>NC_138296.1:19355000-19882500 GCF_965601325.2 Salmo salar
TAGGAAGCTCTTTGCCACCTTCTCCTCCCTCCTGAACCCCCCCCTCTCTGCGGATGACTTCGTCAACCATTTTGAAAAGAAGGTCGACGACACCCGATCCTCGTTTGCTAAGTCAAACGACACCGCTGGTCCTGCTCACACTGCCCTACCCTATGCTTTGACCTCTTTCTCCCCTCTCTCCAGATGAAATCTCGCGTCTTGTGACGGCCGGCCGCCCAACAACCTGCCCGCTTGACCCTATCCCCTCCTCTCTTCTCCAGACCATTTCCGGAGACCTTCTCCCTTACCTCACCTCGCTCATCCTTGACCGCTGGCTACGTCCCTTCCGTCTTCAAGAGAGCGAGAGTTGCACCCCTTCTGAAAAAACCTACACTCGATCCCTCCGATGTCAACAACTACAGACCAGTATCCCTTCTTTCTTTTCTCTCCAAAACTCTTGAACGTGCCGTCCTTGGCCAGCTCTCCTGCTATCTCTCTCAGAATTACCTTCTTGATCCAAATCAGTCAGGTTTCAAGACTGGTCATTCAACTGAGACTGCTCTTCTCTGTGTCACGGAGGCTCTCCGCACTGCTAAAGCTAACTCTCTCTCCTCTGCTCTCATCCTCCTAGACCTATCTGCTGCCTTTGATACTGTGAACCATCAGATCCTCCTCTCCACCCTCTCCGAGTTGGGCATCTCCGGCGCGGCCCACGCTTGGATCGCGTCCTACCTGACAGGTCGCTCCTACCAGGTGGCGTGGCGAGAATCTGTCTCCGCACCACGTGCTCTCACCACTGGTGTCCCCCAGGGCTCTGTTCTAGGCCCTCTCCTATTCTCGCTATACACCAAGTCACTTGGCTCTGTCATATCCTCACATGGTCTCTCCTAGCATTGCTATGCAGACGACACACAATTAATCTTCTCCTTTCCCCCTTCTGATAACCAGGTGGCGAATCGCATCTCTGGCAGACATATCAGTGTGGATGACGGATCACCACCTCAAGCTGAACCTCGGCAAGACGGAGCTGCTCTTCCTCCCGGGGAAGGACTGCCCGTTCCATGATCTCGCCATCACAGTTGACAACTCCATTGTGTCCTCCTCCCAGAGTGCTAAGAACCTTGGCGTGACCCTGGACAACACCCTGTCGTTCTCTGCTAACATCAAGGCGGTGACCCGATCCTGTAGGTTCATGCTCTACAACATTCGCAGAGTACGACCCTGCCTCACACAGGAAGCGGCGCAGGTCCTAATCCAGGCACTTGTCATCTCCCGTCTGGATTACTGCAACTCGCTGTTGGCTGGGCTCCCTGCCTGTGCCATTAAACCCCTACAACTCATGCAGAACGCCGCAGCCCGTCTGGTGTTCAACCTTCCCAAGTTCTCTCACGTCACCCCGCTCCTCCGCTCTCTCCACTGGCTTCCAGTTGAAGGTCGCATCCGCTACAAGACCATGGTGCTTGCCTACGGAGCTGTGAGGGGAACGGCACCTCCGTACCTTCAGGCTCTGATCAGGCCCTACACCCAAACAAGGGCACTGCGTTCATCCACCTCTGGCCTACTCGCCTCCCTACCTCTGAGGAAGCACAGTTCCCGCTCAGCCCAGTCAAAACTGTTCGCTGCTCTGGCACCCCAATGGTGGAACAAGCTCCCTCACGACGCCAGGACAGCGGAGTCAATCACCACTTTCCGGAGACACCTGAAACCCCACCTCTTTAAGGAATACCTAGGATAGGATAAAGTAATCCTTCTAACCCCCCCCCCCCCCCCCCCTAAAAGATTTAGATGCACTATTGTAAAGTGGTTGTTCCACTGGATATCGTAAGGTGAATGCACCAATTTGTAAGTCGCTCTGGATAAGTGCGTCTGCTAAATGACTTAAATGTAAATAAGAATGTGTATGGATGGAATCGACCTCTAGAGTTGGGGTCAATTAAATCTAAATTGAAGGCAATCTAACATTGTGTTCAGTAGAGCACACAAAATGTTTTGCAACAACAAGAAATGGAAATCTGTGTTCATATTGGACACGTTCAGGTAGTAGCAGTAGTTGTACAGGTAGTTCTGAACATGACGCGGGTATTGAACCGAAATTCCACATCCAAATCAACTGAGAGTAACTTGACTGAAATGGATCCTCAGGGTTATGTTCAGAGGGGAGAAAACGTTTGGAAATTGATTGAAACCTGGAGGAACTACCTGAACTTGTTCAATAACACAACCTTTTGTTTTCCTCTGAAACAATGTTTTGCCACTGAACACAGTCAAAATATTTTACAACAGAAACCGAATAGTAGTGTTTTTCTATTAGTAGTCCCTCCCTGCTTGAGTCTTTTCTTTCAGTCTGTTTTCTAAAGAAAATGACCGTGGAGTCTGGTGTCTGACGACCCACCCTTCACTGTCCAACACGTCCTTGATGCTGGCCTTTGTGATGATGGCGTCGTCACACTTGAACCACTGGTCCTTGTGTTGGCGGATGAAGCTGGTGTAGTGACCACTCTCCAGGGTGCCCTGGTGGTTCACAACCGCAAACAGAGAATACCTGCTCCACCACAACACACACAGTTAAACAGAGAATACCTGCTCCACCACAACACACAGACAGTTAAACAGAGAATACCCTGCTCCACCACAACACACACAGTTAAACAGAGAATACCTGTTCCACCACAACACACAGACAGTTAAACAGAGAATACCTGTTCCACCACAACACACACAGTTAAACAGAGAATACCTGTTCTACCACAACACACACAGTTAAACAGAGAATACCTGCTCCACCACAACACACAGACAGTTAAACAGAGAATACCTGCTCCACCACAACACACACAGTTAAACAGAGAATACCTGTTCCACCACAACACACACACAGTTAAACAGAGAATACCTGCTCCACCACAACACACACACAGTTAAACAGAGAATACCTGTTCCACCACAACACACAGACAGTTAAACAGAGAATACCTGCTCCACCACAACACACACAGGGACAGTGGAGAAGGAAGCGAGGTTGACTTAAAGTACTTTATAACACAGCTGGTGGTATATATTGACTTCACCTGATTATTCTGGCTTCACCTATTCCTCATAGTTTATACATCCATTTCTCTGACCATGTCAACTAGTCAGAGGGACAGTCAATGGCCTTCATCCAATCCATCAAAATAGTCACAGGGACCATGGCCATGAACACACTTGTCCTTACTACTCCAGTCAAACTACCAATTAGAAATGGTACTGTATAACACTGATTCATTTAACCCTGGTAAATGTCTTGGAAAATGAATGCCATTGTAACTGCCATGGATGAGAAAAATGGAGCTACTTTTAATAGTGTTTAAATTGATTTCATTTGGGAGTCGGACTAGGACGCTCCACGCCGTTAGCATTCGCTGTTGCGCTAGAATGGAAACAATTATAATGAAATTAATCTAGCTTTTTTTTCTGTACATCAGTTGTCAAATAAATTACAAACGGCATACAAGGAAACCCGATCAACATTTGAATAAGGTGCTATAGAAGGAGCCTCCTGACTCCTTGTATGCCGTTTGAAATCCTTTCAGCGTTTGTTTTAGCTTGTCTGGAGTGCTTGGTGGGCCATGTTGGCACTTTTTCAGCTATGTTCTTGGTTCCATTGTGCAAGGCAAGCTCAATCAAGCCCAGATCAAGTATTTAAACATCATTTCAATCTTACTTGAGCCAGATCTGGTGCTGTTTACTTGGGATATGTTGTTGTTGTTTATCATAACATACTTACTTATTGTCGTTGTTTAATACTTCTACTGTCTGTTGATACTGGCCATTCATCCTGCTCTCCTTACTGTAGAGGACAGAGACACTGTCACATGCATGCTCATATCAAATGACAACCACTACATTGACACGGGACAGTGAGAAGAACATCATCCAACATGTAACAGACACATACATGGTTACATAACAGTCATTCAAATGACAGTCTCACAGTGACGGTTACATTTCTATTGTAGACATTAAGCTGATGCTCTTATACCCTGTGACTTAAAGTGCATTCATCTTAAGGTAGCTGGGTGAGAAAAGCACATATCAGTCAGTCAGTGAGCTCATGTTTCCTCAACAAAGAGGTTACACAGCAAAGTCAGTGGTAGTAAGAGTGTTAGTTCAGGAGTGACTGTTACTACAATATGTTATGTCACCGTATGAAGTGTTATGAAGGAAAGTTACTATAAACTAGAATTCTGTCATGAGTTTTCAGACATAATACTGTGTCTTGGATTGATTGATTGATTGATTGATTGATTTCGGGGTAAAGCAATTACTCCAGTTTTAAACTATTTAAAAGCACAAAGAACCCCCAGAGGATGACATGAAAGTGTCCCACACATCCACTAGGTGGCAGGGGTGTCCTGCATAATAAGCAGACAGACACTCCTATTTCACTCCTATACTCTTATTTCACTCCTACACCAGGGTATAGGATAGACAGTGGGCAGGCAGGGTATAGGATAGACAGTAGGAAGGCAGGGTATAGGATAGACAGTAGGAAGGCAGGGTATATGATAGACAGTAGGAAGGCAGGGTATATGATAGACAGTAGGAAGGCAGGGTATATGATAGACAGTAGGAAGGCAGGGTATAGGATAGACAGTAGGAAGGCAGGGTATAGGATAGACAGTAGGAAGGCAGGGTATAGGATAGACAGTAGGGAGGCAGGGTATAGATAGACAGTAGGAAGGCAGGGATATGATAGACAGTAGGAAGGCAGGGTATAGGATAGACAGTAGGAAGGCAGGGTATATGATAGACAGTAGGAAGGCAGGGTATATGATAGACAGTAGGAAGGCAGGGTATATGATAGACAGTAGGAAGGCAGGGTATATGATAGACAGTAGGAAGGCAGGGTATAGGATAGACAGTAGGAAGGCAGGGTATATGATAGACAGTAGGAAGGCAGGGTATATGATAGACAGTAGGAAGGCAGGGTATATGATAGACAGTAGGAAGGCAGGGTATATGATAGACAGTAGGAAGGCAGGGTATATGATAGACAGTAGGAAGGCAGGGTATATGATAGACAGTAGGAAGGCAGGGTATATGATAGACAGTAGGAAGGCAGGGTATATGATAGACAGTAGGAAGGCAGGGTATAGGATAGACAGTAGGAAGGCAGGGTATATGATAGACAGTAGGAAGGCAGGGTATATGATAGACAGTAGGAAGGCAGGGTATATGATAGACAGTAGGAAGGCAGGGTATATGATAGACAGTAGGAAGGCAGGGTATAGGATAGACAGTAGGAAGGCAGGGTATAGGATAGACAGTAGGAAGGCAGGGTATAGGATAGACAGTAGGAAGGCAGGGTATATGATAGACAGTAGGAAGGCAGGGTATAGGATAGACAGTAGGAAGGCAGGGTATATGATAGACAGTAGGAAGGCAGGGTATATGATAGACAGTAGGAAGGCAGGGTATAGGATAGACAGTAGGAAGGCAGGGTATATGATAGACAGTAGGAAGGCAGGGTATATGATAGACAGTAGGAAGGCAGGGTATATGATAGACAGTAGGAAGGCAGGGTATATGATAGACAGTAGGAAGGCAGGGTATAGGATAGACAGTAGGAAGGCAGGGTATAGGATAGACAGTAGGAAGGCAGGGTATATGATAGACAGTAGGAAGGCAGGGTATATGATAGACAGTAGGAAGGCAGGGTATATGATAGACAGTAGGAAGGCAGGGTATATGATAGACAGTAGGAAGGCAGGGTATATGATAGACAGTAGGAAGGCAGGGTATATGATAGACAGTAGGAAGGCAGGGTATATGATAGACAGTAGGAAGGCAGGGTATATGATAGACAGTAGGAAGGCAGGGTATAGGATAGACAGTGGGCAGGCAGGGTATAGGATAGACAGTAGGAAGGCAGGGTATAGGATAGACAGTAGGAAGGCAGGGTATATGATAGACAGTAGGAAGGCAGGGTATATGATAGACAGTAGGAAGGCAGGGTATATGATAGACAGTAGGAAGGCAGGGTATAGGATAGACAGTAGGAAGGCAGGGTATAGGATAGACAGTAGGAAGGCAGGGTATATGATAGACAGTAGGAAGGCAGGGTATATGATAGACAGTAGGAAGGCAGGGTATAGGATAGACAGTAGGAAGGCAGGGTATAGGATAGACAGTAGGAAGGCAGGGTATAGGATAGACAGTAGGAAGGCAGGGTATAGGATAGACAGTAGGAAGGCAGGGTATATGATAGACAGTAGGAAGGCAGGGTATATGATAGACAGTAGGAAGGCAGGGTATAGGATAGACAGTAGGAAGGCAGGGTATATGATAGACAGTAGGAAGGCAGGGTATATGATAGACAGTAGGAAGGCAGGGTATATGATAGACAGTAGGAAGGCAGGGTATAGGATAGACAGTAGGAAGGCAGGGTATATGATAGACAGTAGGAAGGCAGGGTATATGATAGACAGTAGGAAGGCAGGGTATATGATAGACAGTAGGAAGGCAGGGTATATGATAGACAGTAGGAAGGCAGGGTATATGATAGACAGTAGGAAGGCAGGGTATATGATAGACAGTAGGAAGGCAGGGTATATGATAGACAGTAGGAAGGCAGGGTATATGATAGACAGTAGGAAGGCAGGGTATAGGATAGACAGTAGGAAGGCAGGGTATATGATAGACAGTAGGAAGGCAGGGTATATGATAGACAGTAGGAAGGCAGGGTATATGATAGACAGTAGGAAGGCAGGGTATAGGATAGACAGTAGGAAGGCAGGGTATAGGATAGACAGTAGGAAGGCAGGGTATAGGATAGACAGTAGGAAGGCAGGGTATATGATAGACAGTAGGAAGGCAGGGTATATGATAGACAGTAGGAAGGCAGGGTATATGATAGACAGTAGGAAGGCAGGGTATATGATAGACAGTAGGAAGGCAGGGTATATGATAGACAGTAGGAAGGCAGGGTATAGGATAGACAGTAGGAAGGCAGGGTATATGATAGACAGTAGGAAGGCAGGGTATATGATAGACAGTAGGAAGGCAGGGTATATGATAGACAGTAGGAAGGCAGGGTATATGATAGACAGTAGGAAGGCAGGGTATATGATAGACAGTAGGAAGGCAGGGTATATGATAGACAGTAGGAAGGCAGGGTATATGATAGACAGTAGGAAGGCAGGGTATATGATAGACAGTAGGAAGGCAGGGTATATGATAGACAGTAGGAAGGCAGGGTATAGGATAGACAGTAGGAAGGCAGGGTATATGATAGACAGTAGGAAGGCAGGGTATAGGATAGACAGTAGGAAGGCAGGGTATAGGATAGACAGTAGGAAGGCAGGGTATAGGATAGACAGTAGGAAGGCAGGGTATATGATAGACAGTAGGAAGGCAGGGTATATGATAGACAGTAGGAAGGCAGGGTATATGATAGACAGTAGGAAGGCAGGGTATAGGATAGACAGTAGGAAGGCAGGGTATAGGATAGACAGTAGGAAGGCAGGGTATATGATAGACAGTAGGAAGGCAGGGTATATGATAGACAGTAGGAAGGCAGGGTATATGATAGACAGTAGGAAGGCAGGGTATAGGATAGACAGTAGGAAGGCAGGGTATAGGATAGACAGTAGGAAGGCAGGGTATAGGATAGACAGTAGGAAGGCAGGGTATATGATAGACAGTAGGAAGGCAGGGTATATGATAGACAGTAGGAAGGCAGGGTATATGATAGACAGTAGGAAGGCAGGGTATAGGATAGACAGTAGGAAGGCAGGGTATAGGATAGACAGTAGGAAGGCAGGGTATATGATAGACAGTAGGAAGGCAGGGTATATGATAGACAGTAGGAAGGCAGGGTATATGATAGACAGTAGGAAGGCAGGGTATATGATAGACAGTAGGAAGGCAGGGTATATGATAGACAGTAGGAAGGCAGGGTATATGATAGACAGTAGGAAGGCAGGGTATATGATAGACAGTAGGAAGGCAGGGTATAGGATAGACAGTAGGAAGGCAGGGTATAGGATAGACAGTAGGAAGGCAGGGTATATGATAGACAGTAGGAAGGCAGGGTATATGATAGACAGTAGGAAGGCAGGGTATAGGATAGACAGTAGGAAGGCAGGGTATATGATAGACAGTAGGAAGGCAGGGTATATGATAGACAGTAGGAAGGCAGGGTATAGGATAGACAGTAGGAAGGCAGGGTATATGATAGACAGTAGGAAGGCAGGGTATATGATAGACAGTAGGAAGGCAGGGTATATGATAGACAGTAGGAAGGCAGGGTATAGGATAGACAGTAGGAAGGCAGGGTATATGATAGACAGTAGGAAGGCAGGGTATATGATAGACAGTAGGAAGGCAGGGTATATGATAGACAGTAGGAAGGCAGGGTATATGATAGACAGTAGGAAGGCAGGGTATAGGATAGACAGTAGGATGGCAGGGTATAGGATAGACAGTAGGAAGGCAGGGTATATGATAGACAGTAGGAAGGCAGGGTATATGATAGACAGTAGGAAGGCAGGGTATAGGATAGACAGTAGGAAGGCAGGGTATATGATAGACAGTAGGAAGGCAGGGTATATGATAGACAGTAGGAAGGCAGGGTATATGATAGACAGTAGGAAGGCAGGGTATATGATAGACAGTAGGAAGGCAGGGTATAGGATAGACAGTAGGAAGGCAGGGTATAGGATAGACAGTAGGAAGGCAGGGTATATGATAGACAGTAGGAAGGCAGGGTATATGATAGACAGTAGGAAGGCAGGGTATAGGATAGACAGTAGGAAGGCAGGGTATATGATAGACAGTAGGAAGGCAGGGTATATGATAGACAGTAGGAAGGCAGGGTATAGGATAGACAGTAGGAAGGCAGGGTATATGATAGACAGTAGGAAGGCAGGGTATATGATAGACAGTAGGAAGGCAGGGTATATGATAGACAGTAGGAAGGCAGGGTATAGGATAGACAGTAGGAAGGCAGGGTATAGGATAGACAGTAGGAAGGCAGGGTATAGGATAGACAGTAGGAAGGCAGGGTATAGGATAGACAGTAGGAAGGCAGGGTATATGATAGACAGTAGGAAGGCAGGGTATATGATAGACAGTAGGAAGGCAGGGTATAGGATAGACAGTAGGAAGGCAGGGTATATGATAGACAGTAGGAAGGCAGGGTATATGATAGACAGTAGGAAGGCAGGGTATATGATAGACAGTAGGAAGGCAGGGTATATGATAGACAGTAGGAAGGCAGGGTATAGGATAGACAGTAGGAAGGCAGGGTATATGATAGACAGTAGGAAGGCAGGGTATATGATAGACAGTAGGAAGGCAGGGTATATGATAGACAGTAGGAAGGCAGGGTATAGGATAGACAGTAGGAAGGCAGGGTATAGGATAGACAGTAGGAAGGCAGGGTATAGGATAGACAGTAGGAAGGCAGGGTATATGATAGACAGTAGGAAGGCAGGGTATATGATAGACAGTAGGAAGGCAGGGTATATGATAGACAGTAGGAAGGCAGGGTATATGATAGACAGTAGGAAGGCAGGGTATATGATAGACAGTAGGAAGGCAGGGTATAGGATAGACAGTAGGAAGGCAGGGTATAGGATAGACAGTAGGAAGGCAGGATATAGGATAGACAGTAGGAAGGCAGGGTATAGGATAGACAGTAGGAAGGCAGGGTATATGATAGACAGTAGGAAGGCAGGATATAGGATAGACAGTAGGAAGGCAGGGTATATGATAGACAGTAGGAAGGTTATATTCCATGCCCTGAAGGTGGAGGATGGAGAACACACAGCGTTCATACACACATTATTTTATAGTGCGGGAGCACGAGGAGTGAGGGTCTTATATTTCTAAACCAGAGCTTAGATCTGCAGGTGTGTGTGTGTGTGTGTGTGTGTGTGTGTGTGTGTGTGTGTGTGTGTGTGTGTGTGTGTGTTACCTCACCTGGAAGCTATGAAAGGTGTCATGTCCAGCTCTAGAGGGAAGGAGACATATGTGGTGATCTTCCTCCTCAGTTTGGCAGAGTGTTCAAACCGCTACACCCCAGGAGGGAGGAGGGAGAGAAGGAAGAGAGGAGGAGGAGGGAGAGAAAGAAGAGAAAGAAGAGGGGGAGGAGGGAGAGAGAGAAGAGAAAGAAAAGAGGGGGAGAGAAGAGGGGAAAGAGAGAGAAGGGGGCGCAGAAAGGAGAGGGGGGGGCAGAAGAGGAGGGGGAGGAAGAGGGAGGGATGAGGGAGACGGGGGGGAAGAGGGAGACGGGGGGGAAGAGGGAGACGGGGGGGAAGAGGGAGACGGGGGGGAAGAGGGAGACGGGGGGGAAGAGGGAGACGGGGGGGAAGAGGGAGACGGGGGGGAAGAGGGAGACGGGGGGGAAGAGGGAGAGGGGGGGAAGAGGGAGAGGGGGGGGAAGAGGGAGAGGGGGGGGAAGAGGGAGAGGGGGGGAAGAGGGAGAGGGGGGGGAAGAGGGAGAGGGGGGGGAAGAGGGAGAGGGGGTGGGGTAGAAGGAGAGCAGAGGGGGAGGGAAGAGAGAGACATTATTGAGACTCCTTCCTGATCTTCTTGTCATTCTGAAGGGAGGGATTACGTGTGAGAAATAGAGAGCCCTGTTAGACTAGAGCCCTGATGGTAATCCCGTGTAGCTCAGTTGGTAGAGCATGGTGTTTGCAACGCCAGGGTTGTGGGTTCGATTCCTATGGGGGACCAGTACGGAGAGAAAAATGTATGAAATTCATGCATTCACTACTGTAAGTTGCTCTGGATAAGAGTGTCTGCTAAATGACTAAAATGTAATGTAAAATGTAATAGATGGATCAGTCTGAAGAGAAAAGATTCCCACGTTCAGCATAGTCCTAGGAATATTAAAAAAAGCTTATGTATGGCCCCCCATACTCCATAAATAAAACGTGTAGAAGACTGAGTGTGTGAGACTGTGTGTGTATGTATGTATGTGTGACTCTCTGTGTGTGACTCTCTCTGTGTGTGTGTGTGTGTGTGTGTGTGTGTGTGTGTGTGTGTGTGTGTGTAGTGACAGTAATGAAAGGCAAATCTTTCCACACACAAAACATTCTACCAGTAGTTATAATAGGGATCTATAAGCATACAGTGAGAATGCATTATGTAACATATTTTCATATATTCATAATATATTATTATACTTCAATATATGATATGTTCTTATGTTGTTTTTCAATAGATTGTCCTTAGTGGTCATGGCTGGCTTCTTGTGATTGGCTAGGAGCAGAGAGAGACTCACTTTGAGATGGAAACATGCCACGATGGGGAGCTTCTTCATCGTCAGCTGTTTGGTGGACTCCTGGTAACTATGGCAACCGCCACATTTGATTTTGGCACTGCTTCCTAGATGCTCAGGCCGAGTGAACCTGCAGAAAGAGGGAGTGGAATATTAAGAGAAAGAGTATGAGGAGAGAGAGGGGGAGAGAGAGAACGAGGAGAGAGCGAGAGAACGAGGAGAAACCACGAGGAGAGAGCACGAGGAGAAAGCGAGAGAGAACGAGGAGAGACCACGAGGAGAGAGCGAGAGAGAACGAGGAGAGAGCACGAGAGAGAACGAGGAGAGAGCGAGAGCGCACGAGAGCGCACGAGGAGAGAGCGAGAGCGCACGAGGAGAGAGCGAGAGCGCACGAGAGCGCACGAGGAGAGCGAGAGCGCACGACGAGAGAGAGAGCGCACGACGAGAGCGAGAGCGCACGACGAGAGCGAGAGCGCACGAAGAGAGCGAGAGCGCACGACGACAGCGAGAGCGCACGACGAGAGAGAGAGCGCACGACGAGAGAGAGAGCGCACGACGAGAGCGAGAGCGCACGACGAGAGCGAGAGCGCACGACGAGAGCGAGAGCGCACGACGAGAGCGAGAGCGCACGACGAGAGCGAGAGCGCACGACGAGAGCGAGAGCGCACGACGAGAGCGAGAGCGCACGACGAGAGCGAGAGCGCACGACGAGAGAGAGAGCGAGAGCGCACGACGAGAGAGAGAGCGAGAGCGCACGACGAGAGAGAGAGCGAGAGCGCACGACGAGAGAGAGAGCGAGAGCGCACGACGAGAGAGAGAGCGAGAGCGCACGACGAGAGAGAGAGCGAGAGCGCACGACGAGAGAGAGAGCGAGAGCGCACGACGAGAGAGAGAGCGCCAGAGCGCACGACGAGAGAGAGAGCGCCAGAGCGCACGACGAGAGAGAGAGCGCCAGAGCGCACGACGAGAGAGAGAGCGCCAGAGCGCACGACGAGAGAGAGAGCGCCAGAGCGCACGACGAGAGAGAGAGCGCCAGAGCGCACGACGAGAGAGAGAGAGCCAGAGCGCACGACGAGAGAGAGAGAGCCAGAGCGCACGACGAGAGAGAGAGAGCCAGAGCGCACGACGAGAGAGAGAGAGCCAGAGCGCACGACGAGAGAGAGAGCCAGAGCGCACGACGAGAGAGAGAGAGCCAGAGCGCACGACGAGAGAGAGAGAGCCAGAGCGCACGACGAGAGAGAGAGAGCCAGAGCGCACGACGAGAGAGAGAGAGCCAGAGCGCACGACGAGAGAGAGAGAGCCAGAGCGCACGACGAGAGAGAGAGAGCCAGAGCGCACGACGAGAGAGAGAGAGCCAGAGCGCACGACGAGAGAGAGAGAGCCAGAGCGCACGACGAGAGAGAGAGAGCCAGAGCGCACGACGAGAGAGAGAGAGCCAGAGCGCACGACGAGAGAGAGAGAGCCAGAGCGCACGACGAGAGAGAGAGAGCCAGAGCGCACGACGAGAGAGAGAGAGCCAGAGCGCACGACGAGAGAGAGAGAGCCAGAGCGCACGACGAGAGAGAGAGAGCCAGAGCGCACGACGAGAGAGAGAGAGCCAGAGCGCACGACGAGAGAGAGAGAGCCAGAGCGCACGACGAGAGAGAGAGAGCCAGAGCGCACGACGAGAGAGAGAGAGCCAGAGCGCACGACGAGAGAGAGAGAGCCAGAGCGCACGACGAGAGAGAGAGAGCCAGAGCGCACGACGAGAGAGAGAGAGCCAGAGCGCACGACGAGAGAGAGAGAGCCAGAGCGCACGACGAGAGAGAGAGAGCCAGAGCGCACGACGAGAGAGAGAGAGCCAGAGCGCACGACGAGAGAGAGAGAGCCAGAGCGCACGACGAGAGAGAGAGAGCCAGAGCGCACGACGAGAGAGAGAGAGCCAGAGCGCACGACGAGAGAGAGAGAGCCAGAGCGCACGACGAGAGAGAGAGAGCCAGAGCGCACGAAGAGAGAGAGAGAGCCAGCGAGCACGAAGAGAGAGAGAGAGCCAGCGAGCACGAAGAGAGAGAGAGAGCCAGCGAGCACGAAGAGAGAGAGAGAGCCAGCGAGCACGAAGAGAGAGAGAGAGCCAGCGAGCACGAGGAGGGAGAGAGCATGAGGAGGGAGAGAGCACGAGGAGGGAGAGAGCATGAGGAGGGAGAGAGCATGAGGAGGGAGAGAGCATGAGGAGGGAGAGAGCATGAGGAGGGAGAGAGCATGAGGAGGGAGAGAGCATGAGGAGGGAGAGAGCATGAGGAGGGAGAGAGAGCATGAGGAGGCAGAGAGAGCATGAGGAGGCGAGAGAGCGCGACAGCGAGAGAGCGCGACAGCGAGAGAGCGCGAGAGCGAGAGAGCGCGAGAGCGCACGAGGAGAGAGCGAGAGCGCACGAGGAGAGAGCGAGAGCGCACGAGGAGAGAGCGAGAGCGCACGAGGAGAGAGCGAGAACGCACGAGGAGAGAGAGAGAACGCACGAGGAGAGAGAGAGAACGCACGAGGAGAGAGAGAGAACGCACGAGGAGAGAGAGAGAACGCACGAGGAGAGAGAGAACGCACGAGGAGAGAGAGAGAACGCACGAGGAGAGAGAGAGAACGCACGAGGAGAGAGAGAGAACGCACGAGGAGAGAGAGAGAACGCACGAGGAGAGAGAGAGAACGCACGAGGAGAGAGAGAGAACGCACGAGGAGAGAGAGAGAACGCACGAGGAGAGAGAGAGAACGCACGGGGAGAGAGAGAGCACGCACGGGGAGAGAGAGAGCACGCACGGGGAGAGAGAGAGCACGCACGGGGAGAGAGAGAGCACGCACGGGGAGAGAGAGAGCACGCACGGGGAGAGAGAGAGCACGCACGGGGAGAGAGAGAGCACGCACGGGGAGAGAGAGAGCACGCACGGGGAGAGAGAGAGCACGCACGGGGAGAGAGAGAGCACGCACGGGGAGAGAGAGAGCACGCACGGGGAGAGAGAGAGCACGCACGGGGAGAGAGAGAGCACGCACGGGGAGAGAGAGAGCACGCACGGGGAGAGAGAGAGCATGGGGAGAGAGAGAGCATGGGGAGAGAGAGAGCATGACAGCGAGAGAGCATGACAGCGAGAGAGCATGACAGCGAGAGAGCATGACAGCGAGAGAGCATGACAGCGAGAGAGCATGACAGCGAGAGAGCATGACAGCGAGAGAGCATGACAGCGAGAGAGCATGACAGCGAGAGAGCACGAGGAGAGTGAGAGCACGGGGAGAGTGAGAGCACGGGGAGAGTGAGAGCACGGGGAGAGTGAGAGCACGGGGAGAGTGAGAGCACGGGGAGAGTGAGAGCACGGGGAGAGTGAGAGCACGGGGAGAGAGCATGGGGATAGAGCGAGAGAGCATGGGGAGAGAGCGAGAGAGAGCATGGGGAGAGAGCGAGAGAGCGCATGGGGAGAGAGCGAGAGAGAGCATGGGGAGAGAGCGAGAGAGAGCATGGGGAGAGAGCATGAGGAGAGCGAGAGCATGGGGAGACAGCATAAGGAGAGAGCATGAGAGCGAGGGGGAGGGAGAGCATGGGGAGAGAGCATGAGAGCGAGAGAGCATGGGGAGAGAGCATGAGGAGAGTGAGCATGAGGAGAGTGAGAGCATGAGGAGAGTGAGAGCATGAGGAGAGTGAGAGCATGAGGAGAGTGAGAGCATGAGGAGAGAGCATGAGGAGAGAGCATGAGGAGAGTGAGAGCATGAGGAGAGCATAAGGAGAGAGCGAGAGAGCATGAGTAGAGAGAGCATGAGGAGAGAGAGCGAGAGAGCATGAGGAAAGAGAGCATGAGGCGAGAGAGAGAGCATGAGGCGAGAGAGCATGAGGCGAGAGAGCATGAGGCGAGAGAGCATGAGAACAGCATGAGGAGAGCATGAGGAGAGAGAGCGAGAGAGCATGAGGAGAGAGCGAGAGAGCATGAGGAGAGAGCGAGAGAGCATGAGGAGAGAGCGAGAGAGCATGAGGAGAGAGAGCGAGAGAGCATGAGGAGAGAGAGCGAGAGAGCATGAGAGCGAGAGAGCACGAGAGCGAGAGAGCACGAGAGCGAGAGAGCACGAGAGCGAGAGAGCACGAGGAGGGCGAGAGAGCACGAGGAGAGCGAGAGAGCACGAGGAGAGCGAGAGAGCACGAGGAGAGCGAGAGAGCACGAGGAGAGCGAGAGAGCACGAGGAGAGCGAGAGAGCACGAGGAGAGCGAGAGAGCACGAGGAGAGCGAGAGAGCACGAGGAGAGCGAGAGAGCGAGCACGGGGAGAGCGAGAGAGCGAGCACGGGGAGAGCGAGCACGAGGAGAGCGAGCACGAGGAGAGCGAGCACGAGGAGAGCGAGCACGAGGAGAGCGAGAGAGAGAGCGAGCACGAGGAGAGCGAGAGAGAGAGCACGAGGAGAGCGAGAGAGAGAGCACGAGGAGAGCGAGAGAGAGAGCACGAGGAGAGCGAGAGAGAGAGCACGACGAGAGAGAGAGAGCCAGAGCGCACGACGAGAGAGAGAGAGCCAGAGCGCACGACGAGAGAGAGAGAGCCAGAGCGCACGACGAGAGAGAGAGAGCCAGAGCGCACGACGAGAGAGAGAGAGCCAGAGCGCACGACGAGAGAGAGAGAGCCAGAGCGCACGACGAGAGAGAGAGAGCCAGAGCGCACGACGAGAGAGAGAGAGCCAGAGCGCACGACGAGAGAGAGAGAGCCAGAGCGCACGACGAGAGAGAGAGAGCCAGAGCGCACGACGAGAGAGAGAGAGCCAGAGCGCACGACGAGAGAGAGAGAGCCAGAGCGCACGACGAGAGAGAGAGAGCCAGAGCGCACGACGAGAGAGAGAGAGCCAGAGCGCACGACGAGAGAGAGAGAGCCAGAGCGCACGACGAGAGAGAGAGAGCCAGAGCGCACGACGAGAGAGAGAGAGCCAGAGCGCACGACGAGAGAGAGAGAGCCAGAGCGCACGACGAGAGAGAGAGAGCCAGAGCGCACGACGAGAGAGAGAGAGCCAGAGCGCACGACGAGAGAGAGAGAGCCAGAGCGCACGACGAGAGAGAGAGAGCCAGAGCGCACGACGAGAGAGAGAGAGCCAGAGCGCACGACGAGAGAGAGAGAGCCAGAGCGCACGACGAGAGAGAGAGAGCCAGAGCGCACGACGAGAGAGAGAGAGCCAGAGCGCACGACGAGAGAGAGAGAGCCAGAGCGCACGACGAGAGAGAGAGAGCCAGAGCGCACGACGAGAGAGAGAGAGCCAGAGCGCACGACGAGAGAGAGAGAGCCAGAGCGCACGACGAGAGAGAGAGAGCCAGAGCGCACGACGAGAGAGAGAGAGCCAGAGCGCACGAAGAGAGAGAGAGAGCCAGCGAGCACGAAGAGAGAGAGAGAGCCAGCGAGCACGAAGAGAGAGAGAGAGCCAGCGAGCACGAGGAGGGAGAGCCAGCGAGCACGAAGAGAGAGAGAGAGCCAGCGAGCACGAGGAGGGAGAGCCAGCGAGCACGAGGAGGGAGAGAGCATGAGGAGGGAGAGAGCATGAGGAGGGAGAGAGCATGAGGAGGGAGAGAGCATGAGGAGGGAGAGAGCATGAGGAGGGAGAGAGCATGAGGAGGGAGAGAGAGCATGAGGAGGCAGAGAGAGCATGAGGAGGCGAGAGAGCGCGACAGCGAGAGAGCGCGACAGCGAGAGAGCGCGACAGCGAGAGAGCGCGACAGCGAGAGAGCGCGAGAGCGCACGAGGAGAGAGCGAGAGCGCACGAGGAGAGAGCGAGAGCGCACGAGGAGAGAGCGAGAGCGCACGAGGAGAGAGCGAGAGCGCACGAGGAGAGAGCGAGAGCGCACGAGGAGAGAGAGAGAACGCACGAGGAGAGAGAGAGAACGCACGAGGAGAGAGAGAGAACGCACGAGGAGAGAGAGAGAACGCACGAGGAGAGAGAGAACGCACGAGGAGAGAGAGAGAACGCACGAGGAGAGAGAGAGAACGCACGAGGAGAGAGAGAGAACGCACGAGGAGAGAGAGAGAACGCACGAGGAGAGAGCGAGAACGCACGAGGAGAGAGAGAGAACGCACGAGGAGAGAGAGAGAACGCACGAGGAGAGAGAGAGAACGCACGGGGAGAGAGAGAGCACGCACGGGGAGAGAGAGAGCACGCACGGGGAGAGAGAGAGCACGCACGGGGAGAGAGAGAGCACGCACGGGGAGAGAGAGAGCACGCACGGGGAGAGAGAGAGCACGCACGGGGAGAGAGAGAGCACGCACGGGGAGAGAGAGAGCACGCACGGGGAGAGAGAGAGCACGCACGGGGAGAGAGAGAGCACGCACGGGGAGAGAGAGAGCACGCACGGGGAGAGAGAGAGCACGCACGGGGAGAGAGAGAGCACGCACGGGGAGAGAGAGAGCATGGGGAGAGAGAGAGCATGGGGAGAGAGAGAGCATGACAGCGAGAGAGCATGACAGCGAGAGAGCATGACAGCGAGAGAGCATGACAGCGAGAGAGCATGACAGCGAGAGAGCATGACAGCGAGAGAGCATGACAGCGAGAGAGCATGACAGCGAGAGAGCATGACAGCGAGAGAGCATGACAGCGAGAGAGCACGAGGAGAGTGAGAGCACGGGGAGAGTGAGAGCACGGGGAGAGTGAGAGCACGGGGAGAGTGAGAGCACGGGGAGAGTGAGAGCACGGGGAGAGTGAGAGCACGGGGAGAGAGCATGGGGATAGAGCGAGAGAGCATGGGGAGAGAGCGAGAGAGAGCATGGGGAGAGAGCGAGAGAGCGCATGGGGAGAGAGCGAGAGAGAGCATGGGGAGAGAGCGAGAGAGAGCATGGGGAGAGAGCATGAGGAGAGCGAGAGCATGGGGAGACAGCATAAGGAGAGAGCATGAGAGCGAGGGGGAGGGAGAGCATGGGGAGAGAGCATGAGAGCGAGAGAGCATGGGGAGAGAGCATGAGGAGAGTGAGCATGAGGAGAGTGAGAGCATGAGGAGAGTGAGAGCATGAGGAGAGTGAGAGCATGAGGAGAGAGCATGAGGAGAGAGCATGAGGAGAGTGAGAGCATGAGGAGAGCATAAGGAGAGAGCGAGAGAGCATGAGTAGAGAGAGCATGAGGAGAGAGAGCGAGAGAGCATGAGGAAAGAGAGCATGAGGCGAGAGAGAGAGCATGAGGCGAGAGAGCATGAGGCGAGAGAGCATGAGGCGAGAGAGCATGAGAACAGCATGAGGAGAGCATGAGGAGAGAGAGCGAGAGAGCATGAGGAGAGAGCGAGAGAGCATGAGGAGAGAGCGAGAGAGCATGAGGAGAGAGCGAGAGAGCATGAGGAGAGAGAGCGAGAGAGCATGAGGAGAGAGAGCGAGAGAGCATGAGGAGAGAGAGCGAGAGAGCATGAGAGCGAGAGAGCATGAGAGCGAGAGAGCACGAGAGCGAGAGAGCACGAGAGCGAGAGAGCACGAGGAGGGCGAGAGAGCACGAGGAGAGCGAGAGAGCACGAGGAGAGCGAGAGAGCACGAGGAGAGCGAGAGAGCACGAGGAGAGCGAGAGAGCACGAGGAGAGCGAGAGAGCACGAGGAGAGCGAGAGAGCACGAGGAGAGCGAGAGAGCACGAGGAGAGCGAGAGAGCGAGCACGGGGAGAGCGAGAGAGCGAGCACGGGGAGAGCGAGCACGGGGAGAGCGAGCACGAGGAGAGCGAGCACGAGGAGAGCGAGCACGAGGAGAGCGAGCACGAGGAGAGCGAGCACGAGGAGAGCGAGAGAGAGAGCGAGCACGAGGAGAGCGAGAGAGAGAGCACGAGGAGAGCGAGAGAGAGAGCACGAGGAGAGCGAGAGAGAGAGCACGAGGAGAGCGAGAGAGAGAGCACGAGGAGAGCGAGAGAGAGAGCACGAGGAGAGCGAGAGAGAGAGCACGAGGAGAGCGAGAGAGAGAGCACGAGGAGAGCGAGAGAGAGAGCACGAGGAGAGCGAGAGAGAGAGCACGAGGAGAGCGAGAGAGAGAGCACGAGGAGAGCGAGAGAGAGAGCACGAGGAGAGCGAGAGAGAGAGCACGAGGACAGCGAGAGAGAGAGCACGAGGACAGCGAGAGAGAGAGCACGAGGAGAGCGAGTATGAGCATGAGGAGAGCGAGAAAATATGAGCAGAGAGTATGAGGAGAGAGAGAGAAGGGAGAGAAAGGGGTGGAAGAAGAGAGAAAGAGGGAAGATAACACATACAGAGGGAACAGAGACATAAAGTAGAAACACACTGAGTGTACATAACATTAGGAACACCTTCCTAATATTGAGCTGCACCCCCTCAGAACAGCCACACTTCGGCAGGGCATGGACTCTACAAGGTGTCGAAACGGATGCTGGTCCATGTTGACTTAAATGCTTCCCACAGTTGTGTCAAGTTGGCTAGATGTCCTTTGGGTGGAGGACCATTCTTCATCCACACAGGAAACTGTTGAGAGTGGAAAAACCCAGCAACGTTGCAGTTCTTGACACAAACTGGTACGCCTGGCACCTACTACCGTACCCCGGATTCACCTGGTCAGTCTATGTCATGGAGAGAGCAGGTGTTCCTAATGTTTTGTCCACTCAGTGTATAAAGAAGAGACAAATACAAAGACAATAGAATGTGTTTGTAGTGATACATAACAGGTCAGTTTCCATGGTTACACTGCAAGAGGCCGCAATATAATGCTAAGCAGCGACCAGACCACGCCTGTCGATGGAACAGTGAAGCCAACTGTTTTCTGTAGGGAGGAGGCCAACACTGATGGTCAACGATGTGACTGAGGACTGATACTGTTCATCAGCCAGAGAGAAAGACTTCACACACTGCAGCATATGTTCCCAAGGCAAGGACCCCAGGAAGAATAGCTGCTACTTGGCAAAAGCTAAACGGGGATCTGAATAAACCAAAACAATCCAACCTCCACACTAGCATACCACTAAGAATGCGTGCCCAATACATTGCTTCATTCCCAGTGCTATGCTAAGTGTGGCTATTGGAACAGACCCCAAGTGTGTATACTATAACAGTGTTTTCACCCCTCAGAATCAGCCCTGTCTGTGCCTTTAAGAGCCATGCTGCAGCAACCAGGCTGTGACTGGTGATGAAGTACAAGAAGAAGAGAGAGGAAGTGAGGACACAGGTAACAGAGGTGATGGAAGATAGAGCAAATTGACATTCATTAAATTACAAACAGACAGACAATTCAAAAAACAAATCCAATTTTGATAAACTCTCATATCTACTGGGTGAAATACCAGTGTGCCACCACAGCAGCAAGATTTGTGACCTGTTGCCACAAGAAAAGGGCAACCAGTAAAGAACAAACACCATTGTATATAGACATATCATTTGAAATGTCTTTATTCTTTTGGAACTTTTTTAAGTGTAATGTTTACAGTAAATGTTTTATTGTTTATAATCCATTTCACTTTCTTTGGCAATGTAAACATGTGTTTCCCATGCCAATAAAGCCCCTTAAAGTGAAATTGAGAGAGCATACTATGTGTATGGTAGCCCATATGAAGAGAGGAGAGAGGGACAGACATGGTGAAAGACCTGGGGACGGACAGAGGTTTAGTGTGCTCTACCTGCGTAGACAGTCTGTGAGCGTGGTGGCCCCTGAAAGGTGGCTCTCTCCGTTGACCGTTAAGCCGTCTCCCCCGGGGCTAAGGGGCCAGAAGGGAGTGGATGAGCCTGGCAGGTCCAGACTGATGTCCCAGAATGGGTCTATCGTGGTGGACACACCGCTAGAGAGGGGAGGGGAGACAGTCAATGAGATAGATCGTGTGTGTATGGGTGAGTTATGGAGGTAATAAAGACTGGTGTGTGTTATTAGTAGTCATGGGAAAGGGTGATAGATGGCCATGGTTTATAAGCTTTTATCCACACTCTGTGTGTGTGTGTGTGTGTGTGTGTACACATACATTCTGTTGAGCCAAGCGCACCAATTTGCAATTCAATCGAGTGTTAAAGATAGGTGGTTTTAGGATCAGAGAATATATAGGTGACACACACACACACACACACACACACACACACACACACACACACACACACACACACACACACACACACACACACACAGAGCGAGAGCGAGAGGAAAAAAATAGGGCTCACACAGTATCAGTGTTGATTAGTTATTGTAGGGCTATTACCACCGTCTCCGTCCAGTAGGGGGCTAAATTTTCATTTATTTATTTAACCAGGTAGGCTAGTTGAGAACAAGTTCTCATGTACAACTGCGACCTGGCCAAGATAAAGCAAAGCAGTGCGACACATAACATATCACCACCGTCTCTGTCCAGTAGGGGGCTATATTTTCATTTATTTATTTAACCAGGTAGGACAGTTGAGAACAAGTTCTCATGTACAACTGCAACCTGGCCAAGATAAAGCAAAGCAGTGCGACACATAACATATTACCACCGTCTCCGTCCAGTAGGGGGCCATTACCACCGTCTCCGTCCAGTAGGGGGCCATTACCACCGTCTCCGTCCAGTAGGGGGCCATTACCACCGTCTCCGTCCAGTAGGGGGCCATTACCACCGTCTCCGTCCAGTAGGGGGCCATTACCACCGTCTCCGTCCAGTAGGGGGCCATTAACCACCGTCTCCGTCCAGTAGGGGGCCATTAACCACCGTCTCCGTCCAGTAGGGGGCCATTAATCACCGTCTCCGTCCAGTAGGGGGCCATTACCACCGTCTCCGTCCAGTAGGGGGCCATTACCACCGTCTCCGTCCAGTAGGGGGCCATTACCACCGTCTCCGTCCAGTAGGGGGCCATTACCACCGTCTCCGTCCAGTAGGGGGCCATTACCACCGTCTCCGTCCAGTAGGGGGCCATTACCACCGTCTCCGTCCAGTAGGGGGCCATTACCACCGTCTCCGTCCAGTAGGGGGCCATTACCACCGTCTCCGTCCAGTAGGGGGCCATTACCACCGTCTCCGTCCAGTAGGGGGCCATTACCACCGTCTCCGTCCAGTAGGGGGCCATTACCACCGTCTCCGTCCAGTAGGGGGCCATTACCACCGTCTCCGTCCAGTAGGGGGCCATTACCACCGTCTCCGTCCAGTAGGGGGCCATTACCACCGTGTCCGTCCAGTAGGGGGCCATTACCACCGTGTCCGTCCAGTAGGGGGCCATTACCACCGTCTCCGTCCAGTAGGGGGCCATTACCACCGTCTCCGTCCAGTAGGGGGCTATTACCACCGTCTCCGTCCAGTAGGGGGCTATTACCACTGTTGGAGGGTCTGACTGTGGTTTGGGTAGTTAGCCTTATTTAGGTATAGCATCTAATCATGTAGTTCTGGAGTGAGTGAGGTAAAACAGAGATTATTCCTTGTAAGTATAATGGACCCAAGCCATGAGCACAAGCTGCAAGTAGACATAGTGAAGAAGTACTGTAGCTAAAGAGCTAACCATTTACATTTACGTCATTTAGCAGATGCTCTTATCCAGAGCGACTTACAGTCTCCTGGTATACGACAGGTAGCCTAGTGGTTAGGGAGTTGGACTAGTAACTGAAAGGTTGCAAGATCGAATCCCCGAGCTGACAATGTAAAAATCTGTTGTTCTGCCCCTGAACAAGGCAGTTAACCCACTGTTCCTAGGCTGTCATTGTAAATAAGAATTTGTTCTTAACTGACTTGCCTAGTTAACCTCTATGGGCTAGGTGGGACGCAAGCGTCCCACCCGTGGTGCACTCCATCAACAGCAGGTGCATTTCAAGAGCGGCAAATTTGAATCCAAATAAATGTCAAAATTCAAATTTTTCAAACATACAACTATTTTACACCCTTTGAAAGATAAACATCTCCTTAATCTAACCACGTTTTACGATTTCAAAAAGGTTTTACGGCGAAAGCATAAATTTAGAGTATGTTAGGACAGTACATTTACAAGAGTTGTGTGTAATGTTGTGCCAATTCAAAGACAGGCGTCACCAAAACCATAAAATCAGCTAAAATTATGCACTAACCTTTTACAATCTCCAACAGATGACACTCCTAGGACATTGTGTTAGACAATGCATGCATTTTTAGTTATATCAAGTTCATATTTATATCCAAAAACAGCGTTTTACTGTGGCGTTGATGTTCAGGAAATCGTTTCCCTCCAATAACCGGCATTCAAGTCAGCACCACAAATTAAATAATTAAAATTAGAAAACATTGGTAAAATATTATATTGTCATTTAAAGAATTATAGATTTACATCTCTTGAACGCAATCAACTTGCCAGATTTAAAAATAACCTTACTGGGAAATCACACTTTGCAATAATCTGAGCACTGCGCCCAGAAAAATACGCGTTGCGATACAGACTAGCCGCCATGTTGGGGAGATCTAAAATCGAAAATACTATGTAAATAATCCATTACCTTTGATTCTCTTCATCTGATGTCACTTCCAGGTATCACAGGTCCATAACGAATGTAGTTTTGTTCAAAAAAGCTCATCATTTATGTCCAAAAATCTCCGTCTTGTTAGCACATGATCTAAGCCCGCCGGACTTCACTTCATGAACGAGGGGAAAAAATATATTTACGTTCGTTCAAACATGTCAAACGTTGTATAGCATAAATCATTAGGGCCTTTTTTAACCAGAACATGAATAATATTCAAGGTGGACGAATGCATTCTCTTTTATAACGTATTGGAACGAGGGTACCCAACATGAACTCGCGCGCCAGGTGTCTAATGGGCCATCATCGTTCCATGGCTCTTGTTCGGTCAGATCTCCCTCCAGAAGACTCAAAACACTTTGTAAAGGCTGGTGACATCTGGTGGAAGCAATAGAAAGTGCCAAAATATTCCTCAGCCCCTGTGTTTTTCAATGGCATAGGTTTAAAGGTAATACAACACATCAGGTATCCACTTCCTGTCAGAAAATGTCTCAGGGTTTTGCCTGCCAAATGAGTTCTGTTATACTCACAGACACCATTCAAACAGTTTTAGAAACTTTAGGGTGTTTTCTATCCATATATAATAAGTATATGCATATTCTAGTTACTGGGTAGGATTAGTAACCAGATTAAATCGGGTACATTTTTTTATCCAGCCGTGCAAATACTGCCCCCTAGCCCTAACAGGTTAAATAAAGGTAAAATAAAAAATACTGGAGCTAGCCCTACGGCCAGGTATTCTGGAGCTAGCCCTACGGCCAGGTATTCTGGATCTAGCCCTACGGCCAGGTATTCTGGAGCAAGCCCTACGGCCAGGTATTCTGGAGCTAGCCCTACGGCCAGGTATACTGGAGCTAGCCCTACGGCCAGGTATACTGGAGCTAGCCCTACGGCCAGGTATACTGGAGCTAGCCCTACGGCCAGGTATACTGGAGCTAGCCCTACGGCCAGGTATACTGGAGCCAGCCCTACGGCCAGGTATACTGGAGCCAGCCCTACGGCCAGGTATACTGGAGCCAGCCCTACGGCCAGGTATACAGGAGCCAGCCCTACGGCCAGGTATATAGGAGCTAGCTTCTGTGTTGAGTCATGACTGTCCTGATCAGGTCAGGGTAGAGGAGACCACCACCCTACAGATTATCTCCCAAAACCCCAACAGAGGAGGAGAGATCTAGGGGTCTGAAGATGTGGGGGTTTTATGACCCCTCACGCCATAATAAACCTTAGGCCACTGAGAAATTCCTTTGTCCTCTCACTATGGAGAACTGGCCTCAGAACATTAAAACATGCAATAAAGGGACTTTGGAACAATGGTTTCCATCAGCCACAATGGTGGTCATGACGAGAGGTGGAAAATGTATGTAACTTTTGAATTGTTATTAAAGGTTAAGAGATGACGTTATTATGAAAATATTGTACCTTTAAGAGTTTTCCCAGTATATGCCTGATGTTTATACATTGTACGTTGTGTGGAAAATATCCAAATCAAAGAGAATGTTTTGGTAAAGATGAGATGTGAAGGTAGTGTCTAAAATAGGATTTTAGTCAAATCTAGGCCTTGCCCCTTTACTTGGTCCGCCCAGAGAATTGCCCTAAAGGCGGTTACGCCCACTTCTGACCCTAGGGTATAAGACAGGAGAGTGAAGAATTAACATAGGAGACTAAGTGACCCCAAGCTGCAGCTAAGGTCCAACAAAGTCAACGAACCCCAAAACGAAACACAAGGTTGAAGACAAATAAATATTTTTCTACACGAGCTACGGACGAGTAGCTGTGTCTAAGCGGGTGAATTCAAGCCGAACCACACTCTCCATTGAATCGTGGTATATACACCGTTCGAGTCCGAAGCTGTGAGCTCTGAGCGACAGAGCTGTCTGTCCTCAGAAGACCCCTTTCAGATCAAGGGCGAGGGATCAGACCACTTAGCCAAGAAGGACACTGACATCGTGAGGACAACCAGAGAGTTGAACCGGAGAAGTGCGTCATTGAGAAGCCTAAACGACACACGCGGAGCTTCCCACCTGAGACCTCCAACACGTAATTACATCATTATATTCTGACCCATAAGAGCGGCAGTTCGGGGCAAGGCTAGGTTTAAATAAGCATGGCTGACAAATGAACCCAAATGTATATTTCTCTCGTGTACTTTCTTGATTTCTCTCTCTTTTAAATCCCCATTTTGGGTAACACGCGCCATAGTGTGTTGGCCCGTTATACTAAGTCCTAATCAATATCTAGACTGTGTTTTGTGTATGTGTATTTTTATCATCATTTTAGCTTGCTAGTAAATAAATAATCAACTAAGATTGGTGTGGTAAACTCATTGGTGAAGCCCGGGTCCGTGCAGATTCCCGGATTATGCGACGTTCAGAATGAGACTGTAGAGGAAATTGATTAATTTAGCAACTGTTGTAAAATCGATATTCTGATATCCTTTGAGTTAATTTGGGAAATAGAAACTCAATCAAAATACTGTTCCCAGGGTGCCCCAGGTTGATGAGTTAATAATTGCTTGATTCATCGCTTAATTCATTTAATCACGCAATTATAAACCGTTAATCATTCGATGAGCAACAGTCGTCACATTAACAAATACCAACGTCACGACATATGGCGCCCCCTGTGAGGAGTCTAAGATAGGACTAGGCCGCACTGTTGGGTTATTCCATATCAATTGTGTAGCAAGATACATACATTCCATCAATAGCTATAGGCAGGACTAGTGCGCGAGAGAAGTGTGTGTGTCGGTCCATTTCACCCAGATACTGGTCGGAATAGAACGACCCCGGTTGTATATCTGACCAAAGCAGTGTGAAGGGGGGTCTACTGAATGCTACGAGCTAGGACATATGTACCAGCCGATGTAGGCATTCTGAGAAATAATACTCGTTGGGCCTAACGTAGTGTTATTTCTGTCGATCGCTTTCAGGAGTGATCTGACTCGGTCATAAGTAATTCCTAGAGCAGAGGACATATGAGCCAGCCATTACGGAAATTAGAGTAGATCTATTCGTTTGACCGAAGCGAAGTTATTATCTCTCTACCTCTCGCGTTTGGTAAACGGGAAGAGGTTAAGGGTTGAACGTGAGACGTCACCAAGTAAACCTGTTCACTTGTTGGAGGGAACTTCCCTTGTGCGGCGAGGGGGAAACCCCGCGCAAGGAAAGCTAAGCATTGCGCCAGATGCTAGGCTAACAAAGGGGTAGCAGCCATTTTTGTTTTCCTCTTTGTTCATAGTGAATTCCCGCGTTAGGCAGGAATCCTGTGAGATCTCAGCTGGGGCTATCCGTAACCTCTGGCGAAGAATCGCCAGTCATTTTTCGTGAAATAAGTCAGGTTACGCTGTAGGATATCAAACCAGTCTTAACTGATTAGATATCATTGTCTTGTTCAATTTTATACATACATTAAATTGATACACTACCTTTCCAGGTTGGTTATGGGAATAATACACACACGAATGTGCCATAACCAATGAGACATAGTTACACTTTTCAACGTTAACTTAGATATAGCAACTAATTCAGGTTAATTAAAGCTAATTCCTTTAGCCTATACGGGGTTGACTAATCATTCAAATTGATTAATAGATTAAAGCTGTTTTACCAGCTTAATGGTGTTTAGGTAGACTTTTTAACAGTATTGTAAAATTCTATTTTCACTGGTACCCTGTCGATTTTAGCTTGTGTTAACAGTGACCTCCGGTGGTGAAGAATCACCAGTAATTATTTTTAAATAATTCAGGTTATGCTGTACGATATCTAACCAGTCTCAACTGATTGGATATCATTGTCTCGCTCAATTTAATATACATTAAATTGCTACACTACCTGTCCAAGGTGGTTATTGGAATAATACGCAAACTAATGTGTTCTAACCAATGAGACATAGTTAAACTTCTCAACGTTAACTTAGAGATAGCAACTCTTTCAGGTGAATTAAAATTAAAATTCCCAAATAGCCTATACAGGTTAGATTTTTCATTAAAATCGATTTAATCAATTAAACCTGTTTTGGCAAGTTCGGTAATAACCAACTCACATTACTGACCCAGTCTTGATGATTCATTGACGTTTACAAACTAAGTTAAATCGTGTTTGCATCCTCCAACTAAAAAACCCAAACATTACGTAAATTGAAATAACTGACAATCATAATAATGAGCAATCCATCAGATGGGTTTCCACCCATTTCCCCTCTAATCAGCGGACCTTCACCCACGGAAAGATTGATCGCGGACCTCAGCAACGATGCAAATCCTAACTATGCCGAGGGGCTGAAAATGTTAGATTTCAATGCCATAAGCGAGAAAAATGCAGACATTGCGACAGACGCTCTTCAAAATAGACCATCAGGCGGAGGCCTTGTGAAGGTTCTCTCCAGTTTAGCCCTCAACTATGCCCACCAGCAGAGATGGACAGTGCACCAGTACCTCAGTGCCCAGCAGAGGCACGAGCAGGAAGCTGGGGAGTTCAGGGTACAGGTGGAGAGAACCAGGGAGCTGGCATCAAAAGCCAAAAAAGATAAGCTACTGCTAGCCGAGGAACTGTGTGTGAGAACAGATAAATTGGAAGATCTGTCTAACACTTATAACAAAGAACGCGAACAAACTCTTGACCAAGTCCGTATTCTAAAAGAACAACTCGGTTTAGCTAAAACTAAATACGATGAAGTCCACGCGAAACTAGATGAATCGGACGAGCTAGCTAGAAAACGGGGTGAGCAAATTGATGCCCTGCAAGCGGTTGTGAATGAAACCACTCAAAGCAATAATGCTCTATTCCAAAAGCTGCAGACAAAGTGTTCAACAATGATTTAAACGCTAACCGAAATGATATAGAAGCTCTGATAAAAGATGTACTGCATCGTAAGAAATTTGAGAAAGAGGAAAAGGATAAGTCCTCATGACTAGTCGTAAAATCGTTGGAAACCGAGTCCGCCGAAATTCATGCAATTCAAGAGGACGCAAACATTTCCATTACCCCCGCCCCCACTCAAATCCCTGTCCAGGTACCGCCCGTTCTAGACACAAGCCCACAGGTTTTGTCTACAGACTTGGACACGGAGGTGGACATGCACGAGATAAGCAGCTTCGCAACAGATGATTCCTCTCCCATTCCGATAGAGGACAACACTGGGTCACGTAGGTGACTTATCTGTCTTGGAAATCGACGCAGATTACAAACCGCTCCGTTCTCCCAACCCACTCCATTTTGTTGGGGATATGACGAGAAAAACCAACTCGAACAGGCCATACCTTAGAACAGTCCTGGAGGACTGTGTGACCTGTCACGCTCTGATAGATTCGGGTTCGACAATTTCCCTCATATCCGAAACCTTGCTGGATGAACTAAAAAGGGCAGTGGACCCAACAAAACGTTGGTTGAAAACGGAACATTGCGATACGAATCTTCGAGGTTTCACTCAAGCTACCTCGCCCCTAACCAAACGTCTCCTACTTAAACTCAACTTCGAAAGCGTGTCACTGATACACCCCGTGTATGTGACTAGCATCGAAATCGAACGGATGCTGATTGGGAGTGATTTAATTGACCGTTTGGTACCACTAATGGATTGGAAAACCAATCAAATCTGGTCACAAATACCTATGCCAACTCCGTTGACTTCGCCGCATTCTTCCAAGGCTACCTGCCATACATTGTGCAACGACATGGGTCCGACGTCAGCATCTGACGCAAACCCGGTGAACTTGACCATGAGCCCGCCATTTGTGGCAAATGACAATGTGAGTTCGACTCGGAACTTAACCGAACATGAGGTTTTCTTGTGCGGCTTGGGTGATTCACCAGCCGACACTTACCGCCCTCCTCTGATAGGGGGCGTGTGCCTGAACGGCACTATGGCTGAGGATACCAGGCTGGCCACCTGATCAGAAAAATCCGCAATCAGTTTGGAAATGTTCAACGAAATTTCGAAAACAGCTAACTGCCATCCCCTTGTGCCGAAAACTTTTAGATTTCCACTGGGAACGACTCCCCAGACAACACTCACCGCAATAGGGGTGTGTGCGCTATCGATCCGCATTGGAACCAAGGAATTATCCCACTACCTACTGGTTGTCGCGGACCTCCCACATACAGTCTATGTGGGAGCGGATATCTTGGTAAGATTGGGTGTTAAACTTGATACCATACACCAAGTTCTTTGGTCTTTGGCGCAGCCAAACCAACATGCCTTGTCTTTCGACCCGGTGCGAATGGCTTCCGGGCAGACTATTCCTGAAGCTTGCAAGGCGATAACTGAGTCCGCCATGTTGATACCGGCAAGAACCACAGAGGTTTCTGTAAGACTGAACCTGGCGCCCGGATACCGGATGGAAGGCACCACTGCGTTCTTCCAACCCTCTCCAAAACTATTCGACTTGGGGCTAATTATCAATGGCAACCCACTGTTGGAACTAACCGCTGTTGGAACTAACCACTATCCACTTACCTCCTGGTACAAAATCTGACTCAAGCGGATATTTCCATTCCTCGGCACACTCAGCTAGGAACATTGATCGATTACTCCTTCCATGATTTTGAACTAGTTGTTCCCGTGATTGGGCCTCTTCCGTCCTCCCTAGACCTAGATGGTGAGGGAGGTACACTGTTTACTTGTCAGTCAAAAGCAATAGCACTAACTCCCGTATTGCCACTGGACGACACATCGGCGTTCCGGCTGGATGTCGATCCTGACAGCAACCTGTTAATATACTCCATCGTCACGGAGGATGATATTGCGTCTCCTCCGGCATGCGAAGTACACTCGTGAGGTAACAACCGATGACTCTTCCAAAAGTGACATGCCGTCACCACCCGATGAAGACCTGTACAATGTCGCCGAACCATATCCTGGTTTCCATGCACAGGTAATACAACTACTGTCGGAGGCTGATGCTCTTGTCAATGACACTGAACGCCATCAGTTGAGAGAATTGTTTAATAAACACAGTGAGATCTGGTCGACAGACTCGTTGGATTGCGGGGTTACGGGTATCCACGTGGTGCGTATTCCTACGCCACCCGGAGCAACTCCTACGTTTGTTAGACAATACAAAATCCCGCTCGCAGCATACGCAGCAGTACAAGAGATTATCGATTCCTTATTAGCTAAACGGATAATCAGGGAATGTAACAGTACGTACAGCGCTCCCGTGTGGCCCGTTCTGAAACCAACGGGTAAATGGCGTCTTACCATTGACTATAGACAACTCAACAAACTGGTTCCGTTGTCTCGTTGGCCAATGACACAGCTCGACCAAGAGTTGCCAAAGGTGGCAAACGCCAAGTACTTCTCCACCGTCGACGTGGCAAATGGTTTCTGGACCATGACAGTCGACCCGCGTGACCAACACAAGTTGGCTTTCTCTTTCTCGAACAAGCTCTTCACGTTCAATCGTTGCCCATTCGGGTATGCGAACTCCCCCTCAGAGTTCAACATCTTCCTGCACAAGGCGATGCCAGACGCAGCCTCTAGGGGGACGATAATTTACGTGGACGACGTTCTCATGAGAAGTGAGACTTGGTCACATCACCTCAATGAAATGGACCACGTTCTCACCCAACTCGGGACTGCAGGGGCTAAGTTGGCCATCATGAAAGGACAATGGTGCAGGACCAAGGTAAACTACGTTGGGCTTCTGGTGGGTGCCGAGGGCATCCTGCCACAGTCTAACCGAATCCAAGCAGTCCGCAACATCAAAACACCTACAAACCTTCACGAGGTGTGCAGCTTCTTGGGAGTATGTAATTACTCCCGTCAATTCATCGAAAACTATGCCGACTTGTCAAAACCGTTGACTCACCTTCTTCAGAAAGACACCCCATTCGTTTGGGATGCCACTCACAACGAAGCGGTGGCTTCCTTGAAAAACCTGCTTTGCGAGGCACCCTGCCTGGTATACCCCAACAAAGACAAGACATTATTTTTGGAAGTCGGTTTCTCAGAGCACTGCCTTAGCGCTGGGTTGTACCAAAAATACGACCAAGACAAACGTGTGGTTGCTTACGCGAGCAAAACACTCAACCCCGCCGAACACAAATACTCAGACTGCGAAAAAGCACTGCTGTCGACAGTCTGGGCAATCAAACACTTCACCAGTTATGTCGGCGGACAGAAGGTGATCATAGAAACATGTCACCAGCCTGTGACTTTTCTGAAAAGCCAACGAATCCGTGAGGGTGCTGTACACAACAGCAGGATAGCGGCTTGGCTCATGACGCTGCAGAGCCATGATGTAGTAATCAACTACGCAAAAGCAAAAAACCTGCCTTTGGGCAGTGCTTTGGCGGTGTGTCAACACTGTGGTGACGATGAAACCGACTCCGGACCACCCCCGCGTGACATCGCTCGGCCATTGCCTTCGAACCATGACTATTTCGAAGAGAACGTGTGTCTCGACATGCCGATGGCATTTGTAGATGGCTGTTCTTACCGCCATCTAGACCACTTGCAAGCTGGGGTGGGATTGGTATGGCACAACGACATTCCGTGCAAACCACTTCAATTTCAGCTCGGCAACAAGACCAGCCAGTTTGCAGAAGTGGCTGGCGTGCTGATCACCCTGCAAACAGCGGTAAAACACGAATTGGCAGAACTGGCGATCTGCACCGACTCAAACTACGCGAGACTCACCTTCTTATGCCACTTGCCATTTTGGAAACAAAAGCACATGACTACTTCAAGTGGTAAAGAGGTGAAAAACAAAGAGCTCATTCTAGCTTGTGATGACCTCATCACCAAACACGACATACAGGTGTATTGGAAGAAAGTCAAGGGACACTTCAAATCACCTGGTCGTGACAAACTTGGCAACGACCATGCTGACAGCATGGCGAAATCTGGTGCAATTCACGGCACCCCTTGGGTGTTTGATGCTCGAGACGAGAAACCCACTGAGGAAGCTATGGTGTCTGCGGTAACACGTAGCCATGTAGCACCACGGAAAACGTCTTCGCACGAACATAATGTGCTGCTAACGCATTCATTCATGAATGGCGACCTGGTAGCAATGCAACACCAAGATGAGTCCCTCGCCACTTTGATGGCATTCCTGTCGGATCCTGTCAACCACCCAGTGTCCGAAATGGCTTTGGCAGGTTCACACGACTTGCGTTCGCTGTACGCAACTAAACAGCACCTCACACTTGTAGATGACCTATTGGTGTATGTTTCAGAAACCGACACCGCTCGAAGGTGGGTGGTTCCTAAAACACAGAGGGGGATAATGATAGCTCATGCCCACGACGAGCCATGTGGAGGCCATAGGGGGGTCAAGGCTACATGTGAAACATTGCGACAGGTGGCCCACTGGCCTCACAAGGAACAAGACGTGGCACGATACGTGAGGGGGTGTCTAGTTTGCTGCCAGTTTAAACCCACCAAGCCACTTCACAGAGCACCCCTGCAACGCAAGGGTGTGTCTTACCCCTGGAGCTCGATCCAGATCGACTGGGTCGGCCCAGTTGCCAGGTCGGCCAGAGGCAACAAGTACCTCCTCACAGTGACTTGCACATTCACAAAGTGGGTGGAGTGCCTGCCGGCGACCAATGACACAGCGGAAACCACTGCCGTTCTTTTGCTAAACCACGTTTTGTCGTTTCGGCCTGCCAGGAGAAACCGTGGACAGCGACAGAGGAACCCACTTTTCGGCAGCTGTAATGACCGAACTGTGGAAACTCCTGGGAGTCAAAGCTAAACTACACATTGCGTACCACCCTAGGAGCTCGGGGGGGGGGGGTAGAAAGGAGCAACCAATCAATTGTCAGAATCTTGAGGAAATATGTGGCAGCCAACCACAAAGATTGGGACCTCAAACTCCCATTGGTACTGATGGCAATCAGAGCCACACGCAACAGGTCTACGGGAATGACACCCTTTGAGATGATGACGGGCCGGCAAATGACCCTTCCACTGCATCTCCTGAACCAACCGGGAGATGTCGCCGCAGCCACCTACACGGCTCATCAATACGTGACCGACTTGCGGAACCATCTCCAGACTACCTTTGCGTACGCTCAAGGACAATTGGAAAGAAGTGCAGAAGGTGACAAGACCTATTACGACAAAAAAGCCTCACACCAGGTGTTCGAGGTCGGAGATAAGGTGTGGTACTACATATACACCAAACCCGCGGGCGTCGCAACAAAGTTCCTGCCCCACTGGACGGGGCCACACGAGATTGTGGTGAAGCTATCACCTGTAGCTTACCAGATCAAAATCAGCAAAGGTCGACAAAACGCCACATTAAAGTGGGTCCACCGGAACCAAATCAAGTTGTACACTCCCCCCCATGGGAATAGAAGGGGTGCTAGCCAGCACCGAATAGATAAAAACCCTAGCAAAACCAGAGGTACTAAGAAAATTCTTAAGTACCCTCAGCTGATCCCTTCCAGGAGACCAGTACGTTGCACCTAATATCTTTTATTCTCTTCCCAGCTACCAGATATACATCTGTTGTCACTAGTGATATCGTCCTGCGCTGTACTGATTAAAAATAAGAAAAACAGAAAAATAGTTGTCAAAACAATTTTTGTTTACGAATACAAATAACTGAAATAATCCAACAATCTCTGATTATGCGTTTCTGTAGGATGGAGTTCCTTTGGATGATCCTGACACTCTGCGCCCAGGTCAAAACCAACCCAGCAGACGTAATCACGAACGGACCCCCTACGGGAATCGTTCTCTGCGACGATCCAGGACTCCTCATAACTAACTGCCGAGTACACACGCAGAGGGTATATGTCCGCCTAGATGCAGAGAATGTGTACCGCCAACACATTCCACCTGCGGCGCATTTGAGTTGGGCCGGGGCTGACTGGACCAGCCAGGCAATTAAGCACGCCCAGCTAGACACTGCCCATATGTTGGCCCAACTCCAAAAGTTCACAGTAACACAGTCAGAACTAGCTGAGCCCAGGCGAGAAAAACGATTCGTCGGGGCGCTACTATCGATAGGGGCAGCCGTAGGGTCACTATTTGCCCTAGGTACCACTGCCGTCAACGCAGTCAGTCTAGCCACAGTCAAGAGGAATGTTAGGGAGATTACTGAAGAGATGCCACTTATCCAGCAGCAGATGAAGGCACAGGCCCTTAGGTTGCAACATGTGGGAAAGTCTCTCCAGGACACTATTCTGGTGGTCAACACACACGCTACTCTCCTGAACAAAACTATCCTGTCTGTAGGAAAGCTAGCAGAGGTCATGAACCATGACTATGCCCATGTCCAATTGGTTCGATTGTTACTGGAGGATTTTCTCCGTGAAGTTAGCTCTTCTATGGACCACTTGGCCATGAATAGAATCCCCTCATATCTAGTGCCCCTCTCAATGGTGCACGACATATTGACCTCAGCTACTTCAACCACGATAAGGCCGTTACAGTCACATTTGGCCTATAGTCTGGGGTCGGCCATCCCAATACACGTTCATGTTGATCGTAATGAAGTGGGTTTTCTACTGACGCTGCCGGTTGTTGAACTGGAGAATATCTATAGATTGAAAACGGTTCTCAATGTAGGATTTTGGCGCGACAGTACCCACGTAAAGATTGCCACGCCCCCAGTTGTAGCTTACCAGGAAAACAACCCAGATTTCTATCTCACCCCTAACCTGCTAATGTGCACTCTAACCAAAGATGTCCACTACCTTTGTCCTAGCAAACCATTTGTCAGGGATAACACCGAGCGTCTTTGTGGTATTAAAGCTATCACCAGCGAAGAACGCTGTAGAGCCAAACTAGCAGCCAGGGATGGGGCCACCACCACACAAGTGGAGGTGGTAGGGAACCGATGGTTGGTCAACACACCGTTCGCGTCCGCCACTATGACTTACGAACGCCATGACTCCATCACCGAATTGAACCTCCCCAACCAGACTGTTTTTGTTACGGTACCAGAGGGGGCGATTATTCACGTAGACGACCTCGCTCTATACCACCTTCCCGACGACCGGATAGACACAGAGATTGAAATGCCGGACGCTTTTGCTAAACGTTCCCTTGAGTTACCACAAGCCATTCAATACCAAATCCAGTACGAGGGACCCATGACTGTTGATCTTAGCGTACTGGATGAGGCACTGTTAGTTGACCCGACTGACTACAGACCAAAAGATTGGTCTGTCGCCCGCTCTTGGACGGTGCCGGACAGTATCCTGACTGTGACTATGATCCTTGGTCTCATTTCCCTTGGCGTGTGCACCTACTACGTACACAGGCGCACACGTGCAATGGAAGACCTAATGAGGTCTTATACTAGGATCACCCGTGGGACGGAAGCGATCCCGATTTTTGGAAAGTTGGCAATGGATCCGGAAACCCTCTTACAGGGCCCAGTCCCAGCCTCCTCTCCCGAACTCGCTAGGTCAGCCCAGTAATGTCCCTAATGTAAGCTTTGGCCTTCAGGGGCCAAGTTTTTCCAAGTGCCTTAACTACCCACCTGCAAGTAGGATCACCCTAGACATGACATTAGAGACAATGCCATGATAGAGCTATTTAGCCTAGACCTTGGACATATATAGAACATAGTCCATATTAGATGATTAAGGTGTGGTAGACATATTTTGTATACTTTTATGTTTTTATTCAAATTTTTCGTTTCATTACCTTTGACACTTAGGAAGCCTTAGAGCCAAGACGCCGCTCGTTTGGGGAGGAAATGTGATGATGTATTGCCTGAGTGTTGTGCATTATTAACGTCTGCCAAGTTACTGCCTAGGTCCACTAGCCGGGATAACCGGACGACGGGCCGGAACACAGAGCCACTGCCAGACCTCCTAGGTCCATTCTGGTGGTGATCCACAGCTTGCGGAAAGCCTACCAGGGTGAACCACCAAAGGGGGGGGGGGCTGCTCTGATGATCCACAGACCAGGACATCCGATGGTCATTCTTATGGTGGGTTGCAACATGCAGAATCATTCCAAGTTGAACCTACCAGAGGGGGACTGTTATGACTGTCCTGATCAGGTCAGGGTAGAGGAGACCACCACCCTACAGATTATCTCCCAAAACCCCAACAGAGGAGGAGAGATCTAGGGGTCTGAAGATGTGGGGGTTTTATGACCCCTCACGCCATAATAAACCTTAGGCCACTGAGAAATTCCTTTGTCCTCTCACTATGGAGAACTGGCCTCAGAACATTAAAACATGCAATAAAGGGACTTTGGAACAATGCTTTCCGTCAGCCACAATGGTGGTCATGACGAGAGGTGGAATATGAAAATGTATGTAACTTTTGAATTGTTATTAAAGGTTAAGAGATGACGTTATTATGAAAATATTGTACCTTTAAGAGTTTTCCCAGTATATGGCTGATGTTTATACATTGTACGTTGTGTGGAAAATATCCAAATCAAAGAGAATGTTTTGGTAAAGATGAGATGTGAAGGTAGTGTCTAAAATAGGATTTTAGTCAAATCTAGGCCTTGCCCCTTTACTTGGTCCGCCCAGAGAATTGCCCTAAAGGCGGTTACGCCCACTTCTGACCCTAGGGTATAAGACAGGAGAGTGAAGAATTAACATAGGAGACTAAGTGACCCCAAGCTGCAGCTAAGGTCCAACAAAGTCAACGAACCCCAAAACGAAACACAAGGTTGAAGACAAATAAATCTTTTTCTACACGAGCTACGGACGAGTAGCTGTGTCTAAGCGGGTGAATTCAAGCCGAACCACACTCTCCATTGAATCGTGGTATATACACCGTTCGAGTCCGAAGCTGTGAGCTCTGAGCTACAGAGCTGTCTGTCCTCAGAAGACCCCTTTCAGATCAAGGGCGAGGGATCAGACCACTTAGCCAAGAAGGACACTGACATCGTGAGGACAACCAGAGAGTTGCGCCGGAGAAGTGCGTCATTGAGAAGCCTAAACGACACACGCGGAGCTTCCCACCTGAGACCTCCAACACGTAATTACATCATTATATTCTGACCCATAAGAGCGGCAGTTCGGGGCAAGGCTAGGTTTAAATAAGCATGGCTGACAAATGAACCCAAATGTATATTTCTCTCGTGTACTTTCTTGATTTCTCTCTCTTTTAAATCCCCATTTTGGGTACACGCGCCATAGTGTGTTGGCCCGTTATACTAAGTCCTAATCAATATCTAGACTGTGTTTTGTGTATGTGTATTTTTATCATCATTTTAGCTTGCTAGTAAATAAATAATCAACTAAGATTGGTGTGGTAAACTCATTGGTGAAGCCCGGGTCCGTGCAGATTCCCGGATTATGCGACGTTCAGAATGAGACTGTAGAGGAAACTGATTAATTTAGCGACTGTTGTAAAATCGATATTCTGATATCCTTTGAGTTAATTTGGGAAATAGAAACTCAATCAAAATACTGTTCCCATGGTGCCCCAGGTTGATGAGTTAATAATTGCTTGATTCATCGCTTAATTCATTTAATCACGCAATTATAAACCGTTAATCATTCGATGAGCAACAGTCGTCACATTAACTAATACAACGTCACGACAGTTGTGTGTGGCCAGGTGTGGCTGAGCCTGGCTAGCCGTGTTGCACTGTGTAGAGTGCAATAGTGTGCAGTCGAGTGCACTACAGTACACTGAGCTCTGTGTAAATGTGACAGGACAGCCCAAGATCTAGAGAACCACCTCCCAACAGCAGCTACACCAGGAGGGGAGGACATGACTTAAATATGAGAGGAGTGCAGTGAAGGGGCAGTGTTGGGAGAATGGTAAAGATGAGAGCAGGTTAGAAAAGGGTCACTCCAGACTGCTAAATCAGGGTAATGTTGGGGGAAAAGGATGGAGGGAGGTAGCTGAGATCAGAGGGAGAAGGGCAAGGGAGGAGGGGGTAAGATGGAGGAGGATGGGAGGTAGGCAGAGGAAGGAGGAGGATTGGAGGTGAGAGCAGAGGAAGGGAGTTCTTGCCTCTTGGCGATGTAGGAAGTCCTTTGAGAGGATGTCAAAATGTCAAACCTGAGTATTTTAGCAGTCTTGACACATACAACCTTTTCCTTCTTCCACACTCTCTCACCCCCCCCCCCTCCCCCCCACACCCAGATTTTGAACATGAGGGATGTTGGCTAGTGCAAAGAAGATGGGATGAGGCGCTCACACGCACACTTACTGGCAGACTTGACAGGTGACGTCTGATTGGAGGCCTCCGGTGAAAATTTGGTCAATGATGCAGCTACAGTGGTTTGGATTGTTGGCCTTCTTCCCGTTGTCGTCTCCTAGGTAACAGAACACAGAGAAAGAGAGATGGAGAGCGAGCACACATCAACACAGTGGACACCTTTGCACTTTTAAAGGACTCTTTCACTCACTCCCCCCCTTCTCGCTCTGTCACCCCCTCCCCCTCTGTAACCCCCTGCTTTCTGTCACACCCCCCTCCCCTGGCTCTCTCTCCACAGCAGTGAAGCCTGTCTAGCACCTCTAAACTCCCTCTACAATTCTGGCGAATCAGAGGCCTCCTTACTGCCGGGTCCCTCCCTCTGTGTCATGGCGGTGCAGTGGGGCACATTGTCATTCACCCCACAATCCTCTCGGTCCCTTCAGTGCGTGGCCCTGTCACTTTCCCTTCACTCTTCCCCTTCAGTACATTTCCACTGGTGCTGAGTGCAGACAACACACTGCATTATGGGTAGATTTGACACAGACATGTCTCCTCGGCTAAAGTGGAGTTTCAATTGACACGACTGAGGATTCAGCGCATGCAGAATTTATGCAGGCAGACAGACGTGCCAAATCACTTCTCTCTTATAACCTATTTCAACTGTAGGCTAACAGATTATTCCCTTTTTAACCAAACAATTACAGTGTAGATCTCATACATTTAGTCTTGATGAAACCCACTTTGGTCTCTATTCCGCAAGAAGAATCAGAACATCTCTCTTCAGTTACAGTAAACTCACACTGTCTGTACTGCATGAGTGCAGTTACACTGAAGAGATACAATATAGCTCAACCTCAGTGTCACTTCTCTTTAACAATAATACAGTACTATAGTGTATTTATCAGTAAGTTGTTAAGTGAAACTTTCCCACAGTATTTAAGTAATAAGTCAGGACAGTGATACTTACGGGTGGTGTCTCCTTTGCAGTGCCGGTGCAGCACGTCCAGCGCTGCGATGAGGAACTCGTGGGCATCCTGTTGCTCGTAGCCCGCTAAGTGACGTGCGTGAGTCCACACCAGGTGCAGCAGCCGGAAGGGAATGTGGGGCCAACGGTGGCCCGAGTAGAACTGTGGAGAGAAAGTAGGAAATTTGGAGAACAGAGATTTAACATCTGGCAGCCATGTTGTTAAAAGTACCTACACTCAACTTGTATCTTCACTAAAGCAGAAAAGTGAATGTTTTTCTTCATACAGCTGAGACCTTAGCACAGGGGTTCAAACCGTTCTGGGCCCGCGACCCCATTTTGATATCCAAAACATTTCACGACCCCCACCATGTAAAAAAAGTGTTGTAGTCAATGGCCAATGTTTACTTTTTAATTTGGAGCTTTGACAGTCTATTACCAATCAGTTTACAGTACTTAGAAATACTGTCAATCTGAAGGAAGTATGGTTTGAAGTGACTGAAATGCATCAGAAAGGTATTGGGAAGTTCAGAAGATCCTCAGGCAATAATTTTGTTTGAACATTAAATGCGATTATTTGTTGGTGAATGCTAGTTACTGAACTTCCAGAGAGGGTGTGTGAAACCAGACTGCTGAATCTCCAGGTTGCTATGGGGATTGGATGACTGACAGTCTAGGTCAGGGTGTGAGATGGAGAACACCATAATGAAAGGAGTGCTCTGCTTGAATGCAGAACCAAGCCCAGCCTATTATCACACACACACACACACACACACACACACACACACACACACACACACACACACACACACACACACACACACACACACACACACACACACACACACACACACACACACACACACACACCTTTAATCTCCTGACTCTCCCTCTGAGGCCTGATTGAGACTTGAGGAAACACACGCACGCACAAACAAGCTTATATCTTACAGGCTCTTTGGTCCTCCGCTGCAGCTTGAAGCAGGCTGACAAACCAAAGAGTCTATAAAAAGGAAGACGGGGAGGGGCTGATCAAAGACCATTTCCTCCCTGGCTGAGAGGAGCAATGTGTGGGTACAAAGTCTGAGGAACAGCCCCTCTTTCCTGGTACTGATGATGGTGCTGCATGCTCCAGGTTCAAAGGGAAGGAGGAACGCGTGGAGCAGGAACGAGCAACGTGATTGGGAGAGAGGGAAGAGAAGTAAGTGTGCGCGAGCGTCTGGCTCTTAGGGACAAGAACAGAGATATGCTCTCTAGCTGAATAGTTCTCAGCAAGCACAGAAAGTTTGTTCTGAAACTTTTATTCTAGTTCCCATTGTAGCATGACAAATATTCTCCAAGGGTATGCTTTTCACTTTTCTCCTTGGGTCTACTCTAGACACCAGTTAATTCACCCTTCACTGTCACATCTGAACAGCTGATTCAACTGGTCCACTCATCATCAGGCTCTCAATGAGTTGAATCAGGTGTTGTTTGTCTGGGGCTACAACAAAAGTGTGTGCTGTCGGGGGTAGTGGAGGACTGGAGTTGTTAACCACTGACACGGCTTTCCCCTGGATTCACCTGGTCAGTCGATGAGCCCTTACTGATGTCACTTGTTAAATCCACTTCAATCAGTGTAGCTGAAGGGGAGGAGACAGAGTAAAGAAGGATGTTGAAGCCTTGTCTATGTCATGGAAAGAGCAGGTCTAACGTTCTGTACACTCAGTGTATATACACACCAGAGAGTGGGGGGGACAGACACCTGAGCACCAGTTCTATAATGTTCAGGGAGCATTGAGTTTAGTAGATGTAATCTCACCAACTGACTGAACTCAACACATTCAGAACTGTGAAGGATTGGTAAGGAGCCTAGCATTTTGAAATAAGTATGGAGACAGATGAGACCGACAGACAGACAATCCCCCCACCCTCATACAGACTGGTGAGTTGAGGTTAAACGAAATGCCAAATACTGTAGCTGTATAATATGGCAGGGCATTCTTGTTGAACTCAGTTCATTTCTCTCAGACAGAGTTGTTTCCCTCCAGCTCCACAAAGCAATGATCCAGTAAGTGACTCCCCTCTGCAGTCAGTCTGGGAGAACATTCTGTTTTGATGTGGTTAGTCATTCCATTTCTATGTCTGACTGGCTGTAATTCTCTCTCATATGTTTTCCTTTGGCCTCCCAAACCCCTAGAAGACTGCATTTGACCGCCCTAGGTTTGCAACATTCCAGTCTTTCCCAGAAATCCCAGTTGGAGGACTCCCTCCCTGATTATTCCCTCCTGATTCCGGGAACTGGGATTCTCCAACAACAAACATTTCTGAAAAAGCGGTGAATTTGGGGATTTTTTACGGAATTGAGCAGATTGCCACCCTACCCCCCCCCAGCTCCGGCCATACCTCCTGAAAGAGCTGGGACATCTCACACACCAGACAGGAGTTGGACTGCATCTCACACTTGTGCCTGTCGGACAGGAAGAAGTCGCGCAGCAGGGGGGTGTGGGTGAGGGCCTGGACGATGCAGTTCATGAAGCACGTGTTGCCCAGGTTGATCAACCCTCGTAAACCTGATGGGGGACGGGGGGTTTAGAGAGAGAGGGGGAATGTGAAAAAGTAGGCCCATCTTCAAGACAAACAATCAAGAGCAGCACAGCTCTAACATTCACATCTCCTGTAACAGAGAGGAGGACATTACGCTCTAACATTCACATCTCCTGTAACAGAGAGGAGGACATTACGCTCTAACATTCACATCTCCTGTAACAGAGAGGAGGACATTACGCTCTAACATTCACATCTCCTGTAACAGAGAGGAGGACATTACGCTCTAACATTCAATTCTCCTGGTTCGGGCTAGCGCAATACAGTCACGGTTTGGGCTAGCGTAATCCAGCCACGGTTTGGGCTAGCGTAATCCAGCCACAGTTTGGGCTAGCGTAATCCAGCCACGGTTTGGGCTAGCGTAATCCAGCCACGGTTTGGGCTAGCGCAATCCAGCCACGGTTTGGGCTAGCGCAATCCAGCCACGGTTTGGGCTAGCGCAATCCAGCCACGGTTTGGGCTCGCGCAATCCAGCCACGGTTTGGGCTCGCGCAATCCAGCCACGGTTTGGGCTCGCGCAATCCAGCCACGGTTTGGGCTCGCGTAATCCAGCCATGGTTTGGGCTAGTGTAATCTAGCCATGGTTTGGGCTAGTGTAATCTAGCCATGGTTTGGCCAGTGCAGATAAAAGCTGTGGTCCACCACAAAGGCCTGTGTGAACAGATCAGGTGTGTCCCAGTGTGGAGCCTGGGACTGGTCCAGCCTGTTTGGCCCAGAATTAGAGCTCTCGGCTGGGGGTTAAACTCTCCAGACTCGACCCACTCCACATACCAAACACCTCGAGACAGCTGGTAGGCCTCTCTATGAGTGTTTCATTACAGCAAGAGGGAGGAAGAGAACAAAGTAGGAAGACTGAATGAACTCTAGAAAATCAAGCGAGATAACTGCAGAGAGAGGAAAAGAGATTGAGAGAGAAGAGGAAGAATGAAACACAGAGGCCTAAGTACGTTTGAATCTACAAAGAGTTTGAGAAACAGAGAGCATTTGAGCGAAAGAGAGAAGAAACCATCCTTGTTGTGTGAACTTGTCATTGAAGAAGGAACAGCGCATTCTCTCTCTCGCTCCCTCTCTGGGCTTCTGCCTGCTGCCCTGTGGTGTTCACTCCTTTCTAGCCCAATTTAAACACATACCGTAATTTCCGGACTATTAAGCGCACCTGAATATAAGCCGCACCCACTGAATTTTAAAAAAAGTATTATTTTGAACATAAATAAGCCGCACATGTCTATAAGCCGCAGGTGCCTACCGGTACATTGAAACAAATTAACTTTACACAGGCTTTAACGAAACACGGCTTGTAACAAAAATAAATAGGCTTTAACGAAACACGGCTTGTAACAAAAATAAATAGGCTTTAACGAAACACGGCTTGTAACAAAAATAAATAGGCTTTAACGAAACACGGCTTGTAACAAAAATAAATAGGCTTTAACGAAACACGGCTTGTAACAAAAAATAAAAAATGAGCAGTAAACAGTAGCCTACCAAGAAAGTCATTGGTCACTATCTTCCTCCTCCTGTCCACTGAAACCATCTCCTTCGGTGTCGGAGTTGAATAGCCTCAGAATTGCTTCATCCGATATTGGATCGTTTTCATTGTCGCTCTCTTCACTTTCATCCGGAGGCAAATCCCCCGCTGAGCCCTCTTCAACACGCAGCAGTCCAGCCTTTCGAAACCCGTTGATGATAGTTGATTTTTTGACAATGCTCCACGCTGTCAGGACCCACAAATTTGAAAGCGGGAAAAATCCATATATTAGCCGAGTCATTGTTTAAGCCGCGAAGTTCAAAGCGTGGGAAAAAAGTTGCGGCTTATAGTCCGGAATTTACAGTAAGTAACCCTGGACAATACAGACAACACCAGACACCTGGACTACACAGACAACACCAGACACCTGGACTACACAGACACCTGGACTACACAGATACACACACGTCTGGGTGATGAAATCGACCCTGCTACCATACTAGCACTTCATAAGGATGTGCGGAGAGCGGACCAGCCTATATCTCACCGATGGTGCAGTTTGTAGTGATTTTCCTTCGCTTTGGATTGTGCCGTAGTAACTCCAGCTCTCGCTTCGTAGGCTCCCACGTCGAGTATTTCTCCCCTACACCTGGTCACAAAGACAGAGACATCGTTGAGACATTGACAAAACCATCAATATTTTCAACCTGATCCTTGATAAAGGTAGCCTGGTCCCAGATCTGTTTGTGCAACAGTCTCACAATCAATTCGTGCATATATGCACATAATGTACTTCAGCAAATTTCGTGCGTTTTTGTGCGTTTTGTGTGGCTTAATTCGTGCGAAAAGACACAAATTTAACCAGTAGGCTACACACAAGCTTTTGCAACAACCATATAGACGCGATAGTTCATATTTCATTTTTGTTCTTCTTAATGGCTAATTCAACGTCATGAATATACAGAAATGTTGTCTTTGTTTAACCATGTTTTAAAACGTGTCGTTTTATGCCTATATGCACTGTTTAGACTTTCTGAACAGAATTTTTTTGAAAAGACGCACATTTACGTTCGACTTAATTCGTGGGAAAATTTGTTTTATTAATGCCAATGCTGTTTTCTGTGCTTGATTTCGCTTAATACTTTGGATACTGGTGCACTTGTAATCAGAAGTCATTGAAAGAAATGTATTTAATCTTCCACCCCACTCTTCCGATACATTTATTTGCTGCAGACAAGATGATATTCAACAGGTAGGCATTTTGAAACCGTTCAGAGATTACTCCAAGTAATGGCACTCTTTGGGATCTTTGCCAGGGAACATTTAAATACATTATCAATGGCAAATACTGTTTTCTATGCTTGATTTCACTTAATATTTTTGGGTGTTGTGCTCATTGCAGTCAGAAAACATGTTGGCCGATCAAAACCCTTGCGGGTGATGTTGCTTTCTCTCCCCAAGTCGTACAAGAAAATACCAGAAAACTGACCCAAGATCAGTACTGTACATATGCAACATCAACCCAATGTAATGCGGAGCGCGTTCCAGCTCGTCAACACAATCAGCTGCAGGGGAGGTTACTTTCTGTGTTGTTCAATTTATATAAGAATATCAAATTAAATGAATCTAAGAAATGCTTTTCCAGGCAGTTTGAATGTATATTCTTATTCTGTGCAGATTCTGTGTAATTTGACCTACAACACAAATGCGCATCATGACTTCAACAAAAAAGGCAACTTGGAACGTACCCGATCCTCCCATGCGATCATTCTCTTTCCCGGTAAGTGAAGTATGCAATTAAACCGCAGCTAGAACATAACTACGTGTTTTATGTTTTTATTATGCTTTAAACAGAAGGCGCTGTGAATTATTGGCCTGCTCTGATATATGTGTTAGTTGGCTTCTAAACGAGTTGGAAAAAGTGGATTTGGTGTCAGATGGTATCAGTTTAGTGTCAAAATGATATCTAATTGACTGATGGACAATGACTTGCTAAGTGACTTTGTTACATTTGCAATATGTTTGAACAGGGATGTACCATCACCAAAATGGCATTCTGAAATCAACACTAAAAATGGCATCACTATAGTCTCTAGGCCGTGCCGAGTTCAACGAGACGCCCCGCTTGACTGTAGCTTGCTCTGAGAGCAGCAACCGTGAAAAAAAGTAGGCCCAAAATTAAGCCTGGCTCTAAATTTCAAGTGCTTTTGGGTGACAGCGAGAGAACCGTTAGGGTTAGAAGCACAATTCGACCTCAGGTATGTTCTCGAGGTCCTCCTGATCTGTGCAAACCTTGACCATGTGGCATTAACCCTTAGCAGTGAAAAGAAGGTGTTAACATCAAACAGTTTGCAATGACTTTTCTCCCCATAGGAATACATTGCCTATTCCCCTAAATTCAACCTGAAGCCTATGTGGGTTATGAATGTCTTATGAACCTGTCTTTGATGACTATCCATCAGGCCACCATGAGGTCTACCTGTGTCGATTCTAAGCTTCCTGGAGCAACCGGAAGTTGTTAAAAACACCCTAAAGGTGTTTTGATATAACCAGCCTGCAGATTGTGAAAAGCACTGCATTCAACCCTGTGTGGATAAGTCAATTCTTAACATAGAGACTTTAATCTCAGGATTATGTAAGAGCATACCCCAATCAGTATATGTGTAAACTTATAGCTTCCAGTGCCAACCGGAAGTTCCTTAAATATGGGTCACAGGGGCTGTTTCAAAGGGTTAAAAAAATTCAGATCATTTCAAAACTTCATATGTGTGACTAGGTAACCCTCATCAACTGTAAATCAGTCATTTATCCCATCAGATTTGCAAGAAAAAATAATACACACAGCAAGGATGGAGTGACACAGTGTGGGGCCTAGAGACACACAGTGCCCGCAATAGTTACTTTTGTTCAACTGTCAAGGAACCGTCAGACCTAGAGCTCTGAAACTTTAGAAACCTGTTCTAGAGCTCAAGTCGATAGTGCATGGTGAGTTATGTGGCTCTAGATGGTTCTCAGACCGAGAAACAGCCTCGTACATTTGCAATATTTTTAATTCATTTTAACATCACGAAAATGGCGACATTTAGAAATGTCCCACAGTCACAAGACTAGGTGCATTGAAACCGCCTCGGCCCATAGAGACGGACCCCAACGTTTCTGTCCGATAGCTCATTCAAGGACCACGTAGCAACATATAAACATAACAGCCAGAGGGATTCCAAAGAAATGAGAAAAAAATGAAATAAAACCATTCCACATTATATCAAATCAAATACAGACATATAGCGAATACTTTTTTTTTTACATTTTGTTTTGTACATATATGCGCGAATTGAATGTGAGGTTGGGCTGCCACGGTCTAGACATCTGCTGTGGGCAAAAAATCTATAAACAACAAATGTCACATGACCGGATGAGGTAACCATTCTTGTTCTTCTTGTAACTTTCCGGTAGGCTGGAAGCTTTCTGGTGTTTTGCTGCTCGTCACAGGTCGACGCAGGTATTGCACTTGATTTATCGTTCTCATAACCGTAGGTGCAGTCAAGTTGAAATACGAAAGCTTTCTAGCTATTTCGCACTGACGGTAATTTGAACACAAGAAAGTTTCTAGTGAAAAGGTGCTTACACTCAGAGCCATGTATTTACACTCAGCCAGCTCATAGTACAATTCCACCCTAGACTTAGTACGGGTTACCGTTTTGGTAATTTTGGTTGGCCAACAAAATTTAAGACTACAATGACTGCATACGTTTCCCAAAAATGTTATATGAAAAAAAAAAGGTTTTGGTATTGATGGACAATGACAAGGCTGCTATTGTATTTTCAGTTACATTCTCGTGAAATAAAAATGGTTTACATGTTTGTTTTTTGTAAGAAATACATGGAACTACAACGGAATAAAACACCATTCGCCATCATGCATTGCTTACATTCATTCTATACTGAAAAGTCTATTCAGAAAAATCGAAAACAGTACATATAGGCATACAACTACAATGTTTTACTAGGGATTAAAAAAAATACAAAATATCTATATATTCATAACATAAAATAAATAAAGAATGAAATTCAGGCTATCGCGTCTATGGTTGTTGCAAATGCTTGTGTGTCGCCTACTGGTTAAATTCGTGTCTTTTCGCACGATTTGAACCACACAAAAATGCACAAAAACGCACGAAATCTGCTGAAATACATTTTGTACATATATGCGCGAAATGAATGTGAGGTTGGGCTGGTTTGTGCTGTCCTGCCAACTCCTATGGTAATTGTCACACCAGTGACCATAAGAGTTGGCAAATAGATCTGGGACCAGGCTATGATGGAGGTCTATTGCAGGGATCATTCACTAGATTTGGCCCACGGGACAATTTGTTCTTGAGCGAATGGTTGGGGGCCAGAACATAATGACAAAAATAATGGAGACTGCAGACTGACTGCAAGAAGCCCAAACAGATATCATATTTGACTAAAACAATCATTTCAAACCTTGAACATTTGTAAACGATCATGTGTCTATTATGAGTTGGAATATTTGGAAACAGATTTTCTAAATTAAAATCACTTGGAGCTGATTTGCTGGTGTTTTACAGTAATTGTTCTTACTACCCAAGGGCCACCAGTGGGGAAACAATGGTCTATTGAGACCAAAACATTGGTACAAAGATCCATTAAATCTGTGGAGCATGTAGATCACCAGTGTGCTGGAGTTTCTTTTCAAACCTGAACCTAAGGAAAGTCCAGTGGCACGCCTCAGCTATACCTCAGGGCTTCATTCCAGGGCCAGTAGCACTACTCACATTGTATATTAACCATATTGATTCCTTAGTGAACAACTGGAAGCTACACTTTTATGCTGATGACACTGTGCCAGTATTTCCACTGCAGTCATTTATAGGTGGTTGCTGCGCCACGACAAAATCACTGATGCCACGGCCCACAAATATGGATCATGAAAAAAATATATTTCTGCTAAGGGCGACTTTGAAGATGCTAGAACAGTCCACATTTACTTTTCCTCTGCAAACAAAACTAGTAATGAATAGAAAACGTATTCTACTCTGGGAGAGTCAGATTTATCTAGTTACCTAGTCGGCTTGTTGTTGCATGTTCTATGCCAGAGAAATATTACTCTCGAGGCATTTTCAAGTTGAGTGACATTGAGAAGGAAACATGCCGTCTGACAAGCAGTCAATGCACAAGTCTTGCAATCGCAGGGAAAACAACACTTTTGATAGCTTTGTTTATTTTATAACTAGTTATTTTATAACAATGATGGCCTAAGAAAAGTGGCTTAACTGCCTTGTTCAGGGGCAGAATGACAGATTTTTACCTCGTCAGCTTGGGGATTTGATCCAGCAACTTTTCGGTTAACTAGTCCAACGCTCTAACCACTACCTGCCGCCCCGGAGGATCCCAGCTTTCCAGTCCTACTTTATTTATTTCTCAACTCTTAAATATGTGCGAACTGCATCTTTTTAAACCCAGAGTTTTTAGCAATACCATGATTAAGAATGTTACCGCTTTGCAATTTGCTGTGAGTGCATAGAGGAGAGTGGAGTTCAATGTAACACAGATCATCTAACTTGGGGTAAAACACCACCCTACTTCAAAATCCTTTCAATTGTAATGACACAGATTCATGGTGACATGAAGTGGTTTCTGTGAGAGGTACAGGCAGTGTCACACAAGATGGCGGTTGACCCCAAGTTACCCTAACAGGTAGGCCTACATTATATTCACTTTGTTTAATTCATCAATAGGATCCTAACTAGATAAAAGATAACATTTGGGATCTAGCTAATGATTAGCTCAATAGGGTAAACGCAGATCGCCAACCAATGCTTCAGCCTATGTATTTATAGCCACTATGCTGCATCAGTTGGGCTACAAGTGATAATTCTGACTGCTAATAGCATACCTGTTAATATGGACCATGTATAGGCTATATGCCTGCCATGGTCCGATATGTTAAAATCATTTAAACAAATGATTGTACCAATACATGACCAAAAGTATACGGACACCTGCTCGTTGAACATCTCATTCCAAAATCATGAGCATTAATACGGAGTTGGTCACCCCTTTGCTGCTATAACAGCCTCCACTCTTCTGGGAAGGCTTCTGCAGGGACTTGCTTCCATTCAGCCACAAGAGCATTAGTGAGGTCGGGCACTGATGTTTGGCGATTAGGCCTGGCTCACAGTCGGTGTTCCAATTCATCCCAAAGGTGTTCAATGGGCTTGAGGTCAGGGCTCTGTGCAGGCCAGTCAAGTTCTTCCACACCAATCTCAACAAACCATTTCTGTATGGACTTTGCTTTGTGCACGGGGGCACTGTCATGCTGAATCAGGAAAAGGCCTTCCCCAAACTGTTGACACAAAGTTGGAAGCACAGAATCGTCAAGAATGTAATTGTATACCGTAGCATTAAGATTTCCCTTCACTGGAACTAAGGGGCCTAGCACGAACCATGAAAAACAGCCCCAGACCATCATTCCTCCTCCACCAAACTTTATAGTTGGCACTACGCATTCGGGTAGGTAGCATTCTCCTGGCATCCACCAGACCCAGATTCGTCCAGACTTCCAGATGGTGAAGCCAATGCTTGGCATTGCGTATGGTGATCTTAGGCTTGTGTGCGGCTGCTCGGCCATGGAAACCCATTTCATGAAACTCCCAACGAACAGTTGTCCCGACTTGCTTCCAGAGGCAGGTTGGAACTCGTTAGTGAGTGTTGCAACCACAGACGATTTTCACACGCTACATGCTTTTGCACTCAGCGTGACCGTTGAGCCACTTCGCGGCTGAGCCGTTGTTGCTCCTAGTTGTTTCCACTTCACAATAACATCACTTACAGTTGACCAGGGCAGCTCTAGCAGGGCAGAAAAGTGACAAACTACTTATAGGAAAGGTGACATCCTATTATGGTGAAAGTCACTGAGCTCTTGAGTAAGGCCATTCTACTGCCAATGTTCGTCTATGGAGATCGCATGGCTGTGTGCTCGATTTTATACACCTGTCACCAACGGGTGTGGCTGAAATAGCCGAATCCACTAATTTGAAGGACTGTCCACATACTTTTGTATATATAGTATATGTGAATGCAGCTGCCACAACTTTAAAATCACTGGATGCAGTTTATCATAGCTCCACACATTGTGATCTGTATCAGAAAGTGGTTAAATAAATAAAAGGTTAAAATACATGAAGGAATAAATCAATTATTGACTTGGGGGGGGGGGGGGGGCAGAGATAAAACAGACACAGGAAAGTAGCGTTTCCTGAGCTGCTGGAGACCAGCAACACTGTACCTTGCAATTTCCAGGCTTTCTTCTGTTCTTCTTTGGCAATCTGTTCCATCTCTTTGTCGTATATGTAGTCTTGACACACAAAACAATATATTCCACCATATAATAAGTCTATTGCTGGAAGGGAGAGAGCGAGAGAGAAAGAAGGAATATACAACCATTAGGAATAGATATTTCCTACAAAACAACAGCTTGTGTTTATTGCACGTCGAACCTCGTCATTGATGTGGCCAGTGTGAAGACAAGCACTTTCTGTGTGTTCCACTCCTTTATTGATTTGAGCCTTGTGTCGTTCCATGTCATTGCTGCTTGCATTGGAGAATTAGAGAACTATCACGTAGGGAAGGTGTGTGTGTGTGTCACAGAGTATGTTTTTTTGTGGGACTGTGTGTGCTTGCATGTCCATCACATCTACCTCCCCTGCTTTTTCCACTAGCCTATGTTCTCCAACACCATGGTAACAATACCTGGGTTCTTCTGTTGCCGTGACAACCTATTTATTCAAAGGTTGCACCTCCGTCACGTCATGCTACTGTTATGAAGGTTCTCAAGCCGCCCTCTGCCGGCGGGCGCCATAGTGGTGCCATAAAGTGTTGATAGCGTCCGTTCAGAAAGACTGAGGTGAACTACCATTTCATCTAAATTACACTATAGTGCCTGGAAATACGATGACATTGCTAAAGTAGTCAAATATTTAGTAGGAAACTACTTTGCCAACATTATCATGTCGTCGAATTTACTTTAGCCAGATGGCAACGTTGTCATTAGGGGCGGCAGGAAGCCTAGTGGTTAGAGCGTTGGGCCAGTAACTGGATCGCTGGTTGCTGGATCGAATCCCCGAGCTGACAAGGTAAAAATCTGTCGTTCTTCCCCTGAACAAGGCAGTTAAACTCACTGTACGCCGGTAGTCCGTCATTTAAATAAGAATATATTCTTAACTGACTTGCCTAGTTGAATAAAAATAAATCAAATAAGCTAGAAAAGTGTGTCAAAAATAACTAGCAACGATAACATTAGCTAGCTAAAATCCGGTGGCCTCCCCTCAATCTTGGCTAGTTATACTGCATCTAAAATCAATCTGGCAACATCAAAATGATGACAAAAAAGGTTATTTTACTAATTACTTGCCTCCTATTGAATGTCATAGTATTTCCAAGCCACTGTAATAGTTATCAGAGCATTGACAAGAATGCTCAGCCGGGCATCAGTCCAAAACAAACGTTCAAAACAATATTGTGACGAAACATGCAACTCAGGGACAGTCAAATAGAACCCCTTGCACATTTTGATACTAAAAGGTTTGTCTCATAACTAGGAGGATCCAGGAGAGTGAAAAGGGACAATTGATGGATAGGCCTTAAGATTTATACAGAAAATATAAATGGGGCGTTATGTGTGTGTGTCCATAAGATGAGAGAGGAGCTAGCTAGAAGAAGCTCATCATCTCTGTGTCCAATGACAACAGGCATGCACTGAGAAAGGCCTTGACTGATGTGGTAACCATGGAACCAGAGAAAAGGAGAGAGTTCTGTGTACAACACCACAGAGGAAGTTAAAAATAAATCTGGCAGACAGACAGAGGAGGAGGATGATGAAGGAAGTGAAGGAATCCAGAGGAACAGCTGGGAGTCAGGGGTTCATTTGATGAACGGTACAATGGCACAGTGAGTGAGAGTGTGCTACTGTGGAAAGCCCTGACCTAATTAACACTGTGGTGGTAGTCTGGGGGGCTGGGGTGGGGCGTGATGACAGGAGCGACCCACACGGCTCAGTGTATTTGTGTGTGTGTGTGTGTGTGTGTGTGTGTCTCAGAGTGTGGGTGTCTAGATCAAAACCTTACTGTGACACCACCCTGAACAACAGAAACAGCTCAGGTGTGTGTGTGTGTGTGTGTGTGTGTGTGTGTGTGTCTAGATCAAAACCTTACTGTGACACCCGCCTGAACAACAGACACAGCTCAGGTGTGTGTGTGTGTGTGTGTGTGTGTGTGTGTGTGTGTGTGTATACACATCAAAACCTTACTGTGACACCGCTCCCCCCAGAAGGACCTGCTAACCTCTATCACACCCTAACAGATTACCCTAGCATTACCACCCTCTCATTCATCGGTCACCATTCTCCTCAGACAATATCACAACCACAGCAATTACCTCCTTTTACTTATTAGTACTGTATATAGACCCATAATTACCATAGAAATATAATAAAATGGAAATTCCAATGGATCTGTGATGGGAAGTATTTCTACGCCAGCGTCCCAAATGGCACCCCGTTCCCTTCACAGTGCACTACTTCTTAGCAGAGCCCTGTGGACCCCGGTCAAATGTAGTGCACTAAATAGAAAACAGAGACTTAGACTTTGATAATTACCATGTAAGAATCACAGGGTCATTCATAGTCTATGTGGTTGAGGATTAAACATGTCTACCCTCCCACAGAGCTGACTGGGGAACAGACAGGCTTAGAGAAGGATATTTGTCTGCCTGAGACTAAGTACTGGCTCCCAGTAGAACGTTAATGCTACGGAGAAGGACGGGCTCTGCTCAATGTCTCTGGAAAGGACAGTTCTCTCAGGCAGAGAGAGGCCTGAATCTGCCTGTGTGTGTGTGTGTGTGTGTGTGTGTGTGTGTGTGTGTGTGTGTGTGTGTGTGTGTGTGTGTGTGTGTGTGTGTGTGTGTGTGTGTGAGAGATAATAGACATGACAACATAAGCTAGCACGTGCACATTTTACCTAGGTTGTGGCGTTTGTTTTTGGCGTGCTCGTGGATGTGTTTCTTGGTGAAGCAGCCGAAGAAGACGCAGGAGAGACAGGAGTGGAGCCGGTTCAGGTGGGCGCCGCACATGTGACAGATACATGACTTGGCCTGCAGGGGGCGAGAGAGAGACAAAGAGGGGAGAGAGAAGGATGGAAGGGAAGGTGACAAGAGAGGGGGGAGGAAAGGGAGGGGATGGAGAGAGAAGGGGTTGAGAGAGAGAGAGAGGTGTCAGAATAAAGAAGGAATATACATTGACATCTTCTGAACATTGAAAAAAATATATGTCATCGTAGCCTGCACTCAAATAGAAAATGGATGTTATGTGCGGTTAGGTTTGTAATATTCAAGCATAGGCGGCGTGTCCATAAGGCTAGGGGAAGCTTTCTTTACAGTCAAATGAACTGCCAAAATGATATAGCCTATTTAGCCTAATCCTTTCTATACAGAAATACATGTAATAATTCTAAATAATCAACTATAGCATGATTTGGCGACAGAGGATCAATAGGTTATTTAGAAATATATATATTTAAAATATATTGCCTACAATCGGAAAGAAAGGCAGCAGGGGCAATTTGGGCAGATTATTGTTTGGTTGCGACTGTCTGTGAAAAGGCCAAGCCAGGCATATTGTAATATTTCAAAATACAATCACGGGAAAACATAGTTTGGAAAGCAAATGGTTAATGCTGTAGAGAGAAGACAATGAAAAGACTAATGTATTTTCATTGTCATTAGGGGGGGGGGGTTCAGTGTTACTTAAAAAAGTTAGTTTTTGGACAATAATTTCCTCGTCATATTGTATTGTGTCTCTCCTGGTAGACCTATTACATGGACAACGTTGGTTTTATTGATCTGTGTCTGTCAGCAGAGTAGGCTACCTTGTAATTTGACATATTAAAAAAGATTCTGCTAACGTCTCCAGTCATATAAAGTGTAGTAGAAATGAATGAAATGAGTTTATGAAAAGAGCACATTTTTCTCATGTAAAGAATGAAGAAGTGTATCTGATACAGCCTAGGTCTACTCTACCCTACACGTGCTCAGCCATGCACTGAACACTCTTTATGCATACAACGGTTTAGTTATTTTATTAGCTTAAATTACTATCCAATCTACTCATCACATTACCAATAGTAGGTTATCGTACATAAGTTTACAAATGTGATGATGCATGGAATGCTTTATTATAAGGGAGCATTATGGTGAAAATTAGCTTCCCCAAACTTGAAACTCGCGCGGTGCCGATGTATGCCTCGTAGGCTACACCAGTTGTAAAGTGGATTAATGTGCTTCATTTTAGCAATAAATACAGCAGTACATCAGTATAGCAGTACATCAGTATAGCAGTACATCATATAGCAGTACATCAGTATAGCAGTACAGCAGTACAGCAGTACAGCAGTACAGCAGTACACAGTACAGCAGTACAGCAGTACATCAGTATAGCAGTACATCAGTACAGCAGTACATCAGTAAGCAGTACATCAGTAAGCAGTACATCAGTACAGCAGTACATCAGTATAGCAGTACATCAGTATAGCAGTACATCAGTATAGCAGTACATCAGTACAGCAGTACATCAGTATAGCAGTACAGCAGCATGAGAAAGCTGGGATCCTCTTCTAAATAACGACCAGTAAAAACTCTGTTTTCACACCAAATGACTGGGCTTATAAGAAGATGTTTCACTAGGCTCTGTAGGCTATCTGCTCTCCAATCGGGTTCCAGGGCTCCTGGGCATACGGGTTTTTTGCCAACTTCAGTTGTGATACAAACCTTATCAAAACATATAGGCTTATGGGCTAGGCTACAGGATGTGTGCTACAATGATTTGAAAAAGTCTGAAAAAAGAAAGTCATGCTGTGTTTCATGCCTTTGATTGCACACGCTGGGTATCATTCATGATGACAATACATCATTCTCAAGTGATACTATTGTCACCCATCAGACTATGCTCAAGCAAATCTCATCTTTACATATACTACATAATATAGGCCTGTGTGTGAAATGAGATGTGATTTAGAATGGACCATTATGTACCTGTCACAACTGGAGCTAGGGGGGGAGTTAGGAATGTTGAGAAATAAATAAAAGTAGGCCTAGCCTATAGAAAGCTGAATGGATCCTCTTTTTAAGAGACCATCAAAACTCTGTTTTCTCACATCATTTGAATAGCCTATAGAAATGTGCAACATGGGCTCTCATGATGTGTTTGATTTGATTTTGGATTGCATTGATGTCAGAGTGATTAGAGGGACAACAGAACGCTGAGTACCAGGCCCCTAGCGACTGGCAGTTAGCAAGTTTGGTAGACTACTGATGACCATCGGCAGCATCAGAGCGCAGCTTTGGAAAAGCCTAGTTACCATGACTAAACGTTTATGTGTAATTTGACTGCGGTCATGGCTCGTGACCGCCGGTATAACGGTAATACAGTCACCGTAACAGCCCTAAGATGAAGGCAGACAGAGTAGTGATGGTTGGGCCCCTTTGAGAAACCCCATGTGGTCCAATATATAAAAGCAGACACTATGCTTTTCTACAGAGCACACCATGCTCCTGATTGGATTCATGCATGGTGGGAGAAAGCATCTTTGACACACTGACAGCAGCTGGAGTGTGTGAGTGTGACGCAGAGCCTCAGAGACGACCGAGGGATTTATAGAACCATTAGAATGCCTTGTCTTTAGTGGACCTGCAACACTGAGCTCTGCAGGGCCTGAGGCCACAGGGAGAGGAGGACATGGTGAAGTGAGGGGGGGTTGTGTGTGTGTGTGTGTGAGAGAGAGAGAGAGCAAGCCAGCGAGTGACACAGACAGAGAGAGAAAGACGGAGAGAGTGAAGATGTGTTAGAGTAGAGATGTGCTGTACGAACAAACATTCTGGAGTTTTCTCTGACAGCAGAGAGAGAAAACATGGGAGGGAAAGAGAAAAGGGGAGAGAAAGACATCAACTGAGGAAAGACAGAGAGGAGACACAGCCCTGGTGCTGCTCTGATGACCGAAGACAGTCCCACAGCCCTGGTGCTGCTCTGATGCCCGAAGACAGTCCCATAGCCCTGGTGCTGCTCTGATGCCCGAAGACAGTCCCACAGCCCTGGTGCTGCTCTGATGACCGAAGACAGTCCCACAGCCCTGGTGCTGCTCTGATGCCCGAAGACAGTCCCATAGCCCTGGTGCTGCTCTGATGCCCGAAGACAGTCCCATAGCCCTGGTGCTGCTCTGATGCCCGAAGACAGTCCCATAGCCCTGGTGCTGCTCTGATGCCCGAAGACAGTCCCACAGCCCTGGTGCTGCTCTGATGACCGAAGACAGTCCCATAGCCCTGGTGCTGCTCTGATGCCCGAAGACAGTCCCATAGCCCTGGTGCTGCTCTGATGCCCGAAGACAGTCCCATAGCCCTGGTGCTGCTCTGATGACCGAAGACAGTCCCATAGCCCTGGTGCTGCTCTGATGACCGAAGACAGTCCCATAGCCCTGATGCTGCTCTGATGACCGAAGACAGTCCCATAGCCCTGATGCTGCTCTGATGACCGAAGACAGTCCCATAGCCCTGATGCTGCTCTGACCGAAGACAGTCCCACAGCCCTGATGCTGCTCTGACCGAAGACAGTCCCACAGCCCTGATGCTGCTCTGACCGAAGACAGTCCCACAGCCCTGATGCTGCTCTGACCGAAGACAGTCCTACAGCCCTGATGCTGCTCTGACCGAAGACAGTCCTATCGCCCTGATGCTGTGGCGAGAGTGGGAGAGATAGAGAGTGGGATGGAGAAATGAGAGAAAGAGCAGCAGAGAGAGTGGGAGAGATGGAGAGGAGGGATGGAGAAATGAGAGAAAGAGCAGCAGAGAGAGTGGGAGAGATGGAGAGAGGAAAGATGGACAGAGGCGAGATAAGGGGGAGAGAGGAGAGTCAAAGAGCGACAGAAAGGAGAGGTGACAGAAAGAGAGCTCTAATAAAAGCCATCAGGAAACAGGTGTCACTACATCACCTGCTGGGCAGAGGGAGGGAGAGGGGGAGGAAAGAAAGGTGGAATAGAGCAGGAGAAACATTAAAGACTAAAATCTGCAGTTCAGTGTCCATTTCAACCATGTTTCTAGAAATGTGAGTAAGAGATAGTAAGAACACAGTAACCACTGACATGACGCTCACTGACACACACACACAAGCCAAGGTATTAGGCCTAGAGCAAGGAACACCACACAAAAAGGTAGGCTACCTGACGAACAGCAACACAATGAAACAACCCGACACCATTACGACAACATGGAGAACCATTGTAAAGGGGTCATAAAAGATCCAGCCCGGTCTCAGTTTCACTTCCTCCACATTATATCGCTATGAAACAGTGTGACTGGTTAGGAGAGGGGACCCAAGGAAACAGTCACTGTGAGAAACAGACTCATGACTCAGAGACAGGCCACAGTGTAATGCCAGTGCATTTACTGGCTTTCTATCTGTCTGCCAATGTGGCATTGATGAGGCAGCTTGTTTCCCCTGCTATAACTTAGTCATTTAGCGGTCTCGCTATGGCTCCCCACCGCACACAAATTGGAGCATTTGTTGGTTTTGCTTGAATGTTGTTTGCATCACTGGATGTTGCTTCACAATGCTTTGCTCCCTCACAAGTAAGAAAATCTATCTTTGGGAAACACTGACTCCAGTGACAGGCAGATCACCGGGTGCCATCGGACAGCATGGTGAAAAAGCTGCAGCGTGCAGTTCTGGCCTGCAGGGGGAGTGTCAGGAAAAGAGCTGCACTGACAGCTATGCCAGTCTGATTTTCCTCCCATGTCATCTCCACAGAGCTCAGAGTAATGCTGCTGGCAGGCTGCAGCCACTACAAACACCTCATCATAGAAGGACCAGATACACTGTGAGAGAAGACTAGGCTATTGTCCACCTACACGGTTATGATATAAGATTGCAGTTATATCATCATATCACTGAAATAGGACACAGACACGCACGTCTATGTTGTTGCACGGCATTAGGAGCCCGGGGAGGATTGATGATGGTGCAGTAAGCTGGACATTCAGGGCCACAAACACTAAGCTGTGTTTTCATTCAGTCTGGCGTGGGCGGGGCTTAACACACTGGGATGAATGGGATCTAATGGAGGGGGGCGGGGTCTAATAGTGGCAGGCGCAGGAGAATCACATTCAGACTGGAGCCTGATAACACAGACAGGCTAGTCAGGGCCCTCCAACCCTGTTCCTGGAGAGCTACCCTCCTGTAGGTTTTACCTCCAACTTGATTCAGTTTATCAACCAGCTAATTAATAGAATCAGGTGTGCTAGATTAGCATTGGAGTTAAAACCTACTGGACTGTAACTCTCCAGGAACAGGGTTGGAGTTAAAACCTACTGGACTGTAACTCTCCAGGAACAGGGCTGGAGTTAAAACCTACTGGACTGTAACTCTCCAGGAACAGGGTTGGAGTTAAAACCTACTGGACTGTAGCTCTCCAGGAACAGGGTTGGAGTTAAAACCTACTGGACTGTAACTCTCCAGGAACAGGGTTGGAGAGCCCTGGGCTAGACACAGCCATTACCACCACACTCAATGACATGAGCAAGAGATGGAGAGTAGAATGAGGCTGAAAGGCAGACGTTAGATTTAGGCTTATATGAACGAGAGTGAGAAAGAAGCAGAGATGAGAGAAAAAGAGAAGAGAGAGAGGAAGGATGCAGGAAGTGTGATTGTGATCATAAGTAGACAGACAAGGCAGGCTAGTGCTCTAAAGACAGTCCCTCCTACACCTCATTATCATTAGCTCTGTGCTCCAGACCCTCCCCCTCAGCTCTTCAAGAGAGATGCTGCTGTTGATGCCTTCCAGCACCCCTCCTAACTTTCTGCATTGCACCAGAGCTCCAGTCAAAACACAGCTACCCCTGTCAACGCTGCAACCGCACCCCCCTGTACCCCAACCCTCGGGCCCTCTTCCCTGGGTAAAAATCAATTTCTACCCCCACCATTTCACAAACTCTGGTTCCCATGCAGCCTGCCAGCCAGACCCTGTACTATTCCTCAGTGTCAGCAGTAACCCTCCCTCCAACTTCCTGAGGCTTTTAATGTCCTATTAGATGGGCTATAGATCAGGCAGCTCATATGACTGGAACAAGAGTTTTACAGGTACTAGCAGAGGGAGCGTCTCACTGCATCTCTCCATCGGTTCCAGGCCCAGGGAGAGACAGACAGGCAGGCGGGGCAGGGGGATACAGGCGGGGCAAGGGGATACAGGCGGGGCAAGGGGATACAGGCGGGGCAGGGGGGGCAAGGGGATACAGGCGGGGCAGGGGGAGACAGGCGGGGCAGGGGGAGACAGGCAGGGGGAGACAGGCGGGGCAAGGGGAGAGACAGGCAGAGCAAGGGAAGAGACAGGCAGGGCAAGGGAAGAGACAGGCAGGGCAAGGGAAGAGACAGGCAGGGCAAGGGAAGAGACAGGCAGGGCAAGGGAAGAGACAGGCAGGGCAAGGGAAGAGACAGGCAGGGCAAGGGAAGAGACAGGCAGGGCAAGGGAAGAGACAGGCAGGGCAAGGGAAGAGACAGGCAGGGCAAGGGAAGAGACAGGCAGGGCAAGGGAAGAGACAGGCAGGGCAAGGGAAGAGACAGGCAGGGCAAGGGAAGAGACAGGCAGGGCAAGGGAAGAGACAGGCAGGGCAAGGGAAGAGACAGGCAGGGCAAGGGAAGAGACAGGCAGGGCAAGGGAAGAGACAGGCAGGGCAAGGGAAGAGACAGGCAGGGCAAGGGAAGAGACAGGCAGGGCAAGGGAAGAGACAGGCAGGGCAAGGGAAGAGACTGTTGGGAGAGAGGCAGGGCCCACAGCTAGTGAACAGGGGGGGTAGAAGCAGACCATGAGAGCAGTGACTCACCACACTGTTTCACATGCAATAAGCCGCTCTGCCGGAGATGGACACACACACACGGGTGTGCACGTACACACACACACCATCATAAATAGACTCCCTGACACGCATAACCTCACAGACATTTACTCTTGTGTCCTCTCCTCTGCGTTTCTATATTTAATAGTGGTGAGGTTGAGGAGGAAGAGGGGGTGGATGCTGATGCTCCAGTGCTGTTCTGACGGACCCCCTGAGGGTGCAAGCCAGGGCTGTGTCAGGTGACGTCTCCCTTCCTCCCCTCCTCGCTCTACTTTCCCCTTGACTGACTAAAGCCTAGCCTGTCGGCCCCAGGCTCACTGAGCAGCACGAGACAGAGAAGCATCGTGGAAGACGTGTGGCATAGACTAACCATCTCTCTACCATTCCACAGTACTACACCCCCGACTACCGTCCAGTTCCTCTGCTGTCTGAACCTGCCACACACACACACACACACACACACACACACACACACACACACACACACACACACACACACACACACACCTTACTGCCTTTAACAGGCCCCATGTAGACACCTTCCAGCCAACCTCACCCTGTGGAAGCAGGAGAGACATGAAACAGAATGGTGAGTGTACCCACACTATGCAGCATGTTCTCTCTAAGCAGCAGCAGCATCATCATCACAGAGCTGAGCATGGAGACGAGCTGCTTTGATGCTACCACGATCAAATGGTGTTTGGTGATGTGCTGCTGTTCAGACGTGTGTATGTATGTGTGTATATATGTGTGTGTGATGAAGGGTGTATATTCAGTATTCAGACGCCTTGTATTTCTTCACGTCATTGTGTTACAAAGTGGGATTAAAATAGATTTGTCATTTTTTGTCAACACACACACACACACACACCTCTTATGTCAAAGTGGAAAAAAAATAGCTGACAGTGACTATCAGTGACTGACTTAGCAAGAGGAAAACTGATGCACAACCACATTCAGAAAGGTCACCTTGTGTATTATTCTATTCTAACTCTGAACAGTAAGTGGAGGTCTTGACTGAGTTCCTACAAAAGGGTGGCCGCTCCCATCCCTGGTCTAGTTAAGAATGCTGCTCTACATTATGTATTAAAGCACCCAGACAACTCAAAGATACACTTGTACTTCTGAACTGAGCTTCAGGACAGGAATTAAACCGCTCAGGGATGTTCACACGAGGGCGGCAGGTAGCCTAGTGGTTAGAGCGTTGGACTAGTAACTGGAAGGTTGCAAGATCAAATCCCCAAGCTGACAAGGTAAAAATCTGTCGTTCTGCCCCAGAACAAGGCAGTTAACCCACTGTTCCTAGGCCATCATTGAAAATAAGAATTTGTTATTAACTGACTTGCCTAGTTAAATAAAGGTAAACTAAAAATAAGTGAGGCCATTGGGGATTTTAAAACAGTGTTCAATGGCTGTGATGGGACAAAACTGAGGATGGATCAACAACACAATAATGACCTAAATGACAGTGAAAAGAAGAACACAAATATACTAAATAATATAACAAAACATGCATCTTGTATCCAATAAAGCACTTAATACTGCAAAAAAACATGATAAATGAATACAATTTTTGGCCTAAATGCAAAGCCAACACATCACTGAAGAGACAAACTGCCTCCTTACTGTCAAGCATGGGGGTGCTGCATCATGGTATACAGTTGAAGTCGGAAGTTTACATACACTTAGGTTGGAACACTTAGCTTGTGGAAGGCTACCCGAAACGTTTGACCCAAGTTAAACAATTTAAAGTCAATGCTACCAATAAAGTGGTGATCCTAACTGACATAAAACAGGGAATATTTACTAGGATTAAATGTCAGGAATTGTGAAAAACGGAGTTTAAATGTATTTGGCTAAGGTGTATATAAACTTCCGACTTCAACTGTAGGTATGCTTGACATCGGCAAATACTGGGACGTTTTTCAGGCCAAAAAGAAATGGATAGGGCTAAACACAAGCAAAATCCTAGAGCAAAACCTGCCTCAGTCTGCTTTACACCAGACACTGGTAGAGGAATTCACCTTTCAGCAGGGAAATAACCTAAAACACAAGGCCACATATAAGAGGTCGCGCGGTTACGATTTTTCAACACCGATACCGATTATTGGAGGACCAAAAAGAGCCGATACCGATTAGTCTGCCGATTTTTATAATGTATTTGTAATAATGACAATTACAACAATACTGAATGAACACGTAATGCACCAATTTGTAAGTCGCTCTGGATAAGAGTGTCTGCTAAATGACGTAAATGTAACACTTACTTTAACTTAATATAATCAATACATAAATAAAATAATAATACATCAATAAAATCAATTTAGGCTCAAATAAATAATGAAACATGTTCAATTTGGTTTAAATAATGCAAAAACAAAGTGTTGGAGAAGAAAGTAAAAGTGCAATATTTGCCATGTAAAAAAGCTAACATTTAAGTTCCTTGCTCAGAACATATGAAAGCTGGTGGTTCCTTTTAACATGAGTCTTCAATATTCCCAGGTAAGAAGTTTTAGGTTGTAGTTATTATAGGAATTATAGGACTATTTCTCCTTATACGATTTGTATTTCATATACCTTTGACTATTGGATGTTCTTATAGGCACTTTAGTATTGCCAGTGTAACAGTATAGTTTCCGTCCCTCTCCTCGCTCCTACCTGGGCTCGAACCAGGAACACATCGACAACAGCCACCCTCGAAGCAGCGTTACCCATGCTGAGCAAGGGGAACAACTACGCCAAGTCTCAGAGGGAGTGACATTTGAAATGCTATTAGCGCGCACCCCGCAAACTAGCTAGCCATTTCACATCGGTTACACGAGCCTAATCTGGGGAGTTGATAGGCTTGAAGTCATAAACAGCACAATGCTTGAAGCATTGCGAAGAGCTGCTGGCAAACACACAAAATTGCTTTTTGAATGAATGCTTACGAGCCTGCTGGTGCCTACCATCGCTCAATCAGACTGCTCTATCAAATCATAGACTTAATTATAACATAATAACACACAGAAATACGAGCCTTTGGTCATTAAAATGGTCGAATCCGGAAACTATCATTTTGAAAACAAAATGTTTATTCTTTCAGTGAAATACAGAACCGTTCCGTATTTTATCTAACGGATGGCATCCCTAAGTCTAAATATTGCTGTTACATTGTACAACCTTCAATGTTATGTCATAATTATGTACAATTCTGGCAAATTAATTACGGCCTTTGTTAGGAATAAATGGACTTCACACAGTTCGCAATGAGCCAGGCGGCCCAAACTGCTGCATATACCCTGACTGCTTGCACGGAACACAAGAGAAGTGACACAATTTCTCTAGTTATAAGAAATTCATGTTAGCAGGCAATATTAACTAAATAGAATATGTTTTCGTTTCAGGCTCCTCCATCTCCACTAACTGAAACTAATTGTATGGATTTTTTTCCCTAATAATAATGTAAAATTAACATCTGTACAGAAAGACTCATGTGAAGGCCAAATTACAGAGGAGGAACTGCTTGATGCAATTGGGGCCTTTAATGATGGGAAAATTCCAGGGCTGGATGGCATACCAGTGGAAGTATACAAAACTGTTTTTGATATACTCAAAGGACCATTATTAGCATGTTTTAACCACTCCTATATAAATGGTAGATTATCAGACACCCAACAAGAAGGTCCGATATCATTATTACTGAAACAGGACCCAAATGGTACAGTGGGGGGAAAAAAGTATTTGATCCCCTGCTGATTTTGTACGTTTGCCCACTGACAAAGAAAGGATCCGTCTATAATTTAATGGTAGGATTATTTGAACAGGGAGAGACAGAATAACAACAACAAAAATCCAGAAAAACGCATGTCAAAAATGTTATAAATTGATTTGCATTTTAATGTGGGAAATAAGTATTTGACCCCCTCTCAATCAGAAAGATTTCTGGCTCCCAGGTGTCTTTTATACAGGTAACGAGCTGAGATTAGGAGCGCACTCTTAAAGGGAGTGCTCCTAACCACAGCTTGTTACCTGTAAAAAAGACACCTGTCCACAGAAGCAATCAATCAGATTCCAAACTCTCCACCATGGCCAAGACCAAAGAGCTCTCCAAGGTTGTCAGGGACAAGATTGTAGACCTACACAAGGCTGGAATGGGCAACAAGACCATCGCCAAGCAGCTTGGTGAGAAGGTGACAACATTTGGTGCGATTATTCGCAAATGGAAGAAACACAAAAGAAATGTCAATATCCCTCGGCCTGGGGCTCCATGCAAGATCTCACCTCGTGGAGTTGCAATGATCATGAGAACGGTGAGGAATCAGCCCAGAACTACACGGGAGGATCTTGTCAATGATCTCAAGGCAGCTGGGACAATAGTCACCAAGAAAACAATTGGTAACACACTACGCCGTGAAGGACTGAAATCCAGCAGCGCCCGCAAGGTCCCCCTGCTCAAGAATACATATACATGCCCGTCTGAATTTTGCCAATGAACATCTGAATGACTCAGAGGACAACTGGTGAAAGTGTTGTGGTCAGATGAGACCAAAATGGAGCTCTTTGACATCAACTCAACTCGCTGTGTTTGGAGGAGGAGGAATGCTGCCTATGACCCCAAGAACACCATCGCCACCGTCAAACATGGAGGTGCAAACATTATGCTTTGGGGGTGTTTTTCTGCTAAGGAGACAGGACAACTTCACCACATCAAAGGGACGATGGACGGGGCCATGTACCATCAAATCTTGGGTGAGAACCTCCTTCCCTCAGCCAGGGCATTGAAAATGGGTCGTGGATGGGTATTCCAGCATGACAATGACCCAAAACACACGGCCAAGGCAACAAAGGAGTGGCTCACGAAGAAGCACATTAAGGTCCTGGAGTGGCCTAGCCAGTCTCCAGACCTTAATCCCATAGAAAATCTGTGGAGGGAGCTGAAGGTTCGAGTTGCCAAACGTCAGCCTCGAAACCTTAATGACTTGGAGAAGATCTGCAAAGAGGAGTGGGACAAAATCCCTCCTGAGATGTGTGCAAACCTGGTGGCCAACTACAGGAAACGTCTGACCTCTGTGATTGCCAACACGGGTTTTGCCACCAAGTACTAAGTCATGTTTTGCAGAGGGGTCAAATACTTATTTCCCACATTAAAATGCGAATAATTTTTTCTGGATTTTTTGTTGTTATTCTGTCTCTCACTGTTCAAATAAACCTACTATTAAAATTATAGACTGATCATTTCTTTGTAAGTGGGCAAACGTACAAAATCAGCAGGGGATGAAATACTTTTCCCCCCCACTGTATATATAAAAATCCAGTCCATTTAAAAAAATTGGAGACCTCTTACACTTCAGTGTTGTGATGCAAAAATCCTAGCAAATGGTTGGCGCATTGAATTAAAAAAGTATTGTCAGATATTATTCATCTTAATCAGACAGGTTTTTTACATGGACGATACATTGGAGATAATATAAGACAAGTACTGGAAACAATAGAATACTATGAAATATCGGGGATACCAGGCCTGGTTTTCATAGCTGATTTGGAAAGGCTTTTGATAAAGTACGACTGGAGTTTATAGATAAATGGCAAGAATATTTCAATTTTGGGGAATCTCTTATAAAATGGGTTAAAGTTATGTATAGTAACCCTAGGTGTAAAATAGTAAATAATGGCTGCATCTCTGAAAGTTTGAAACAATCTAGAGGAGTAAAACAAGGTTGTCCACTATCGGCATATTTATTTATTATTGCCATTGAAATGTTAGCTGTTAAGATTAGATCAAACAATAATATTAAGGGATTAGAAATCCGTGGCTTAAAAACAAAGGTGTCATTGTACGCCGATGATTCATGTTTTCTTTTAAAACCACAATTAGAGTCTCTCCACGGCCTCAGAGGATCTAGATACTTTTGCTATCCTTTCTGGATTAAAACCAAATTATGTTAAGTGTACTATATTACGTATTGGATCACTAGAAAATGCAAATTTTACATTACCATGTAGTTTACCAATTAAATGGTCTGACAGAGATGTGGACATACTCGGTATACAAATCCCAAAATAAAGAAATTCTCACTCCAATACATTTTTATAGAAAGTTAGCAAAAATAGATAAGATCTTGCTACCATGGAAAGGAAAATACCTGTCTATTTGTGGAAAAATCACCCTGATTAACTCTTTAATCATATCACAGTTTACCTATTTGCTTATGGTTTTGCCTACACCTAGTGACCTGCTTTATAAATTATATGAACAAAAAATATTAAAGTTGATTTGGAACGGCAAGCCAGATCAAATTAAAAGGGCCTATTTATATAACGAACATGAATTCGGAGGGCAGAAATTATTAAATATTAAAGCATTAGACCTCTCAAAGGCATCAGTCATACCAAAGTTATACTTAAATCCAAACTGATTTTCTAGTAAATTGGTACGAATGTCTCATCCTATGTTCAAGAAGGGCCTTTTTCCATTTATTCAGATTACACCTGCCCACTTTCGGTTGTTTGAAAAGGAAATAATCTCCAAAATATCTTTATTTTTTTTAAACAAGCCGTAGAAAGTTGGTTGCAATTTCAGTTTAATCCACCTGAAAAGACAGAACAAATAATACAACAAATATTGTGGTTAAATTCAAATATAGTAATTGATTAAAAAAAAACATTTTTCAAAGAAATGTTTAAAAAAAGTATAGTTTTAGTGAATGATATTATAAATAGGACTGGTGGAGTGATGTCACACATGCAGCCAACACAGACATATGGAAATGTCTGCTCTACCCAAAATTACAACCTATTAATTGCAGCATTAACACAAAAATGGAAGAGGCAAGTAGAAGGGGAAAAAAGTAAGGAACTTGTATGTCGACCCTGTATTAAAGAACATAAATGGTTAAAGAAAAGTGTGATAAATAAATAAAAAAACATACCAATTTCATTTAAGGACCAAAAAACTGACAGCTGTGCCATATAAATTGCAAAATAGTTGGGAAGAGATTTTCCATGTACCCATTCCATGGCACACGGTTTATTACATTGATACGCAAAACGCCGGATTCAAAATTTCGAATTTTTCAATTTAAATTACTATACAAAATTCTTGCAACTAATAGAATGTTATATATACGAGGGATACAATCTTCCCAGCTCTGCAGATTCTGCTGTGAGGTGGCAGAGTCATTAGATCATTTATTTTGGTATGTCCATATGTAGCTCGTTTTTGGTCACAGGTCCAGGAATGGCTGAAGAATTACAACATTTGCCTAGAACTAACGCTGCAGATAGCAATACTGGGTGATTTGAAAAGCCATAGTCAATCAATCAATAATATAATAATTATTTTAGAAAATATATTTATTTTTAATTTACAATCTGTAGAAGCTATGAAGGTTAAGTACTTTTGTGAAGCATCACTGCACAGTTGAAAAATATATGGCAAATAGATATCCGAAATGGATGATGTTGAGAGATAGATGGGAGGGGTTGAATGGAGCTGAAGGGTGGGACTAATAACAAGATAAACAATGTAAAACATAAGAAGTCTGTAAAATGTATATAGGTTCAGAACTTTTGTGATATAGCACAGTTACAAATAGAAATCAAACTGGATGGACATCAGAAATAGAGGAAGGACTAAAAACAAACAAAAAATAACTATTGTAAAATAGACTGTGTCTGTAAAATGTGTATAAGATGAATAAATTGAAGTTAAAAGCCGAAGTGTTTATTAGTTTATTCCAATTGGGGGATCGGTGGTAGGGTTTGCGGGGAATAATAATAAAGGTATATTCTTTAAAAAAGTATGTATGTCTATATAGGTATGTGTATGTATATATACGTGTATATGTATGCATGAGTGTATGGATATATATATATTTACCCCAAAAATATATGGGGGATATGAAATGATGCAGACAATTACATTGATGGAAGCAATATTCTTTCCGCAATATTAAGCTGATCCACCCCTAAAAAAATATATATAATTAAAAAAAAATATTACCTAAATATGCAGGTTTAAAAAATATATACTTGTGTATTGATTTTAAAGAAAGGCATTGATGTTTATGGTTAGGTACATTGGTGCAACAACAGTGCTTTTTTCGCAAATGCGCTTGTTAAATCAACACCCATCTGTCGAAGTAGGCTGTGATTCAATGAAAAATTAACAGGCACCGCATCGATTATATGCAACGCAGGACACGCTAGATAAACTAGTAATAATCATTCCATGTGTAGTTAACTAGTGATTATGTTAAGATTGATTGTTTTTTATAAGATACGTTTAATGCTAGCTAGCAACTTACCTTGGCTTCTTGCTGCCTTCGCGTTACAGGTAGTCAGCCTGCCACGCAGGCTCCTTGTGGAGTGCAATGTAAGGCAGACACTACCCAGTTCTTCTTTCTATATGTTTTGTTGCCATGCTTCACACACTGGTGTAACTCTGCCTTAGAGAGCTGTCGTCTCATTAAGAGGATAGACATCATGTTGTGCTCTCTATGAACCAGATCAGTGGTGTAGAACCCAGATCATAGATCAGAGGGCAAAGCCTCAGAGAGGCAGCCAGCACCATCATGATCATTACCCAGACAAACATACTACTGGTGTACAGGCATTAACTGACACACACCGAAGAGCACAGAAACTCACTAAAATAGGCCAAGATCATGCACTGCATCCCTCCACACACATAGGCCTAACAAGTGAACACACAGATTAGGTCTACCATGGTCTAGCTAACTAGCCTCTCCATTATACACACACCTATACTGTCTGTCTACTACTGCCCAATCTAGCCTCTCCATAATACACACACCTATACGGTCTGTCTACTACTGCCCCTGCTCTCTGCCCAATCTAGCCTCTCCATAATACACACACCTATACTGTCTGTCTACTACTGCTCCTGCACAATCTAGCCTCTCCATAATACACACACCTATACTGTCTGTCTACTACTGCCCAATCTAGCCTCTCCATAATACACACACCTATACTGTCTGTCTACTACTGCCCAATCTAGCCTCTCCATAATACACACACCTATACTGTCTGTCTACTACTGCTCAATCTAGCCTCTCCATAATACACACACCTATACTGTCTGTCTACTACTGCACAATCTAGCCTCTCCATAATACACACACCTATACTGTCTGTCTACTACTGCTCAATCTAGCCTCTCCATAATACACACACCTATACTGTCTGTCTACTACTGCTCAATCTGGCCTCTCCATAATACACACACCTATACTGTCTGTCTACTACTGCTCAATCTAGCCTCTCCATAATACACACACCTATACTGTCTGTCTACTACTGCTCAATCTAGCCTCTCCATAATACACACACCTATACTGTCTGTCTACTACTGCTCCTGCTCTCTGCCCAATCTAGCCTCTCCATAATACACACACCTATACTGTCTGTCTACTACTGCCCCTGCTCTCTGCCCAATCTAGCCTCTCCATAATACACACACCTATACTGTCTGTCTACTACTGCCCCTGCTCTCTGCCCAATCTAGCCTCTCCATAATACACACACCTATACTGTCTGTCTACTACTGCCCCTGCTCTCTGCCCAATCTAGCCTCTCCATAATACACACACCTATACTGTCTGTCTACTACTGCCCCTGCTCTCTGCCCAATCTAGCCTCTCCATAATACACACACCTATACTGTCTGTCTACTACTGCCCCTGCTCTCTGCCCAATCTAGCCTCTCCATAATACACACACCTATACTGTCTGTCTACTACTGCCCCTGCTCTCTGCCCAATCTAGCCTCTCCATAATACACACACCTATACTGTCTGTCTACTACTGCCCCTGCTCTCTGCCCAATCTAGCCTCTCCATAATACACACACCTATACTGTCTGTCTACTACTGCCCCTGCTCTCTGCCCAATCTAGCCTCTCCATAATACACACACCTATACTGTCTGTCTACTACTGCCCCTGCTCTCTGCCCAATCTAGCCTCTCCATAATACACACACCTATACTGTCTGTCTACTACTGCCCCTGCTCTCTGCCCAATCTAGCCTCTCCATAATACACACACCTATACTGTCTGTCTACTACTAATACACACACCTATACTGTCTGTCTACTACTGCCCCTGCTCTCTGCCCAATCTAGCCTCTCCATAATACACACACCTATACTGTCTGTCTACTACTGCTCCTGCACAATCTAGCCTCTCCATAATACACACACCTATACTGTCTGTCTACTACTGCCCAATCTAGCCTCTCCATAATACACACACCTATACTGTCTGTCTACTACTGCCCAATCTAGCCTCTCCATAATACACACACCTATACTGTCTGTCTACTACTGCTCAATCTAGCCTCTCCATAATACACACACCTATACTGTCTGTCTACTACTGCCCAATCTAGCCTCTCCATAATACACACACCTATACTGTCTGTCTACTACTGCTCAATCTAGCCTCTCCATAATACACACACCTATACTGTCTGTCTACTACTGCTCCTGCACAATCTAGCCTCTCCATAATACACACACCTATACTGTCTGTCTACTACTGCTCAATCTAGCCTCTCCATAATACACACACCTATACTGTCTGTCTACTACTGCTCAATCTAGCCTCTCCATAATACACACACCTATACTGTCTGTCTACTACTGCTCAATCTGGCCTCTCCATAATACACACACCTATACTGTCTGTCTACTACTGCTCAATCTAGCCTCTCCATAATACACACACCTATACTGTCTGTCTACTACTGCTCAATCTAGCCTCTCCATAATACACACACCTATACTGTCTGTCTACTACTGCTCCTGCTCTCTGCCCAATCTAGCCTCTCCATAATACACACACCTATACTGTCTGTCTACTACTGCCCCTGCTCTCTGCCCAATCTAGCCTCTCCATAATACACACACCTATACTGTCTGTCTACTACTGCCCCTGCTCTCTGCCCAATCTAGCCTCTCCATAATACACACACCTATACTGTCTGTCTACTACTGCCCCTGCTCTCTGCCCAATCTAGCCTCTCCATAATACACACACCTATACTGTCTGTCTACTACTGCCCCTGCTCTCTGCCCAATCTAGCCTCTCCATAATACACACACCTATACTGTCTGTCTACTACTGCCCCTGCTCTCTGCCCAATCTAGCCTCTCCATAATACACACACCTATACTGTCTGTCTACTACTGCTCCTGCACAATCTAGCCTCTCCATAATACACACACCTATACTGTCTGTCTACTACTGCCCAATCTAGCCTCTCCATAATACACACACCTATACTGTCTGTCTACTACTGCCCAATCTAGCCTCTCCATAATACACACACCTATACTGTCTGTCTACTACTGCTCAATCTAGCCTCTCCATAATACACACACCTATACTGTCTGTCTACTACTGCTCCTGCACAATCTAGCCTCTCCATAATACACACACCTATACTGTCTGTCTACTACTGCTCAATCTAGCCTCTCCATAATACACACACCTATACTGTCTGTCTACTACTGCTCAATCTAGCCTCTCCATAATACACACACCTATACTGTCTGTCTACTACTGCTCCTGCACAATCTAGCCTCTCCATAATACACACACCTATACTGTCTGTCTACTACTGCTCAATCTAGCCTCTCCATAATACACACACCTATACTGTCTGTCTACTACTGCTCAATCTAGCCTCTCCATAATACACACACCTATACTGTCTGTCTACTACTGCTCAATCTGGCCTCTCCATAATACACACACCTATACTGTCTGTCTACTACTGCTCAATCTAGCCTCTCCATAATACACACACCTATACTGTCTGTCTACTACTGCCCCTGCTCTCTGCCCAATCTAGCCTCTCCATAATACACACACCTATACTGTCTGTCTACTACTGCCCCTGCTCTCTGCCCAATCTAGCCTCTCCATAATACACACACCTATACTGTCTGTCTACTACTGCCCCTGCTCTCTGCCCAATCTAGCCTCTCCATAATACACACACCTATACTGTCTGTCTACTACTGCCCCTGCTCTCTGCCCAATCTAGCCTCTCCATAATACACACACCTATACTGTCTGTCTACTACTGCTCCTGCACAATCTAGCCTCTCCATAATACACACACCTATACTGTCTGTCTACTACTGCCCAATCTAGCCTCTCCATAATACACACACCTATACTGTCTGTCTACTACTGCCCAATCTAGCCTCTCCATAATACACACACCTATACTGTCTGTCTACTACTGCTCAATCTAGCCTCTCCATAATACACACACCTATACTGTCTGTCTACTACTGCTCCTGCACAATCTAGCCTCTCCATAATACACACACCTATACTGTCTGTCTACTACTGCTCAATCTAGCCTCTCCATAATACACACACCTATACTGTCTGTCTACTACTGCTCAATCTAGCCTCTCCATAATACACACACCTATACTGTCTGTCTACTACTGCTCCTGCACAATCTAGCCTCTCCATAATACACACACCTATACTGTCTGTCTACTACTGCTCAATCTAGCCTCTCCATAATACACACACCTATACTGTCTGTCTACTACTGCTCAATCTAGCCTCTCCATAATACACACACCTATACTGTCTGTCTACTACTGCTCAATCTGGCCTCTCCATAATACACACACCTATACTGTCTGTCTACTACTGCTCAATCTAGCCTCTCCATAATACACACACCTATACTGTCTGTCTACTACTGCCCCTGCTCTCTGCCCAATCTAGCCTCTCCATAATACACACACCTATACTGTCTGTCTACTACTGCCCCTGCTCTCTGCCCAATCTAGCCTCTCCATAATACACACACCTATACTGTCTGTCTACTACTGCCCCTGCTCTCTGCCCAATCTAGCCTCTCCATAATACACACACCTATACTGTCTGTCTACTACTGCCCCTGCTCTCTGCCCAATCTAGCCTCTCCATAATACACACACCTATACTGTCTGTCTACTACTGCTCCTGCTCTCTGCCCAATCTAGCCTCTCCATAATACACACACCTATACTGTCTGTCTACTACTGCCCCTGCTCTCTGCCCAATCTAGCCTCTCCATAATACACACACCTATACTGTCTGTCTACTACTGCTCCTGCTCTCTGCCCAATCTAGCCTCTCTCTGTCTCTAGTCATGGTTGTTGATTGTTATTAGTGCAGCCGTGTTTATCTCGATGTGTACAGAGCACTGGAGGGTTTTTCTCCCCTCCCCTCCCCTCCCCTCCCCCCCCCCCCCCCCCCCACACACACACACACACACACACACACACACGATAAATGTAGGTTTGGGCTCTGGTCTGGTTTGATGGGCTTTCCCCTGCCTATTCCTGACTCTTTACCAGCTAACACAGAGGGCACATTAATCCTGTGTGTGCGTGTGTGTACTACAGATGGTGAATGGCCCTGCCTAGACGAACAAAGGAAGGACTGCATGGTCATCTGTCATGCCTCGGAGCCAACAGATGCCCAGCAGCAGAGTGTGAGAGTGGTCCCTCGGATTAGAATCACCAAGTCAATCAGAGAACAGAATCTCCTCGGTAGAATCCCCAAGGCACCAATCAGAAGGCCTGAAGCCCAGATGAGGTCTCTGAGGACATGTAAAATAATCCACCATCCGTAGCTCAGTAGATCAGAGGAGTGACATATGATGACACCAAAATGCTTTTAAAGCAATAAAGTTCATGAAACCAGGAACTAAAAGGTTGCCTGCCAGTGTGTCGTGTGATGGAACAATGGGGAGTAAGCATCCACAGTAAAAGTGATGGATGGGAGAGTTTTGGGCCTGTCCCCGCCCAGTGATTGACAGGTCATTAGCCAGATGGAGGCACTGGCTGGCTCAGAGACAACTGATTGGCTGGGTGCTTTGTGATATGGTGGGCAGATTCAAGACTCTGCCTCTGGTCAGCAGAGAGAGCGAGATAGAGAGAAGAGAGAACATGGGCCAGACAGACAGACAGACAGAGACGAAGAGAGAGAGAAAGGGATGGGCAGGGGAACTAGTCTGTTTAATTGGACAGTTTTAAACGTAGCTTCAGTAGAGCATCAACAGAGGGGAGCCTGGTACCTCTTGAAAGATGCACGGACAAGGTTCACGGGACAGGACATTTTGGGTTACAACCAGGTGCTGGCTGGGTCTAGTGTGTGTATACAGTGTCTTATCCACTTGACCAGTGATGCCCTCGCCTATAAAGCACTGAGGTGATACACCAGCCCAGAGGCGATAGAGAAACGCACACTCACACAGAGTACATTTACAGAGCAAGGTGTCGTCCTGCACACAAATCTGACAGGACAGCACAATACAGCTAGAAGCAGCAGAATGTCAGGCTACAGGACAGTACATATCTAGAACAGGCTAAAGACAAGCCTGGAAGACAGGCTGGGTTAGGATGGTTAGAGGGGCCTATGGGAGGGGATCCTTGATCTGTGAAGATGGAAGGCCTTAGTTGTCCCTTTGTTTGGGCTGGATAGAGCAGCCAGCCAGCAACAGCCATGCTGACAGAAAGCTATGCCCCATCAGACCGCTCTTTGCTTAGGAGGGGAGTGTGGCTGGGTCTGGGAGGTATGGTGTGAGGGGAGAGATAGGGAGGGAAGGCTTGGGTAGCGGCCAGAAACTAAGCCTGTCAGCTCACAACAACCCACACAGATAATCTGCCTGGACTCCGTTTGGGCGGGGTGAGTGAGATGTGGTGGGGACCCATCATAGATGGAGGGATCTGAGAGGGAGAGAGGGAACAAATGAGAGAAGAAAGTATGGGAGACGAGAGAAAATGAATGTGTCATCTTGACAGAAATACATTCACTCAGTCCCTCATCCTGTTCTCCACAGGCCACAACTGCTTTCTCTCTCCCTCTCTTACTTTATTTTTCATCAAAGAATAAGACAAGTATGGGGTGGGTGAGGGGGGAAACTGTTCCTCTGATCATGCAAGAGGATTTATTGCATAAAAAAAAAAATTGGATGGGCTCTGCCGCCTTTCGCTCGTTGTCGCAACCCTTTCTCCTAAAATCAAAGGAACCACTGACTTCTTGAAAGCTGCCAACACTGAAACACTGTCATTACCCCCCCTTTCTTGTCTTTCATTATGCCGTCTGCCATTTCCACTTATCTCAGGTTATTGGCTGTGGGTTAACATTTCAGGAAGATTCCCTAAAGTGGAAATGGTTCAGTGTTGCACTGTTTCTAGGCCTATCTGCTGATAGCCAAGTCGTGTTCATTAGGTACCAAACGGATGAAAACGGACAGAAACAGGGATTACCGTTTTCAGAGGTTGCCTGTTTCTTTGCGGTTCCTCACCCACCTGTCTATAGTTTTTGGAACAGGGCCATGTTCATTACGGCACACAATGTAAAACATTTGATAACATTTTGCAAAAGGAAACAAAAATTAGCATCTCTTATTGGTCTAGTTCAGGTAGTCCCGCCCTGTCTGTTTTCTTCCGTTTGGTGTCCAATGAACATGACCCCCCCCTGATAAATATCATTGAAACAGGTCTGGTTTTCACCTTTTAGTTCCAAGATACATGGGAACATAAATAACCATGACCAGTGATGGGGAAATAACACAAATCAATAAAGTTACATATCACAATAGTATACAGATACTTTGACGAAGTATTGATTTGTACTTTAAAAAAATGTATTGCTTGGTACGGCTGGCTAGCGATAGTCGACTGTACTGGCGCCAAAACTGCAGTGTATTTCATCCTATAGCTTGTTCTCCATCTTTTATAATGGTAAACCAACATGTTTTCAGCGCTATTATTTACCTGACTGATCAACTCATTTTCTCATGCCTCTCATCTCTCTGCAGCAGACATAGTGAGCAATATGTTTGGAACACCAAAGCAATAAATATAGAATCGTGACAATTGTGAGAATCGCAATACATATAGCATCGGCACCAAAGTACCATGATGATATTGTATCGCGGAGGTCCCTGGCAATTGCCAGCCCTAACCATGACCTTCATGAATATTCAGTCCCATCTCAGCCTCCTCCTGACCTTCATTAGCCATTCGTAAACTATCAATTCTAAATCCATCCATAGGTGGGTGAGGAAGAGCAAAGAGCCAGACAGCCAACCACTGAAAGCAGGGGCAGGCTTCCACAATATGCTAGTTGACAGTTGTCCTCCTTCACGCTCTTCATTTACTTTACCAGTAACTGTTTAAGTGGTAGAATTACTTCCAGACTGATGCAGTTAGATGCTGCAATCTTCTGGGAAACAACCTTCAATTATTAAGAGCGAAAACATTACTTAACAGTCTGATGCACACACTCAAAACACACTTTGGGCTGTGGCATATATATACACAAACAAGCATGCATGTAGACACACACTGTGGCACAGACAGATGCGTATACACACTAAAAACACAGAAGACAGAGGAAATTAGAAAAACTGGATAGCACCCAGTTCCTTCTTTAGCCAACTAAAAGTGGAAGTGCTTGTAACAATTTAGTAATACAAGGAAATACAGTACGGTTAGTACGGTACAAAGCCATCCAACCACAGTAGAATTCTGCCGGAAGGCACCATGGCATGGGCCAATCCAAAACAGGCCACTAACTGACAGACTTGTCAATCAAACGCCCCGGCTAAAGAAGGAAAGGAGAGAGACAGGGAGAGATGGGGCGAGAGAGATGGGGACGGGGCGAGAGAGATGGGGACGGGGCGAGAGAGATGGGGATATGTAGAGAGAGAGATGGGGATATGTAGAGACAGAGATGGGGATATGTAGAGACAGAGATGGGGATATGTAGAGACAGAGATGGGGATATGTAGAGACAGAGATGGGGATATGTAGAGACAGAGATGGGGATATGTAGCGAGTGAGAGAGATGGGGATATGTAGCGAGTGAGAGAGATGGGGATATGTAGCGAGTGAGAGAGATGGGGATATGTAGCGAGTGAGAGAGATGGGGATATGTAGCGAGTGAGAGAGATGGGGATATGTAGCGAGTGAGAGAGATGGGGATATGTAGCGAGTGAGAGAGATGGGGATATGTAGCGAGTGAGAGAGATGGGGATATGTAGCGAGAGAGAGAGATGGGGATATGTAGCGAGAGAGAGAGATGGGGATGAGCGAGAGAGAGAGATGGGGATGAGCGAGAGAGAGAGATGGGGATGAGCGAGAGAGAGAGATGGGGATGAGCGAGAGAGAGAGATGGGGATGAGCGAGAGAGAGAGATGGGGATGAGCGAGAGAGAGAGATGGGGATGAGCGAGAGAGAGAGATGGGGATGAGCGAGAGAGATGGGGATGAGCGAGAGAGATGGGGATGAGCGAGAGAGATGGGGATGAGCGAGAGAGATGGGGATGAGGCGAGAGAGATGGGGATGAGCGAGAGAGATGGGGATGAGGCGAGAGAGATGGGGATGAGGCGAGAGAGATGGGGATGAGGCGAGAGAGATGGGGATGAGGCGAGAGAGATGGGGATGAGGCGAGAGAGATGGGGATGAGGCGAGAGAGATGGGGATGAGGCGAGAGAGATGGGGATGAGGCGAGAGAGATGGGGATGAGGCGAGAGAGATGGGGATGAGCGAGAGAGAAATAGGCCTAAAGAGAGAAGAGTGCGAGAGAGGACACAGAAGAATCAAAGAGAGAATGGATAGAAACAGAGGAGATCGACCAGGTAGACGTATAAAAAAATGAAATATGTATTGTCACATACACCAGATAGGTACAGTGACGTGTTATTTTACAGTGTAGGCCATAGTAGGTCAAAACCCCTTGAGGAAATTAGGATTAAGTGCCTTGCTCAAGCGCAAATCTATTTTTCACCTTGTCGGGTCGGGTATTCGAACCTGCGACCTTTCGGTTACTGGCCCAACGCTCTAACCGCTAGGCCACTGTCGTTTAGCTCTCATTAGCAAAGTCAAGGATGGAAGTGTTCCGTCTTTTTGTTTTTTCCTGCTCTTCTTCCCCTAATGGCCAATCTTTTATGCATAGCTTAACTGGCTTTAAAATGTACTGTCCACGGGGAATATAGTGTGCCTGATTCTTTCTGAGGCACCATATGATGACACTGCGATCTAACAGACTGGGAACAGTGGTACGGTGTCTGTTTACCAAGAGGACACTAGTGGTCACATTATCCATAGCCGTTCCTGTTCATCCGGCTCTGGGGAAGCAGATAAATGGCTTCATTGCCAAAATCTCAAATGATTCCTTTAATATGGAGATAATTCGTTTTTTTCTGTATAGTGATAATTTGGGGGATGGAAAATAAACAGGTAGAGAGCATACAAAAAAAAATAATGAACTACACTGAACAAAAATATAAGTGCAACAGTTCATATAAGGAAATCTTAATTGAAATAAATAAATTAAGCACTAATCTATGGGTTTCACATAACTGGGAATACAGATATGCATCAGTTGGTCACATACCTTTTTTTAAGTTAAGGGCATGGATCAGAAAACCAGTCAGTATCTGGTGTGACCACCATTTGCCTCATGAAGGGCGTCATCTCCTTCACATAGAGTTGATCAGGCTGTTGCTTGTGACCTGTGGAATGTTCCCCCACTCCTCTTTAATAGCTGTGTGAAGTTTCTGGATATTGGCAGGAACTGGAACACGCCGTCGTACCTGTCAATCCAGAGCATCCCAAACATTCTCAATGGGTGACATGTCTGGTGAGTATGAAGGCCATGGAAGACATTTTCTGCTTCCAGGAATTGTGTACAGATCCTTGCAACATGGGGCTGTGCATCATGCTGAAACATGAGGTGATGGCGGCAGATGAATGGCAGGACAAGGGGTCTCAGAATCTTGTCACGGTATCTCTGTGCATTCAAATTGCCATTGATAAAATTAAATTGTGTTTGTTGTCCATTGCTTATGCCTGCCCAACACCATAACCCCACTGCCACCATGGAGCACTCTGTTCACAACGTTGGCATCAGAAAACCGCTTGCCCACACGACGCCATCTGCCTGGTACAGTTGAAACCAGGACTCATTCATGAAGTGCACACTTCCCCAGTGGCCATCGAAGGTGAACATTTGCCCACTAAAGTCGGTTACGACACCGAACTGCTGTCAGGTGAAGACCCTGGTGAGGACAACGAGCACAGCACACATATGAGCTTCACTGTGATGGTTTCTGACAGCTTGTGCAGAAATTATTCTGTTGTGCAAACAGTTTCATCAGATGTCCAGGTGGCTGGTCTCAGATGATCCTGCAGATGCAAAAGCCAGATGTGGCGGTCCTGGGCTAGTGTAGTTACACATGGTCTGCGGTTGTGAGGCTGGTTGGACGTACTGCCAAATTCTCGAAAACATTGGATGCGGCTTATGGTAGAGAAATTAACATTCAATTCTCTGGCAACAGCTCTGGTGGACATTGCTGCAGTCAGCATGACAATTGCACACTACCTCAAAACATGAGACATCTGTGGCATTGTGTTGTGTGACAAAACTGCACATTTTAGAGTGGCCTTTTATTGTCCCCAGCACAAGGGGCACCTGTGATCATGCTGTTTAATCAGCTTCTTGATATGCCACACCTGTCAAGTGGATGGAGTATCTTGGCAAAGGAGAAATGCTCACTAACAGGGATGTAAACAAACTTGTACACAATGTTTGAGAGAAATAAGCAGTGTGTGTGTACAGCCGCAGAATTCTATGGCACGTTATTTAATTGTCAGCCATTGTTGCCATTAATGCTAATTAGTGCTAGTTTGACCACCAGAGGGCATCTTTGAGAAGCATTTGATAGTCTTCAATATTGGCTGTACTAGAGAATTTAAACCCTTTTTGTGTAAGAACGTAGTATATGGGATTGATTAAAATAAATTTGGCTGAATTAATTTGATTAATATTATGGTGTTTCTATTCCCCCAAAAAACTCAAGGTTTCCGTTAGGAAAATATGGCACTGTACAACCTGACGGTCAGGAGTAGGCTACAGTACTAAGAGCATAACATTTCCACACCCCAATTGTAGTCTAACCATGAGACATTCTTACTAATTAGTAAATAAAGCCAGTTTGTTATATAGAATTATTTATTTCTGTTTTAGAGGGAGAGAAACCAAAAGCCCACTGTCGCTTCATGGGTCTCCCAGTCACGGCTGGCATGGGTATCGAACCAGCATCTGTAGCAACGCAGTTTGCACAGCGATGCAGTGTCTTAGACTGCTGTGCCACTCGGGAGGCCCCATCCACAAAGTTTTAATGCTGATCAACTGTCTTGCACAAAGTAACTATTGTCCTGCTAATAGCCCATATTGGCACAACGTGACCGGTCGGGAGTAGGCTACAGTACTGCAGTAAGAACAAAATAATCCTAATATTTCCACACCCTATTTGTAGTCTAACCAATACCCAAACAGAGAAAATAAAATTAATTTTGAAAGAGTATTTTCCAGTAAGCATAATCAGTGCTCTAACTCCCCCTTGCGCTGGTCTGGAACAGTGACACAGTGATGCAGGGTACCGTACTAAACCACAAATTACCTCAAAGTCCCGCAGCATAACCTCCAAACTTTTAGTTGAGTAACCACTGTATGGAACATTTCTGGGATCTTTTATTTCAGCTAATGAAACATGGGTCCAACAACCTTACATGTTGCGTTTATATTTTTTGTTCAGTGTATATATACATTTTTAAATAACACCATATTTGAGAACTAACAATCAAATAAAAGCTAGAAAGTCAGGGAGAATCGAGGGCAGATGGGCAGACGCCCATTCATTATGTTATAATGTTTGAGCAGAGGTACAATAGCCATGGCAACATGCATAGAACTGCAGGACATGTTTTCTAAGCTCAAGGGTAAACTGTGTACAATTGCAGAAAAGTTGCTTTACAACAGCAACCTTTTCTCTATGCCACCAAGATACTTGTACAGCTTTCTACAGTTTACACTTCCACTGAACTGTGGGGGTCAAAATACTCACTGTCCACCAAATCTATTCATTTAAAAAGTATTACATTCACCTAATAAGAGGTGATTTTATTTTTACGACACCATTCATACAAATCTAACTATAGCCTATACTGGTGGTGTTTCCTACACCATATACACTACATAGTGTGCTAATGTTTTACCAGAGCCATATTATCCCTGGACCAACAGCGCACAAAAGGGAGCCATTTGGGACACAGCTGTTGAGCCTGTATGCAGAGCAGGTGACAGAGGTTCTGTGAAAGTTCCCGTCATGTATCGACTGGGAATTGATTTGACCGATTGGGGATGATGACCGATTTCACAGAGCGAAACAGAGGAAGAGACAGAGCGAAACAGAGGAAGAGACAGAGCGAAACAGAGGAAGAGACAGAGCGAAACAGAGAAACAGACAGAGAACAGAGGAAGAGACAGAGGAAGAGACAGAGGAACAGACAGAGAAACAGACAGAGGAAGAGACAGAGAAACAGACAGAGAAACAGACAGAGAAACAGACAGAGAAACAGACAGAGAAACAGACAGAGAAACAGACAGAGAAACAGACAGAGAAACAGACAGAGAAACAGACAGAGCGAAACAGACAGAGAAACAGACAGAGAAACAGACAGAGCGAAACAGACAGAGGAAGAGACAGAGCGAACAGACAGAGGAAGAGACAGAGCGAAACAGAGGAAGAGACAGAGCGAAACAGAGGAAGAGACAGAGCGAAACAGAGGAAGAGACAGAGCGAAACAGAGGAAGAGAGAGAGAAACAGAGAGAGAGAAACAGAGGAAGAGACAGAGAAACAGAGGAAGAGACAGAGCGAAACAGAGAAAGAGACAGAGCGAAACAGAGGAAGAGACAGAGCGAAACAGAGAGAGAGAAACAGAGGAAGAGACAGAGCGAAACAGAGAGAGAGAAACAGAGCGAAACAGAGGAAGAGACAGAGCGAAACAGAGGAAGAGACAGAGCGAAACAGAGGAAGAGACAGAGCGAAACAGAGGAAGAGACAGAGCGAAACAGAGGAAGAGACAGAGCGAAACAGAGGAAGAGACAGAGCGAAACAGAGGAAGAGACAGAGCGAAACAGAGGAAGAGACAGAGCGAAACAGAGGAAGAGACAGAGCGAAACAGAGGAAGAGACAGAGCGAAACAGAGGAAGAGACAGAGCGAAACAGGGGAAGAGACAGAGCGAAACAGGGGAAGAGACAGAGCGAAACAGGGGAAGAGACAGAGCGAAACAGGGGAAGAGACAGAGCGAAACAGGGGAAGAGACAGAGCGAAACAGGGGAAGAGACAGAGCGAAACAGGGGAAGAGACAGAGCGAAACAGGGGAAGAGACAGAGCGAAACAGGGGAAGAGACAGAGCGAAACAGGGGAAGAGACAGAGCGAAACAGGGGAAGAGACAGAGCGAAACAGGGGAAGAGACAGAGCGAAACAGGGGAAGAGACAGAGCGAAACAGGGGAAGAGACAGAGCGAAACAGGGGAAGAGACAGAGCGAAACAGGGGAAGAGACAGAGCGAAACAGGGGAAGAGACAGAGCGAAACAGGGGAAGAGACAGAGCGAAACAGGGGAAGAGACAGAGCGAAACAGGGGAAGAGACAGAGCGAAACAGGGGAAGAGACAGAGCGAAACAGGGGAAGAGACAGAGCGAAACAGGGGAAGAGACAGAGCGAAACAGGGGAAGAGACAGAGCGAAACAGGGGAAGAGACAGAGCGAAACAGGGGAAGAGACAGAGCGAAACAGGGGAAGAGACAGAGCGAAACAGGGGAAGAGACAGAGCGAAACAGGGGAAGAGACAGAGCGAAACAGAGGAAGAGACAGAGCGAAACAGAGGAAGAGACAGAGAGAAACAGAGGAAGAGACAGAGCGAAACAGAGGAAGAGACAGAGCGAAACAGAGGAAGAGACAGAGCGAAACAGAGGAAGAGACAGAGCGAAACAGAGGAAGAGACAGAGCGAAACAGAGGAAGAGAGAGAGAGAAACAGAGGAAGAGAGAGAGAAACAGAGGAAGAGACAGAGAGAAACAGAGGAAGAGACAGAGCGAAACAGAGGAAGAGACAGAGCGAAACAGAGGAAGAGACAGAGCGAAACAGAGGAAGAGACAGAGAAACAGACAGAGAGAAACAGAGGAAGAGAGAGAGCAACAGAGGAAGAGAGAGAGCAACAGAGGAAGAGAGAGAGCAACAGAGGAAGAGAGAGAGCGAACAGAGGAAGAGAGAGAGCAACAGAGGAAGAGCAGAGAGCAACAGAGGAAGAGAGAGAGCAACAGAGGAAGAGACAGAGCGAAACAGAGGAAGAGACAGAGAGAAACAGAGGAAGAGACAGAGCGAAACAGAGGAAGAGACAGAGCGAAACAGAGGAAGAGACAGAGCGAAACAGAGGAAGAGACAGAGCGAAACAGGGGAAGAGACAGAGCGAAACAGAGGAAGAGACAGAGCGAAACAGGGGAAGAGACAGAGCGAAACAGGGGAAGAGACAGAGCGAAACAGGGGAAGAGACAGAGCGAAACAGGGGAAGAGACAGAGCGAAACAGGGGAAGAGACAGAGCGAAACAGGGGAAGAGACAGAGCGAAACAGGGGAAGAGACAGAGCGAAACAGGGGAAGAGACAGAGCGAAACAGGGGAAGAGACAGAGCGAAACAGGGGAAGAGACAGAGCGAAACAGGGGAAGAGACAGAGCGAAACAGGGGAAGAGACAGAGCGAAACAGAGGAAGAGACAGAGCGAAACAGAGGAAGAGACAGAGAGAAACAGAGGAAGAGACAGAGCGAAACAGAGGAAGAGACAGAGCGAAACAGAGGAAGAGACAGAGCGAAACAGAGGAAGAGACAGAGAAACAGACAGAGAGAAACAGAGGAAGAGAGAGAGAAACAGAGGAAGAGCAGAGCGAAACAGAGGAAGAGACAGAGCGAAACAGAGGAAGAGACAGAGCGAAACAGAGGAAGAGACAGAGAGAAACAGAGGAAGAGACAGAGAGAAACAGAGGAAGAGACAGAGAGAAACAGAGGAAGAGACAGAGCGAAACAGAGGAAGAGACAGAGCGAAACAGAGGAAGAGAGAGAGAGAAACAGAGTGAAGAGCAGAGAGAAACAGAGGAAGAGAGAGAGAAACAGAGGAAGAGACAGAGAAACAGAGGAAGAGACAGAGAGAAACAGAGGAAGAGACAGAGAGAAACAGAGGAAGAGACAGAGAGAAACAGAGGAAGAGACAGAGAGAAACAGAGGAAGAGACAGAGAGAAACAGAGGAAGAGACAGAGAGAAACAGAGGAAGAGACAGAGAGAAACAGAGGAAGAGACAGAGAGAAACAGAGGAAGAGACAGAGCGAAACAGAGGAAGAGACAGAGCGAAACAGAGGAAGAGACAGAGCGAAACAGAGGAAGAGACAGAGCGAAACAGAGGAAGAGACAGAGCGAAACAGAGGAAGAGACAGAGCGAAACAGAGGAAGAGAGAGAGAGAAACAGAGTAAGAGAGAGAGAGAAACAGAGGAAGAGACAGAGCGAAACAGAGGAAGAGACAGAGCGAAACAGAGGAAGAGACAGAGCGAAACAGAGGAAGAGACAGAGCGAAACAGAGGAAGAGACAGAGCGAAACAGAGGAAGAGACAGAGCGAAACAGAGGAAGAGACAGAGCGAAACAGAGGAGAGAGACAGAGAAACAGACAGAGAGAAACAGAGGAAGAGAGAGAGAAACAGAGGAAGAGAGAGCGAAACAGAGGAAGAGACAGAGCGAAACAGAGGAAGAGACAGAGAGAAACAGAGGAAGAGACAGAGCGAAACAGAGGAAGAGACAGAGCGAAACAGAGGAAGAGACAGAGCGAAACAGAGGAAGAGACAGAGCGAAACAGAGGAAGAGACAGAGCGAAACAGAGGAAGAGACAGAGCGAAACAGAGGAAGAGACAGAGCGAAACAGAGGAAGAGACAGAGCGAAACAGAGGAAGAGACAGAGAGAAACAGAGGAAGAGACAGAGCGAAACAGAGGAAGAGACAGAGCGAAACAGAGGAAGAGACAGAGCGAAACAGAGGAAGAGACAGAGCGAAACAGAGGAAGAGACAGAGAGAAACAGAGGAAGAGACAGAGAGAAACAGAGGAAGAGACAGAGCGAAACAGAGGAAGAGACAGAGAGAAACAGAGGAAGAGACAGAGAGAAACAGAGCCACTACCACTCAAGAGCGCACATATGTTCCCTTTCCTGCTCTGAGTGACAACGTCCCCCAATGTCCCGGTGCTGCTAAGCATCTCTGCAAGCAGCAAACACGGCCACTATGTGTTAGCGTCAACGAGGCCAAGGCCAACCATAAGGAGAAAGGTTCTGGTGCAGAGGTAGAGACAGTGGATTCCTTTCCTCAGTGATGGTTCTCCTTTCACCTGCCTATGCTAACATTGACACAAAACAAACACAGACACAAACTTCATAATGAAAAATACTGTGACAGGTCAAATGAAGAAGGCCATCTTTATCTCCTAACGTATTGACTGCAGGAACATAGAATCTAAAAAAGTATTAAATATTCAAATGTATTAAATAAAAACTCCAAAAGAAATAGTTTCAACAAAATTGACAGTATTGAAAGAGCATGCTGAGCTATTTCCAAATGTTTTATTTAACATTTATTTAACCTTTATTTAACGAGCCAAGTCAGTTAAGAACAAATTCTTATTTTCTGTTCTGCCCCTATTTTTCAGGGGCAGAACAGATTTTTACCTTGTCAGCTCTGGGATTCGATCTAGCAACCTTCCGGTTACTTGTCCAATGCGCTAACCACTAGGCTACCTGCCGCTCCAAATACCCCGGTATACTTCCCAAGCCTAACCTGAGCAGCTGGAGATAATCTTTTCTCCTGCCTTCACTGCCTCCATCTCCCAGTCATTCTGCATCAGTAATCCCAGCCAGTGTGTGTGTGTGTGTGTGTGTGTGTGTGTGTGTGTGTGTGTGTGTGTGTGTGTTAAGCAGCCAGTCGGGCTCAGCAGGCGAGCCAGATGTACCTTGAAACAGGTGTTAGACAGCTGTTTAACAGAAAAAAAGACTTGTCCCAGTCCTAATCCCAGACAGACACATACCCCCGAGCTACAGCTGCGGCACGAGACAGATAGGGGAGATAAGTAGTAGCCTTCACCTGTTGTTAGGGCTATCATTTGTCACGGTTGAGTTTGGACAGTGGAGATTGTAGATTGTAGAACTAGCTGTAACTATGGCGGGTTGATCAGATAAAACACATTGTCACTATATAATATACCGGTATCTGAATAAATCTTGTTCCCCCCCTGTTATTTTACCAGGTAAGTTCACTGAGAACACATTCTCATTTACAGCACTGACCTTGGGAATAGTTACAGGGAAGGGGGGGGGGGGTGAATGAGCCAATTGGAAGCTGGGGATGATTAGGTGGACATGATTGTATGAGGGCCAGATTGGGAATTTTGCCAGGACACCAGAGTTAACACCCCTACTCTTACAATAGGTGCCATGGGATCTGTAGTGACCACAGAGAGTCAGGAAACCCGTTTAAAGTCCCATCCGACGTACAGCTCCCTACACAGGGCAATGTCCCCAATCACTGCCCAGGGGCATCGGAATATAATATTTTTTATTAGACCAGAGGAAAGCACGCCTCCTACTGAAGCACTCAAAAACAGTCATTACTTCTCCAGTGCTTGGACATCCTAACCTGAATGCTCATTTCATTGTGTACATGGATCCAAGTCAAACAGGACTTGGAGCAGTCTTGGCACAACAAACAGGACTTGGAACAGAAGAAGTTCATGCCTATGCAAGTCGCACCCTTAATTCAGCTGAGAGGAATTATTCAACGACTGAAAGGGAGTGCCTCGCAGTAGTCTGGGCTTTGGAGAAATGGAGCTACTACTTGGAGGCGAAGGTCTTCACCATTGGGGGTTCTGGCATCAGGCAAGACCAACAGCCGTCTTATTTGCTGGTCTATCAGACTGCAGAAGTTTGACTTCATCATTGAGTATCGCAAAGGAAAACTGAACGTTGTACCAGATGCCCTTTCTCGGATTACAGAGACTGCCAATGTTTGTCCTCCCTTGTGCAGCACTTACACTACCACTAAGTGTCTAGATGATTCCTTTCCTCTGGATGATGAGTGTATGGAGAGCACAGCAGAAGGATGCTGCCATCATGGCGATCCACAAGAGTCTGCCTGAAGAAGACTCGAAGAGTCGCTTCAATGATAAATTCAGCATAATTCAGGATAAAGTGTATCTAAAAACTCCAAGAAGAGATGGAATACACAGCACCCATTACCGTGTCTTCATTCCCTCTACATTGAGTGACCAGATTATCCAAGTTTATCATGCCAATCCCATGAGTGGCCATCTTGGAGTTTTTTAGACTTACCGAAGATAACAAGAAGTAGTTTACTGGCCAGGCATGTGGGTTGATACCCGGAATTTTGTACAGCAGTGTGAAGTCTGCTAGAAATACAAACCAGACATTGGCAGACCTGCCGGGAAAATGCAGCAGACTGTGGTGAACCATCCAAATGAAATGTTGGGAATTTATCTCATGGGACCTTTTGCTCCCAGCCGGGGGACGCGGAATGAATTTTTATTGGTGGTAGTGAACTACTACACATACTGGGTGGAGTTGTTTCCCCTCCGCAAAGCCAAAGCTTCTGCTAAGGGAAATCTTGACCAGATTTGGGATTCCAGACCAAATCCTCTCTGACCGAGGTCCGCAGTTCATATCAGGAATCTACAAAGAGCTCTGTGCCTACTGGGGTGGAATTGCCAAGTTGACCACAAGCCTACCATCCTCAGACCAACCTGACCGAGAGGGTAAACCAAACCCTGGAGGGGATGATTGCTTCATTTGTGGGGGATCAGCACACAAGGTGGGATCAGCATCTTCCTGAATTTCACATTGCACTGAACTCTGCCGTGCAGGAGACTTCTGGGGTCACTCCCGCCGAACTCCACCTGGGAAGACCACTAAAAGGTCCGATTGACAGAGTCTTACAAAGCTCCAATGTTTCACCCGACTGCCCAGCGTTTGATGCTGTCCAACACCACCAGACCTTGCTAGCCAGAGTGGAGGCCAGCAAAGTCAAAGCCAAACAACGACAGCTCAAACTATGACAAACATAGATGAGACGTGTGTTTCCCACCCAAGTCTCATGTCTGGGTACGTTCACATCATCTGTCAAAGGCGTCTAAGAAGTTCACTGCCAAGGTAGCTTCGAGATGGAAAGGTCCATACCATGTGGTGCAGCAGTTGGGACCAGTGAACTACTTGGTCTGTTTGGAGGACACTCGGGAAGATGACAGGACAGTGCATGTTGTTGACCTAAAGCCCTGCTACCCTACTGCAGAAGAGCTGGATCCCAGGCAAAAGCAACACCTGCAGGACCTCTTCGTGGAGGACTCTGATGATGAGGACTTCACTGTCTTTTTGTAGCAGGAACATGAACCTGTCAAAGCCTGCATCCTCTCTGTTTATACAGGCTTTGTTTCTTCTTGGGGGGAGTAGTGTGGCGAAATCCTGCACGGAGCCTTCACCGTGCACTGCCACTAACTTCTATGGGCTACGTGGTACGCTAGTGGGATTCTACGTGGGACGCCACCTGCGGGACACAGCCAGTGAAATATCAGGGTGGCAAATTCAAAACAACAAAATGTCATAATTCAAATTTCTCAAACATACAACTATTTTACACCATTTTAAAGATACACCTCTCCTTAAGAGCGCATCAGCAGTAAGGAAGGAGGAAATAAAGACAGCTCTTTCAGCTCTCTGGGGAGGAGCTCTTGGTTGGCGCGACAGTTTGTTTGTGTGTGCTATGCTGCAGAAGTTTTGTTTATTTTCAGCGTGTGTAGTTTATAAAGTATTTAACTCAATCATCGGTGTGACCGCTCTAGGTCGTGGTTGTTATCGTTTGGGACCGCGCCGGTTACGGATCGCATGGATTAGTAGCAACATTGTTGCGAAGCTTTGACATACAAACCAACAAACCATCGGACGGTCAGACAGTACACCGGCACGCCTGAAGACCACAGCTAAGATCTCTCTTGTTCTCTTTCTCTTCCCTCTATCGTTCCAGTGCTTTACCCTGCAACAGACTTTCTGTTTTTCAAATGCACTTCCCATTGAAGTTCATTAGAGCTGGACTATTATTGCCCTGCCAGAAGTATTTGGGTGGACATTTTAGTTAAAAGGGAGGTTGCTTGCAAGTTGTGTATTGTTATTTAAACTGTATTGAGGCGGGGTGTACTAATGACATGTGACCGAGAAGATTGTGGCATTTTTAAGGCCTTTGTTGTGTCTATGAACACCCCCCACATTCATACCCTCTGCACTCCTCCACTGGAAGATAATACAGATTATTGCAAATCTTCTGTTGATGACTGGGTTCTTTCTTGTATGAAGTTGCTGTTCAATTGCTCTGCCATTATTATTATTATTATTTATTGTAGGAGGTATTCTTGGTGGGGTTACCCCTGTGTTGTGGGTTTTATAGGGTGTGTATTCTCTTTTCTCTCCACTGGCTATCTGGTAAACAGGCTACACTCTAGGCAGTCTCTTCTGCTGATGTGTGTGGGTCTGGTAGTGGTACTCTCTATTCTACTCTTTTCCTTTCGGCATGGTTAATACCTGCCTGGCACCCCAACAAAATCTCTCTTTACCCCTCTCTAATAAATACTGCTACAACCGTTCAGAATCGTAACGTCACACGGCCTTCAAACCCATCGATGTGCGTGCATCATTTTCGTGACGTTGTCAGCCAGCCAGGCTAATATTTCAGCCTAGAAAAATAATGTCCACCGCACAGCTTTTTTCAAGGGAAGTAGCCTACGCTTCATGGTTCCTAGTGGGGCAGCAAAACGACAGAAATAGGCTACACAATTCATATGCACGACCATGACTGTGTGCAGTGAAGATGGCTTAGAATCCACCAGCCCTCAGGCTGTCGCCTCGGGGGGTGTCGTGCTCAGCAGGCTGTTATAAGCTGGGTGAACAGAGCAGAGAGGCTGAGGGCACCGACTGACTGACTGCCTGGACCGTGAGTGACAGGACAAACCATCTGCTGATAACCACATTACTGATAAAACCATGAAAACCATTAGTGGAAAACATTGATGAAATGTTATAGGAATGAACAGCCTTATAACGTTACGGCTGCTGCTGGATCCATACAGTGGTGGTAACCCATTAACAGCAGTGATGGAGAAGGAAAAGTAGCGCGTCTGAATCCCACCACGAGCAGCGTTACATTACCTTGATGCTCTTGGATGGAGAGCTTCCATTGAGAAACAGATGACAGCCATGGTCTAGGCCTGGTAACTCGGCCTGATAACTAGGCCTGCACCCATTCCCTCCAACTCTAGCTATCCCAAACAGACAGCCATCTTGGACGAGAGAGAGCCCATAGAACTGGGGAGGTAGAAATGACATAAATTATGAAGATAGATGAGATGTGACTGTGGAGGTGCTTTAAAAATAAAATATGGTGGGAACTAAGGCAGGAGGTGCTTATAAGAGTATTCTCTCACAGGAGGTTAATATTTGTTAATGTAGCTTTATTTTTCAGTTGCACAGACTGAGGGTCGTCTCCTGACTGATACTGTAGTGTAGCCTACTCCATCTTCAACTTCTACACAGATAGACGGAGAGCAATGGATGTTTGTGTAGGTACTGAGATGGTTTACAATTGTGATTCCTCATCCGCTGATGTGATAGTTTCAAGGCAGGAGGTATCTATTCACAATACCAAGGCCAGGGACACAATGTCAGTGACCTTTTCCCTGTTATATCAGCCACCCTATTATTCATTACACTGAGTGGCAGTGGTATGTTACCTACACATTAAAGACACACAGTATGAGCGACGTTATAGGAGTCTCTTTGTCCTAAAACCTGGTCAGGAAATATCCTTCCTGTATACTGGAGGCAACATTACTGCTGACAGACCGGGACGCAGACCAAAGAGATTGGGGCTGGGCTAGGAGTGAGAGAAAGAGACTTGAGGGATCCACAACAAAGTACAAAGAAGGAGGAACATAACTGGGCAACTATCCAGGCCGATAAAGCTGGAAAATATGACGTATGCCAAGCCATATGGTAAAAGGAAGTTCCTGTGAATTACTTCATTAAATATAACTTTGCCTTGAAGATATTCAGCCTTTATAGACAGAGGTAAGAGTAAAAAACGTGGGGGATTTGACCTTAAACCCAGCGTCCACATTCAGGTTCCAGCTCTGCAGCTGAGGGACCTTTAAACCCTCAGGTCACCAACACATTTGCCTACCTTTGTTGCTTTGTCCTGTTTGCACAACAGGCGGCTACATAGTTCCACGAATCGTGATGATGAAACAACAGAAACAGTCACCAGTGTTTGGTTGGGGCAAAGCAGTGCTGACAAATGGAGAACAGTGCAGCTTTAAAAAATGTACTCGACAAACGTGGGTTCAAATACTATTTGATAGTCTTTTGAAATTATTTCTATCTGTGCTTGATTGAGCTTGCCTGGCTTAATGTACCAAAAGAATTGTCCCAAAAAGCTAAACCCAGCCTATTTGGCACTCTAGGCAGGCTTGCGCAAACACTCAAAGTATTTGAAAGATTTCAAATAGTATTTGAACCCAGGACTGCAGAGAAAGGCGACTTCATTCCGATAATGAATGTGAATTCCTGTAACTGTCTGCTAGAGGTCGACCGATTAATCGGAATGGCCGATTAATTAGGGCCGATTTCAAGTTTTCATAACAATCGGTAACCGGTATTTTTGCCCACCGATTTGCCGATTTCTTTTATTTATTTTTTTTATTAAAAAAAAAATATATATATATATTTTTTTACACCTTTATTTAACTAGGCAAGTCAGATTAAGAACACATTCTTATTTTCAATGATAGCCTAGGAACGGGGGTTAACTGCTTTGTTCAGGGGGGATTCGGGGAATCGTTTTTGCAACCTTCTGATTACTAGTCCAATGCTCTAACCACCTGCCTTACATTGCACTCCACGAGGAGCCTGTTACGCGAGAGCAGCAAGAAGCCAAGGTAAGTTGCTAGCTAGCATTAAACTTATCTTATAAAAAACGATCAATCTTAACATAATCACTTGTTAACTACACATGGTTGATGATATTACTACTTTATCTAACGTGTCCTGCGTTGCATATAATCGATGCGGTGCCTGTTCATTTCTCATCAAATCACAGCCTACTTCGACAAATGGGTGATGATTTAACAAGCGCATTTGCGAAAAAAGCAGTCGTTGCACCATTGTACCCAACCATAAACATCAATGCCTTTCTTTAAAATCAATACACAAGTATATATTTTTAAACCTGCATATTTAGTTAATATTGCCTGCTAACATGAAATTGTGTCACTGCTCTTGCGTTCATTGCCTGGCTCGTTGTGAACTAATTTGCCAGAATTTTACGTAATTATGACATACCATTGAAGGTTGTGCAATGTAACAGGAATATTTAGACTTAGGGATGCCACCCGTTAGATAAAATACGGACCGGTTCTGTATTTCACTGAAAGAAAAAAAAGTTTTGTTTTCGAGATGATAGTTTCCGGATTCGACCATATTAATGACCTAAGGCTCGTGTTTCTGTGTGTTATTATGTTATAATTAAGTCTATGATTTGATAGAGTAGTCTGACTGAGCGATGGTAGGCAGCAGCAGGCTCGTAAGCATTCATTCAAAATAGCACTTTCGTGCGTTTTGCCAGCAGCCCTTTGCAATGCATTGCGCTGTTTATGACTTCAAGCCTATCAACTCCCAAGATTAGGCTGGTGTAACCCATGTGAAATGGCTAGCTAGTTGGCCGGGTGCGCGCTAATAGTGTTTCAAACGTCACTCGCTCTGAGATTTGGAGTAGTTGTTTCCCCTTCCTCTACGTGGGTAACGCTGCTTCGACGGTGGCTGTTGTCAATGTGTTCCTGGTTCGAGCCCAGGTAGGAGCGAGGAGAGGGACGGAAGCTATATTGCTACACTGGCAATACTAAAGTGCCTATAAGAACATCCAATAGTCAAAGGTATATGAAATACAAATCGTAGAGAGAAATAGTCCTATAATTCCTATAATAACTACAACCTAAAACTTCTTACCTGGGAATATTGAAGACTCATGTTAAAAGGAACCACCAGCTTTCATATGTTCTCATGTTCTGAGCAAGGAACTTAAATGTTAGCTTTTTTACATGGCAAATATTGCACTTTTACTTTCTTCTCCAACACTTTGTTTTTGCATTATTTAAACCAAATTGAACATGTTTCATTATTTATTTGAGGCTAAATTGATTTTATTGATGTATTATATTAAGTTAAAATAAGTGTTCATTCAGTATTGTTGTAATTGTCATTATTACAAATAAATACTATTTATTTATATTTATTTATTTTTTATTCTTTTTTTAAATTATTATATTATTATTTTTTTAATCAGCCGATTAATCAGTATCGGCCTTTTCTGGTCCTCCAATAATTGGTATCGGTGTTGAAAAATCATAATCGGTCGACCTCTACTGCCTGCACACAATAACTGAGTTGACCTGATTGATGCTCTGGGCAAACTCAGTAGTGACTGGGAGTGAGTGCCAAAAGCTAATAGCTTCTTTCATACCCACAGAGAAGCCAGCAGACCCTCACTGGGGCTGAATAATAAGGACATCGAGACAACATAACAATGTCCACAACTACCTATCAGGGTTGAGGGGAGGACGGCTCATAATAATGGCTGGAACGGAGCCAATGGAATGGCATCAAACACATCAAAAACTTTGTGTTTGAAGTATTAGATACCATTCCACGTATTTTGCTCCAATCATTACCATGGGCCTGTCCTCCCCAATTAAGGTGCCACCAACCTCCTGTGGTGTTCAATAGGCACAAAACGGAGTGAAACAGGGAAGTACTATCAGAACTTGTCCAATAAGAAAAGCTTTTTTTCATTTTCCGTTAGAAAACATTTTGCTTTGGTGTGCCCTAGTGAACAGGACCCTGGTAAAGAAATAAGCCCACTGCTCAACGTCCATAGTCTCCATTCAAACACCTAACGAAGCTGATTACCTGCCTTGAATAGAGAGAGCTTCGACTTAGCATAGCCCTTGGGGTTGGAACACACACAGAGTTTCAGATATGCTGCAATTGGGACCAAGTGGGCTCTAAACACCCAGCCGGCCCAGGCGCAGCAATCCCATTTCAACATGCTCCTCCTGGGGCTTTAGGGAGTTAGCTGCAGAGTTGTGGTTACTGGTGGTTACCTCTGGGAGTGTCGATCGTAGCTGTGAGCAGTGTGCACACAGTGAGGCTTCAGAGGATGCGCTCGGTTAATTAATTTGAAAAGAGAGGGCTCTGAGACTGAGGGGCGAAAAGCAAAGTTAATCATGATGATGTACTACTATACAGGAGAGGACCGAGAGAGGGAGGGAGAGAGAGAGCCCGGACAAGAGAGGGAGGGAGAGAGAGGGGAGGGAGGGAGAGGGGAGGGAGAGAGGGGAGGGAGGGAGGGGGAGAGAGGGGAGGGAGGGAGAGAGAGGGGAGGGAGGGAGAGAGAGAGGAGGGAGGGAGAGAGAGCCTGGACAAGAGAGGGAGGGAGAGAGAGGGGAGGGAGGGAGAGAGAGGGGAGGGAGGGAGAGAGAGGGGAGGGAGGGAGAGAGAGGGGAGGGAGAGAGGGGAGGGAGGGAGGGGGAGAGAGGGGAGGGAGGGGGAGAGAGGGGAGGGAGGGAGAGAGAGGGGAGGGAGGGAGAGAGAGCCTGGACAAGAGAGGGAGGGAGAGAGAGGGGAGGGAGGGAGGGAGGGAGAGAGAGGGGAGGGAGGGAGGGAGGGAGAGAGAGGGGAGGGAGGGAGAGAGAGGGGAGGGAGGGAGAGAGAGAGAGGGGAGGGAGGGAGAGAGAGAGAGGGGAGGGAGGGAGAGAGAGAGAGGGGGGGGAAGCAGAGTCTGAAAGGAGTGTCTTAACAACCATCAAGTTCTAGTGAACTGCTGTAGCGCTGTACAAAGGGTCATCGACCCTCTGGCGACATCTGTTTGTTCTAGAGACAGACCCGTGTCTGTCATCGTACAGTACTCATCGTGTCTCACCAAATATAGTAGTTGAGCTAAAGCTTTAGCAGTTAGAAACACATCAAGTGTTGCAGGACAATGTGCTAGGCTATCAACCATCCAGATAGATGATAGCATTTCTGTCAGAGGAGGCTGGTGGGGGGAGCTTTAGAAGGACGGGCTCATTGTGTTAGCTTGAATGGAATCAATGGAATGAAGTCAAACATGTTACCATGTGTTTTGCACCATTCCAGCCATTACAATGAGCCCATCCTATAGCTCTTCCCACCAGCCTCCACTGCTATCCATCTGCAGCAGGGTTTTCCTAACTCAGTCCTGGGTAATGAACGGCCATAGCACTAGTATGAAGGACATGTGTGGGAAAGTAAAAAGGGGAGAAAGCAAGCCAGCATTTGGTTTACTGTACCCACTCTACTCATGTTAGTGCAAGGAGGAAGGAGAAGTTTGTCGACTCACCAATGGTGTCCATCTCACATCATTCTGAAGCACCTAGTTCAACAACAACGAAATAAAACATGTAAGGTGTGTTGTGACTGCCAGTGGAAAACAAAAACATAGGTTGTAGTCAAAAGCAATCAAACCATTCATTCAGTAGAGGACACTGACAACATGAAAGCTTTGAGGGACAAACAGGACTGAAAATCAAAAACAAAAGGTTGACATTTAGGCTAGCTAGCCTAATATTTGCTAAAATTGGGGAAAGAAAGAATTGCTATCAGTAGCCTATAGGGTCGGGATATTTTGAGACAAAATGACTGAATTGAGATGCCAAGAACCTCGTTTATAGTTATATGGCAAGTCATTTGGGGGGGAAGCGCAGATGGTCGACCGAAATTGTTTAGTGTGCGGGGCTTGCGCCTTGCTGGCCTGAATGAGGGGTGGGAGGGAGCATGCTTCACTGAACAATGCACAAGTGGGCTGTTGCTAGTGACAATAGGTGGATCTGGTCAAAATAGCAAACCACATTCACATAAATAAATTATGTAACGTAAGGACACAGTCACGTTGGCATGCAAAAATATTGTATCATTTTAAGAAAGGGGTTCAATAGCTAGCTACAGTAAAACTTCAGTTGATACCCTACAATAAATGATTTGCTGATGAGCTAGATTCTTGGTAACGTTAGCTAGTCAACCAGCAACACCGGGCTAGATGTCAACTAGCGCTCTAACTAGCTACATAGCTAAATGACCACAACCTACGCTAGCTATATACTAGTTATCTAAACACGGAGTGAGTTTCTTGCGTCATCATTGTTGGCGTTTATTTTCCTGCAGTAACACACCGTATCAAGCTAGTTAATTTAACTGGCAGTGATGATCAAGTCTAGACTGATGTTAGTTAGCTATTGTAGGACAACGTTAGTTCTGCTGTGTCAATTAGCCAGCTAGACATGATCTAATGACTGAATGATGCAATGTAGTTCCTATGATGAGATTGATGTGCTTTGAATATTCCCAGGTAGTATGATGATGGGGTAACGTTATGCCCTGCGTTTCCACAGTCACAACGAACGAGCTGTGGTGTACTAGCTAGCGCAATGTGTCTGCATTAAACCACCAGACTCTAACAGTGTAACGTTACGTGGGTGTACATTTGTGTGCTTGAAACTGTGTGGGGCGTTTTATACATAAGGTAAGCCCTTCTGTCTGTGCGTAGTTTATATTCCGTTTTTGCTTCAGTTTCTGGCAATGGCATTCCTGTTTTACCTTTCGTCTCCTGGTTTCAGCACTCCCGCTCCAAACAAAGCATTGATATATGACTCGTAGGTTTTGCCTCCAATTGTCCACCTTATAAGCGTTCACATGTGAGCACCCGGCTGGACTCATGACTGAAACAACATTCAGTTTTGTATTTTAAATGATGAAACGTCCTAGAATCGAGAATAAGCTAACTAGCTAGCGCGTGCTTGCTGTCCAGTACAGAAGCTAGCTGTGGTTTCCGTTTGGAAATGGGACAGCCGCGACAATACCCAAAATCAGATTCGGCATCTGACAAATACGTCCTTTGTTGACATTTTTGTACAGTTATCCGTCTTCGTGAATCTGTTGACGTCTCAGACTGACAGTTGCCTTTATCCTCATGTCAAACACTTCCACTCATGATTTATTTTTCTAATGGTATGTTGTGCGTCGAGCCCGCCCAAAGCGAAACATGATTAGAGGATACAAAGAGAGGTGACTTCATATGTTGGCTGAAGAGTGCGCTGGTGCGTTGTTTCCCGTTGAAGTCACGCCCCTTTGCAGTAAGAATAGGATTCTGATTGGTGAAAAAATATGTCCTTTCATAAAGTAGGCGGACTCACTGGTCTAAAATAACCAATAGGCCTAGATAAAATCAAACCTGGGTCGCCTACTGGTTTTGTCAAATTGTCAGAAAATAGTTTCATTTAATTGACAATACCAAGTACTGCCCTTTCAACTGGACTACAGCGGTCGCCTGCCTCTGTACTAGTTAGAGGCCCTCATACGATGAAAATGGATAATATAAATTCATTTTTATTATCAAATCAAAATCAAATCAAATCAAATGTATTTATATAGCCCTTCGTACATCAGCTGATATCTCAAAGTGCTGTACAGAAACCCAGCCTAAAACCCCAAACAGCAAGCAAAGCATGTGAAAGAAGCACGGTGGCTAGGAAAAACTCCCTAGGAAAATGTACTGAACCACATGGTCAGACAATAACGCATATATTCTGCACCAGTTGTACTATTTTGTGTGCAAGTCTATTTCAGAATCTGTGAACAGAGGCTATCACTTACTGCATTATCTATAAGATGCTGACATCTACTGGTTAAAAAGTATATTGCACATTGACATATGTGTCACTTTCTGGTTGTGTCAGAGTTGTAATTTAATTGACAGCACGAAGTACTGCCCTCACCTGTCTGCCTGTGCTGTCGTAGTGCGATGCCCTCTCCTCATTCGATGAAAATGAATCAAAGAAATATAATTTGCTGATACACTAAAGGAAGCCTACACTGTTAAGACACCTGTTCAAGACGGTTGAGGAAGGTAAGCTGTTAGCAGCACACTGTTCACTGGTGTTCGAACGAAAACCCGTTGTAGGTGTTATGATACACATAATGGAAACACCCAAAGTGGTTCTTCAGCCTGAATATTGGCCTTCTTAATAGAGGGATGTCTAAACACTTTTGGGGGAATAAAAATGATTTACAACTTAAATAATGATTGATGATCATTTGTCATTAATATTATACAACTTATTGTAGGCTATTACAGTTCACATATTCATTTACAGTGACTCGTTTTAGAAATTCACTGAGATAGAAAAAAAGAGCTGTCATATTTTCCCACAATTTGCTGAAATATGCCCAGTGCAGTCAAATATGTAATAATCCTATGATATATATATATATATATATATATATATATATATATATATATATATATATATATATATATATATATATATATATATATATATATATATTCCACAGTATGAGGTTGGAATTATATTGTGAAATTGTGAAAATGATGATGATGCCCTTTTAGTGTAAGAGCTGTTTAAAAAGACTGCCTGAAATTTCAGCCTGTTGCAGACAGTTTCAAACCTCTCAGCCAGTAACAGACAGTTTACAGGATACATATCCCTCCCATTTGGCTCGTCCAATTAGACCCCTCACTCAGACCATTCCCAGACAGTCTTGCTTGAGAAATTGCTGTTTGCTGGGAAGCTATTTTGTTTATTTTTTACAATTTTATTTGAAAACAATGGTAATGTACATAATAGTTATCCAGAAATGATTTGATATTGAGATAAAAAAAAAAACAGCTGTACACGAAAATGCATGCACTCACTACTGTAAGTAGGGTAGCTCTCTAGGAACAGGGTTGGAATTCCATCGTTATTCCATTTCTTTTTAATTAAACAGCTTTTCTCGTCAGCATGCAAGACTAAATAGTGCTAAGGCAGCCCATCGGATTTCCCAACACTCCTGACAGCTTTTCTCACCCCAATGTTAGGCGTCACATTTTCATGGAATCCAATGGGCTTCTTTGTGCTATAGCTAGCCTAGCAAGCTGAGGTAAAAGGCAGTTTATTTAAAAACGAGTAGTATTTCAATGTTCTCGATTTCCCATATTGGATAATGGTATAATATAGAGTAGAGAGACACCTTCCATCCCTTGATTGAGGTGTGTTTTCTAGCTGTATCACTGTGATGCATAGCATTCTTTTCTATTTGAAGGAGAAGGTATTGAACCTCAAGTCGAAACCATTACGGCTATATGCACCACTAGAGTCTACCTTAATGTTAATACTGTCTGTATGTGTTGTTGATTGATACCATACAGCCCCAATTCATCTATTGGCTGGCTTTGCATTCTCAAAAAGGCGGATTAGTTTTTGGAAATGTACATTACACCGACTTCTTCTGACCCCACTATACCACTGGACAAAAATAATATTATCAAGCTAATTATAGGAAATAGTTGAGTTAAAATAAGTGAATACTTTTGCTAGATATTAATAAAAATGTTTAACAATCGGGTTCGATCCAGGGCTGTGTCGCAACCGGCCGCGACTTGGAAACCCATGAGGCGGAACACTATTGTGGTGGGCTGGGCGCATGCACGCTGACATCGGTCGCCAGCTTCACAGTGTTTCCTCTGACACATTGGTGCGGCTGGCTTCCGTGTTAAGCGAGCAGTGTGTCAATAAGCAGTGCAGCTTGGGGGGGATCGTGTTTCGGAGGATGCATGGCTCTCGACCTTCGCCTCTCTCGAGTCCGTACGGGAGTTGCAGCAATGGGACAAGAATGAAACTACCAATTGGATATCACGAAATTGGTGGAGAAATGGGGTTAAAATAAATAAATAAACAAAATTGTAACCACAAACATCTATCTTATTTATTTGTCTAAACAGTGAGATAATACACTGCTCAAAAAAATAAAGGGAACACTTAAACAACACATCCTAGATCTGAATGAATGAAATAATCTTATTAAATACTTTTTTCTTTACATAGTTGAATGTGCTGACAACAAAATCACACAAAAATAATCAATGGAAATCCAATTTATCAACCCATGGAGGTCTGTATTTGGAGTCACACTCAAAATTAAAGTGGAAAACCACACTACAGGCTGATCCAACTTTGATGTAATGTCCTTAAAACAAGTCAAAATGAGGCTCAGTAGTGTGTGTGGCCTCCACGTGCCTGTATGACCTCCCTACAACGCCTGGGCATGCTCCTGATGAGGTGGCGGATGGTCTTGTTAGGGTTGAACTGGCTATTTGTATGCATAACTTATATAATATACCGGGGAAGCTATGCTACAATATTAAGTATATAAACTACGGGTAAATTAACTGTTGAAGACAAGAAGAACTACAACCGGCAACAGGAAGTGCGTCACGACGCTGGGATCAGCCTGCACGCCGACGACAGGAGGAGCAAGTTTAAACCACGCTCCTCCTCCCTCTGACAGGCCAGCATTGAGCGGGAACTATCACTGTCAGAGTATAAAAGAGAGAACAATAGAATGTGACGCCCTCTTCTCTGTTTGCCCTGCGAGGTAAAACAGCGAGACCGTATATATACGAACCACACATATACCACGCACGTGTTTGCATTAATTAAAGTACAGCTAAATCAGAAGTTACTATGTGCTGACTATTTTGTTCTGTTACCAGAAACGAACTGTCGCAACATTAACAGTCTCCTGAGGGATCTCCTCCCAGACCTGGACTAAAGCATCCGCCAACTCCTGGACAGTCTGTGGTGCAACGTGGCGTTGGTGGATGGAGCGAGACATGATGTCCCAGATGTGCTCAATTGGATTCAGGTCTGGGGAACGGGCGGGCCAGTCCATAGCATCAATGCCTTCCTCTTGCAGGAACTGCTGACACACTCCAGCCACATGAGGTCTAGCATTGTCTTGCATTAGGAGGAACCCAGGGCCAACCACACCAGCATATGGTCTCACAAGGGGTCTGAGGATCTCATCTCGGTATCTAATGACAGTCAGGCTACCTCTGGCGAGCACATGGAGGGCTGTGCGGCCCCCCAAAGAAATGCCACCCCACACCATGACTGACCCACCGCCAAACCGGTCATGCTGGAGGATGTTGCAGGCAGCAGAACGTTCTCCAAGGCGTCTCCAGACACGTCTGTCACATGTGCTCAGTGTGAACCTGCTTTTATCTGTGAAGAGCACAGGGCGCCAGTGGCGAATTTGCCAATCTTGGTGTTCTCTGGCAAATGCCAAACGTCCTGCACGGTGTTGGGCTGTAAGCACAACCCCCACCTGTGGACGTCGGGCCCTCATACCACCCTCATGAAGTCTGTTTCTGACCGTTTGAGCAGACACATGCACATTTGTGGCCTGCTGGAGGTCATTTTGCAGGGCTCTGGCAGTGCTCCTCCTGCTCCTCCTTGCACAAAGGCAGAGGTAGCGGTCCTGCTGCTGGGTTGTTGCCCTCCTACGGCCTCCTCCACGTCTCCTGATGTACTGGCCTGTCTCCTGGTAGCGCCTCCATGCTCTGGACACTACGCTGACAGACACAGCAAACCTTCTTGCCACAGCTCGCATTGATGTGCCATCCTGGATGAGCTGCACTACCTGAGCCACTTGCGTGGGTTGTAGACTCCGTCTCATGCTACCACTAGAGTGAAAGCACCGCCAGCATTCAAAAGTGACCAAAACATCAGCCAGGAAGCATAGGAACTGAGAAGTGGTCTGTGGTCAACACCTGCAGAACCACTCTTATTGGGGGTGTCTTGCTAATTGCCTATAATTTCCACCTGTTGTCTATTCCATTTGCACAACAGCATGTGAAATTTATTGTCAGTCAGTGTTGCTTCCTAAGTGGATAGTTAGATTTCACAGAAGTGTGATTGACTTTGAGTTACATTGTGTTGTTTAAGTGTTCCCTTTATTTTTTGGAGCAGTGTATAACAGACTTGACTGCAGAGGCTTTGTGTCCATAGTGATGGTGTATTTGTGCTCAGATGCCACAAGAGTGAGGCATTGCTTTACAATGAAGGCCATGGATGAAGAAATCTGTCCACTAGGTTTGTTTGAGTAATGTGGTCCAGAGTCCACACACACTGTAGTAGTTTACAGGGTTCCTGTTCACTGGAACAGCTTTTCCACTGGAAAGAACATGGCTTTCTATGGTGGCATGGTGAAGTTAGTATAGCACATGCATTGGGACATTGGTTGAGTCATGTTGGAAATGTAACATTTTTAATAAGGAAAGCTTATTTCATGGATTTACTTTTTTTCTTTTAATTTAATAAATTCTGGGAAAATCACTGGGGAAGGTTGCTGTCTCTGTGAATACATTCCAATATGGTCCAATGGGCTTCTACCATATTCTTCTATAAGATCCCCTTTTCATTATTAGCCAGAAAAGTGCTTGACATGCCAATGAAATTGGGGTAATTTTTAGGGGGATGATAGATTACTGTTAAGGAAGGACCCATAATTTGTACTGGTTTGTTCTGATATAAATACATCCACTTGGGGGCACTAAATGCACTGTAATGCAATCGATCACACAGAGGAGGGTTTGAGTGCTGGAAAGCACGGCTGATATAGTCGGCATAAATCTTAGCTGGCCAACACATGTTGTGATTTGATTCTGGTACTGAAATAGCTGTGTCTCTAAATTAATGCAATGCAGTCATGGGAATAGTGCAACATTCATTTATGTATTAGCTTAATACATGAAATCATTGTTTTTTATTCAAGAAAAATAGCATGAATAAAGCTAAACATAATCTATCACACATCCGTTTAAATGTATAAACTACATTTTGCAGGGGAAAAATACAAAACAATAATTTGTGTCGTATTTAGCATACAATATTACTCCTCCAGCGTGCCTCAGGCATGCTGGTTCAATGGTTCGAGGTTTTCACTGACATGCCGTCCAGTCCTGTCAGCATACACAAATTGCTGAACTATAGATACTACTTCCGATCTGTGAAAACGCCTTTCAGTAAGTCATTAGGTTACAGTTAATGGACCCTTGTCCAGAACTTCTAGTTTCTGATTACGCTTCAATGGCTACTGTTCTTAAAGTTTGCCACTGTGGATAGGGCATTAATAATAACGAACGGAAAATAACGCTTTACTTAGTAAATTAGTCCCACTGAATGTTTTTAATCAAGCAATTTAGAGACATGATATCTGAAATGGATTTGTTTATATTGCTACTTAATGTCTGAAATAGCTTTGTGTTGGGGAATGATTACCTGATCCAAGTTTGGTTGAATTGCAGTTGTTAAAAGAAAGCAGCCGCTATGGAGTAAACATTTTGCTCTCTTTATACACTTGCCCTTTCCCCTAATTAATCTTCACTCCTCTTCTTTTTGATGAATCTGTTGGATTAATTGGTTTATATCAACTGCTCCACTAGGCATGTCTATGGTGTTTACTAAGAAATTAGGCCAGCAGTAGGGTATTGTTCTGCCATTGAGTGGCTCTATTTCCATTAGCAGTATTACATAATGATACAGGAAACGTTTTAGTGTTATTGCAGTAGTTAACACAGAGATCTGTTACAGATTCCCTCTGCCCTGTATACAGAGGTCAATATACAGATGCCCTGTATAACATGCATGGATTAAATCCACCTACTAAAGACTTACTGTACATCAACACACGTTTGTCTAGTTTTTTACATCGTTTAGCAGACGCTCTTATCCAGAGCTACTTACAGAAGCGATTAGGGCTAAGTTACTTTGCTCAAGGGCACATCAACAGATATTTCTCCTAGTCGGCTCAGGGACTCAAACCAGCGACTTTTAGGTTACTGGCCCAACACTTAACCACTAGGCTACCTGCCGCCCGTCACCACTCACGTCTTCCCCTATTCCTGTTTATCCTCACTTCTTTTCACTTTAGTCATTGTCAAATAAACCAGAGATGTTGTGTAAAACAGCGGTGCGACTGTGCAAGTCAAATGTTAATCGTAAATGTTAATCTAGACTTAAATGAGCTGAATTAATGACTTTATACGTTAGTTAAATAGGTAACCCTCCGAGCGGCCACAATCTGTTGGACAAAGTCCTAAGTCCAAGATAAAGTTTTACAGTATATTCTTCTGAATGTCTTTGTTCTGTATAATTCAACTACAAGTTCAATATGAAATACATGTTGGTATTATGTGTACTTCACATATATTATTTGCAATGATATAATCTCGGCACCCAGAACTGGCATTCATGAGAGACATCTGATTTGATATATCAGTTTACATGCAGTCTTGCAACATGAGCCACAATAACCATTTTTCATAAAATGCTTTATGTCTATTTCTGTCTTATCTTGATGTCAATCTATAATAGGTTGGATACATGCATGCCCAAAGATTTCCTAAATGGCACCCTAATCCCTATACAGTGCACTACTTTAGACGAGAGCCCTATGGGGCCTGACTCAGTGGACATAATACACTCATTGCAACGTACTGTATAGTACAGAGATCAAGGCAAGCTTCATTCTTTCAGAGAGATTTTTTACATTTTTATCCAACACATCATTTTCTACATACAATGAAAGCACATTTGGGCTCCCGAGTGGCGCAGCAGTCCAAGGCACTGCTTCTCAGTGCTAGAGGCATCACTACAGACCCTGGTTTGATTCCAGGCTGTATCACAACTGGCCGTGATTGGGTGTCCCATAGGGAAGCGCACAATTGGTCCAGTGTCATCCGGGTTAGGGGTAGGCCGTCATTGTAAATAAGAATTTGTTCTTAACTGACTTGCCTAGTTAAATAAAATAAAAAATGATTCCTGCTTTGCTTCGTCATTCATTTACATTCACAAATAATACAGCTCAGACTGAGTGTATAAGTTGTCTAATGTTTGCTTCCTGGGTGGTTCTATCCAACGTGATCATTCCATCACATTGAATGAAGACAGGAGAGATTGAATGTACCATGTATAGGTTTCTACAAGGTTTGCAAAATTTGATAATGTTATGAGCTGAGTTTTTTCCTTTGTCATCATGAGTTCTGAATGTTCTGTCTTCTGTAACGGAATATGTTGTTAGTAAACATCTTAATTGCCTCTCTCTCTCTCTCTCTCTCTCTCCCTCTCCCTGTTGGTCCATCTGAGCTCACTCTGTGCTGTTCTCTGATTGTCATCTGTTTGCTTTTGATGTGACGCTTTGGGGGAACAGTGTAGACTTTCCTCTGTTTAGTGAGACCGATTTAGCTCAAGCTTTTCTCTAGCCTGGTGCCAGATCTGTTTGTGCTCTTTCCAACTCCAATGCAGTCATTGTTTGGCATGATGAGTGAAAATGAGTTGGCATAATGGCACAAACAGATGGGCACTCAGACTAGCTTTCCTATCTGTACTGAGTAAGATTCAACTTTCCTATCTGTAGTGAGTAAGATTCAACTTTCCTATCTGTAGTGAGTAAGATTCAACTTTCCTATCTGTACTGAGTAAGATCCAACTTTCCTATCTGTAGTATCACGACTCAGGATATTACCCAGATGCAGACACAGAAGGTGGATGGTTCGGATCTCAGCATATTTATTATCTGAAACGGGCAGTCTGAGGGCAAGCAGAGGTTCATAATCCAAGGCAGAGTCAACAAGGAACAAAACGGCAGGCAGGCTCAGGGTCAGGGTCAGGCAGGAAGTTCGGAACTGGGAAGACTAGAAAACAAAACTAGCGCAAAGGTAACACACGGAAAACACACTGGGACGACAAGACAAACGGGCAACAGACAAACAGTCAATGTGGAAAATGTCAAGAACTTTGAAAGTTTCTTCAGGTGAAGTTGCTAAAAACCATCAAGCGCTATGATGAAATTGGCTCTCATGAGGACCGCCACAGGAAAGGAAGACCCAGAGTTACCTCTGTTGCAGAGGATAAGTTCATTAGAGTTACCAGCCTCAGAAATTGCAGCCCAAAAAGTTCAACAGACACATCTTAACATCAACTGTTCAGAGGAGGCTGCGTGAATCAGGCCTTCATGGTCAAATTGCTGCAAAGAAACCACTACTAAAGGACACCAATAAGAAGAAGAGACTTGCTTGGGCCAAGAAACACAAGCAATGGACATTAGACCGGTGGAAATCTGTCCTTTTGTCCAAAATTTAGATTTTTGGTTCTAACCTCCGTGTCTTTGTGAGATCAGAGTAGTCGAACGAATGATCTACACATGTGTGATTCCCACCGTGAAGCATGGAGGAGGAGGTGTGGTGGTGTGGGGGTGCTTGCTGGTGACACTGTCAGTGATTTATTTAGAATTCAATGCACTCTTAACCAGCATGGCTACCACAACATTCTGCAGTGATACGCCATCCCATCTGGTTTGCGCTTAGTGGAACTATAATTTGTTTTTCAACAGAACAATGACCCAAAACACACCTCCAGCCTGTGTAGGGGAAATTTGACCAAGGAGAGTGATAGAGTGCTGCATCAGATGACCTGGCCTACACAGGTGACAATAACTACACAGGTGACAATAATCTCGGGAGGTAATGCGGTCGCCATTTGATGCTGAGGCATTCCAGGTTGTGAGAACAAAGGATTTGAGTTCCTGTACGTTCCCAAGTCACACCATACCCCTCCACCACAGACATATCCCTCCAACTCAGACTTACCCCTCCACATCTGTTTTTCGCAGAGAGTTCTTTTTTTCCTGTCCTGTCCACGTGATGAGTGGAGAACCCTGCTAGACAATATATCCAGAGAGAGCCCTGATTCCGTAAAAGAGAGTAATTTACAATCCCTTATGTATCTTTGAAAGGAGATCCTCGCCCTGAGCTCGTCAACTTTATTGTCCAGGGACTGAACCTTAGCGAGTAATATACTCAGAAGCGGTGGATGGTTTGCTTGCCACCTGAGCATAACTAGAACCCCACCTCTCCTCCCTCTTTTCCGGCGTCAATGTTTTTGAATGGGGGAGTCCAAACAAAGGATCCAGTTCAGGGAAATAACATTTCTGGTGAAATTTCTGTTGAGTGACTGCCAGTCTAATGTCCTAAGTTATTTTCACTGTAGGTAATAATACTAGAAACGCTCTAAACAAGCACTGCAAAGTTGCCTAGGAGCTGTCGGCCCATCTTGGTGGTGAGAAGAATAGACAGCCATGGAGGGAGGGGGAATCATGAATCCTCGTGGCCTGTGTTTGTATGGCTTGTTTATAAAGATGAAAGAGAGCAGTGAGAACCCTGAGAACCCATTAGTAGATACCTGTCATCTGTCCTGGAACATTTTCACACACACACGCGCGCACACATACACAAGCACACACACTCATACACACACAAGCACACTTGGCACATCCACAGAAACAACCTGCTTATCCTCTGAACAGCCTTCCTTTTCTCCCATCGTCTGGGGCCTAGTTGATTCATCTGAACAGTCAGTGGCTAGAACATTGTTGGTTCCCTCAGCCTGCCTCTCATCCTCACAGCAATAACACTAGCAGTGATGCAGTAATAGCATCACAGAACAGCCTGCAACCAACAACAGGTTTACCCATGATATAATACAGATGGCTGAGGTATTATGTCTTTGGTAATACTACCCAAAATCTACTGGAAAGTCTAGCATTGTCAGTGAGCAGTGTGTTTGTTTGAGTGTTTGCCCTAGCCTGCCTGGAGTGGTTTTATTTTATTTAAAAAAAGAAATATTTAACCGTTATTTAACTAAGCAAGTCAGTGACGGTCTACCCTGGCCAAACCCTAACCCGGACGACGCTGGGCCAATTGTGCGCAACCCTATGGGACTCCCAATCACGTCCGGTTGTGATACAACCTGGAATCAAACCAGGGTCTGTAGTGACGGCTCTAGCACTGAGATGCAGTGTCTTAGACCAATGCATCACTTGGGAGCCCCAAAGATGGGCGGGATGAACAATTTTGCCACTCTTCTGATTAGTTCCTTTACACCAGGCAAGCTCAGTCAAGCACAGATACAGTTTGAACCCAGGTCTATCACTGAGCATATCATTCAAGTGACCGTACAACCTGTTCATAACCAAATTTAATCTGCTGTATTTCAACATTGAAATTATTCTCTTCCCTGGGGTTAGCTCTTGAAGCAGGAAGTCCACATGCATAACAGGATGTTATACGTGTACTTAGAGTGGTTCTACGAAATAGAGGAAATGGAGGGAATAGAATGGGGATTTCAGGCAATGCCGAGTATATACTCTATTCACAATGTCAATCATGTTAAGCTCCAGTGGAGAGTGCTTGAGAGAACTGAATGGCACCACCATAGCCGTAGAAAGCCTTGGACATGGTGGGGATAGACAAAATACCCAGGAACTAGCGGCAGATCAATCAGCCAGACTAATTTTAAACCTTTGCTGTGGTCTCGAGTCTGCGCCATCATGGCTTTGCAAAGAGGCAAAGAGCCTTGAGCAGTCACACTGATTGTATATGTTTCCTAGTTTCTCTGATAGGTTGAAGCTATATCACAGGCAGGGTGGTACCTGGATTGATAGGAGATTGGCACACTTCAAAGCTGCACTCTTCCAAGCTAAAGCCCAGGTCTACGGAGCCTTGTTATTTTGTAAGAAACATTCATTTCATGCCACAAAATACCCCCCCAAAATGTTGTTGATCCACCGTATGTTGTTCATTATATGTAATAACATGATAATGATGCATTTTATTTGTAGAGATCCTTCGCGGACATTCTAACACACTTTACAAAGAAACATCCATTGTTTTACCCACAGGAAATATGTGCAGCATGTGTGTTGTCATTTTAGTAGGCTGAGTACTATGATTCAGTTGCTAGGTGACACAACACCTTGTGGGTGGTAAGTAGGCCTAAGTAAGTAAACTTAGAGGCCACAGTACCATCTGGATAGTGTAGTAGTCACACCTTTCATAAAAGGGTGGATTACAGCAACTCTGGAATGGTGCTCTCTGATATAGCAGATTACCCAATCACAGCCCTGCTCATCTCAAATATTACGTTCACATGGACCTGTCCTGGATTGTGTACCAGGGTGTCGACAGAAAAAACATTAAAAAAAACGTTTTGCAGCTTAAAATGAAAAGTAGTGTTTCTTATTGGACAAGTCCCTCCCTGTTTCAGTCTGTTTTCTTCCGTTTGGTGCACAACCATGCCTAGTTGTGATTCTGTGGGCCGGTGGGTGGAGGCAGGAGGAGATGAGTCACACTGATGGTGATGATGCAGGGCAGACAGACTGCTCCAGGAGGGCCGTGTGTACATGGGGGCTGCGCAGGGGATAAGACTCCATGAACCACAAACATAATCCATTTTCCTCCATAAGGGATTTCATCAGGTGACCGACCACAAGGCCCATGTTGTTGATTCGATGAGGGATGACAGAATGAATGTTTACAAGCTACCGTGTCTCTAAGGACGTTTCTAAAGGATGCATGCACTCAGAGAGTGGACAATACCCGTGGGGATCCTGTCAAATTAGTTTTTATCAACGTTCTATTCCAAGGGAATTAGTTTTTTTTCCCAGAGGATAGTGACTTATATTCCTGTGAACAAGTTGTTCAAGGTTTTGTAAAGTGGAAAAAACACTCGACGTTGGGGAATAGCTATCGCCCTTGGCTTTGCAAAGCAGAGCTGGGAGTCCTTGTGCATATCTTGTAAGTTCGCCAATAGGAAAGGTTACTTAGCCGGAAGAGATTTCAGATCTTCAATCAGCATCAGCTTCAATGACATAGGCATAGGCCTGTGTAGAAAAGGTGAGATCCCTTTACTTTAAATGAACCGTGCTAAAATTAGATCCAACCCAGATAGCTGGACCATTACATTGTCCTACCAAGGGAACAGCGTGAGACCCACAGTGATGACGCATCAAATGTCAGCCCAAGCTGCACAAGTACGTCATCAGGGAGGCGGGAGCCAGAGAGAGTCAACCCACTTAGGGAGTGTAGCAGAGGGGCTCAGAGACACTTAGAGGGCAAAGAACCAAACCTCGGTTCAAATACTATTTGAAATTGTTCAAATACTTTTAGCGTTTGCTCTAGTCTGTCTGAAGTGCGAGATGAGTGGGGTTTGCAGTTTTGAGATTATTCTATTGGTTCCATTGTGCCAGACAAGCTCAATTAAGCCCAGATAAAGTATTTGAAATTATTTCAAATAGTATTTGAACCCAGGTCTGACTTGGAGCGGGTGAAAGCAAGGTCACCAAAACCTCCCATGGATCACTATTCCCAGAATACTAGTGATGGGGAATGTCCATTGGGAATGTTGTTTAGTGACATAAGATGGAAACCACTGGGTCAGTGTCCTTTGGGATGAATCTGGGTTCTCCATAGTTCTGATATTCTCCTGTTAGGCCGTAGGATGTTTGTATGCAGTGCATGCAGATGCGGCAACCTTGGTTTTGCAACCATGCGGTTAAAAGTATGCACTTTCTAACAATCGATTATTGTTCCTGTTTGTAAAAAGTGTATTTCCTAACTCTTCGACTGTCAGCTGTCTTCTCTACTAAAAATAGGTTTTCAGTCAACAGAGGAAGTTGATGGTGCTGTAACTCCAGTCCTCTGTAACAGTTCCAGGCAGTTCAATTCAACAGGACTGGATTTCCTTGTTACCATTACATAAATGATACCATGTAAAAAAAACTACAAATCTAAATCGACATCAATGTTTTTCTAGGACACAGACAAATTGTGTGTCCAATTTGTATTTAATACTTTGCAAATATCAAATGATGAAGCAACCGTCCGAATAATCAGCTTTGACTTGTCGTGACTTTTGACTCCTTCTTTTAAATAAGAGCACTTGGTTCTCACATTCCATGCTTTATGACAGATGGTATGTTTGTTTTCTCTTACTTCACTCTATAAGCAGGCATGTGTGCGCACACACTTATCCTCTTGACCATTGTTTTCAATAACTACATAGCCTCGCCACTACCTCAGGCTCTGACATCTGTGAAAACAGAGAAAAACCCATGCTGCCCAGTACTGCAGCTACAATACAATATGCCTCTAAATTCAGAGCGTCCAGCCAAGTCTGGAAAGTACCCTACTGCAGCACTCACGTTTGGAAAGACTGAATGGAGAAAATAATCATGGGTGTGTGTTGTCCAGCACACATTTGCTTGAAATGAAGTCAACAGTGTTTTGTCCATTCATCCCTCCATTCCCTCAGCCATCAGGTTCATCCCTCCATTCTCTCAGCCATTAGGCTCATCCCTCCTCCCATTCCTCCATCTCAGTTTACGTAATCTAATGTGATTAGCATGAGACTGTAAGTAACAACAACATTTCCCAGGACATAGACATATCTGATATTGGCAGAAAGCTTAAAAATCTTGTTAATCTAACTGCACTGTCCAATCTACTGTAGCTATTGCAGTGAAATAAAACATTGCTATTGTTTGAAGAGAGTGCACAGTTATGAACTTAAAGTTATTAACCAACCAATTAGGCACATTTGGGCAGTCTTGATACAACATTTCGAACAGAAATACAATGGTTAATTGGATCCGTCTAAAACTTTGCACATACACTGTTGCCATCTAGTGGCCAAAATCGAAATTGTGACTGGGCTGGAATAATGCAATATGGCTTTTCACTTGCGTTTCAAAGATGGTACAAAAACAATACAAAAAAACACATGTTTTTTTCTTTGTATTATCTTTACCAGATCTAATGTGTTATATTCTCCTACATTAATTTAACATTTCCACAAACTTCAAAGTTTTTCCTTTAATATGGTATCAAGAATATGCATATCCTTGCTTCAGGTCCTGAGCTACAGGCAGTTAGATTTGGGTATGTCATTTTAGGCGAAAATTGAAAAAAAGGGTTCGATCCTTAAGAGGCTAAACTCCTATCAGCATGACCCTGCCCTTTGTCCATTCAGACTACCATGGAAACCATTAGCCACAGTATGGGCAGCTTCAGGCTTACATAAAGATAAATTATTATCTTATACAAAGAGAACGATGACATAAAATATTCCTTGTACCTTCTATGCTACTCTATACATTTATAGAAATCAGTCTTTTCTGAATGTGAAACTGTTACGCAACATTGCGAGGACACACATTTCCCCCCAACATTTTAGCCCACCAGGCTATGGCATGGCGCACTTCAAGACACCCCTCTCTCTGAACAGGTCCAACTAGACCGTAATCCCCAGCAAATAGCAGCTGGCTGCGGTTCCTTTCCCGTCCTCCATCCTCCCTTATTCAGACAGGCAGCTGTCTGGAGGGCCAGGGATCTGAGGGAAGCTCAGGAGTTCAGTCCCAGACACAAGGTTCAGAGCCTGGGGATGTGGAGGCACGCGTAGGGCATGGGAACGGGGGTTTTGGGAAGGAACCTGGAAGATCTGCATGGAGGTGGGGGTGGGTGGAGGGTGGACAAGATGGTAGGGGAGGAGTTCAGTCCCGGCCTGATCTCTGTCTTGGTCCTGAACCAAACAGAAGCATCCCACTGGACAAAAATGGGTCAGCTAGACGTTGAACTGACGTCTGTGCCGAATGGGATGGGTGTTAAATATTGCAGATGTCTGGCTTTTACAAAGGCAGAGAGTAGAAAACCCCAATAAGTCAAATATGTATTAATGTATCAATATCACATTCATACAAAACATGGCAGCCATGACTAACTCAATTTACTCACTAAGAATACAATTCTGTTACTTCATAAACTGTGAAGCAAAAGGAAACATAATATGCTGAGGAATCTATTATATGGTGTTCCACGAAACAGCTTCTGGTGGAACAATACATTATCCACAGCAGGAAAGAATGTCTTCAATACTAATGTTCTGGTTGTTAGCTCATTATGAGCCTCGCTATGTTAGCTACATACATATTAGGCATTTAGCACACGCTCTTATCCAGAGCGACTTCCAGGAGAAATTAGGGTTAATTGTCTTGCTCAAGGGCACAACGACAGATTTTTCACCTAGATGGCTTGGAGATTCTAACCAGCGACCTTTTGGTTACTGGCCCAACACTCTTAACCGCTAGGCTACCTGCCGCTACATCGAAACGTAGCGCCGTAGAGATGCAGATTGATTCTATTAAGACAGGAACATAACCTCTCTTACCAGAGCAAATAAGCTCATCCTAACAGAGAACAGGCTTTCTCTGAATGATATATTCAGCTCTTTTCTCTGAATGACACGTCAAAGATACTAGGACAGAAAAATACAATGATACAATTGAAACGGATTCAAATAAGGCTTTATGAATGACGATGCAATGAGGGTTTGTAAATGAAACCTGATTGACATTTCTCTTATGGGAGGGATTGATACAGAATCAGAAGACAGTGAAGTTAAGGGTTAGTCAAGGGTGGAGGGTAAACACACGTACACAACATGTACACACACTGATATATTTTGCACTAGTGTTAACCCACCTATCGAGAAAAAAATGCATAGAAAATATAGGTAGCATTACTTTATTCATTGCGAACGGCACAGATGTCAATTCAACGTCTATTCAACGTTGGTTCATCATAATTATATTGAAATGGTGTGGAAAGAACGTTGATTCAACCAGTGTGTGCCCATATAGTGTGGTGCAATGAATATATACGCACCTTGTTGTCTTCGCATTGGAACAGATAGCTATAGATGTTTTTTGAAAAAAGAATGAGAAAAATAATGTTGACAGATTATGGTGCAATATTAGCAACCAATAAGTTGGGTTCAGTTGTATTTTAAATGCTGAATTGAAGTATACAACAGCACATTCAACAACAACAAAGTTGAGTGAAGGGATCATGGATCAGGGAGTAGTTGAAGCAGTTCGCATGGTTTCACTGGAAGAAGCATTGTTGGTCTGAACAGATGAGGCATCATCACGGTCACAGCCAGGGGGAATAGCTGGTCAGAGCCAGAAATGAAGTCAACAATGCAAATCTGAATGTTCCTCCTCTGCAATGCCTTCTCTGGATCGATAGTGATATATTCAGCACAATCTCCATAACTGAGATCTGGCATGGCTGGCCCTTATGGCGCGTGACTCCATCTGTGTAACGCCATGCCATCACTTCACCTTTTCAATTATGCCTTGACAGCACATAATCCACTCATGTTTGGGTGGATATATTGCACTACTCTATTGGACTCCTAGTACCTCAGTCACCATATGGTGGATCCAGCAGGTCCAAGTCCCTACAAGGACCACTGTGACATGATAGTGATGTAGTTTGGGGTTGTGAAGGCCCCATAGGAATTCTATTTCTGGTGCCTGCCAGCACTGCAGACATACACCCAACTGAATATGCAGACAATCTGGACCCAAACACAGCCCTGCGTGTGTGTGTGTGTGTGTGTGTGTGTGTGTGTGTGTGTGTGTGTGTGTGTGTGTGTGTTTCCACCCCCCCCCCCCCCTAAACTAACACAGAGGGGATTATACCATCTGCATGCAAAATGCACAAAGTTTCAGTCTGACGCACAAGAGTGAACTAGGCAAGGTGAGTCATTTTCTAGGAGAAGAAATGAGATGTGAGGAGAGACCAGAAGAGAGGATTAAACTAGAGGGAAGAGAGGAGAGGATGAAATACAAGAGGAGAGAAGAGAGCAGTGGAAGAGAGGGAGGGCAGAGGGAAAAAGAGGAGAGCTAATCCTAGTGCTGTGAACGCTTCTCCTTATTGGTCACATACACATATTTAGCAGATGTTATTGCGGGTGTAGCGAAATGCTTGTGTTCCTAGCTCCAACAGTGCAGTAATATCGAATGATGCGCAACAATTCACACAAATCTAAAAAGTTAAAGAAAAAATTGAAATAATAGAACGATAAATGTCAAGAGTCCGGAGAATGAATATATATTGGATGTATAGACATTATGTACAGTATGTGGATACAATATATATATAGTATATCTGAAGAATACGTACAGTAGGATAGAATATATAGTATATCTGAAGAATATCTGAAGAATACCTACAGTAGGATAGAATATGTAGTATATCTGTAGAATACGTACAGTAGGATAGAATACATAGTATATCTGAAGAATACGTAAGATAGAATAGTATATGTACAGTAATAGTTGAATAGGATGGACTTGACTAGAATACAGTAGATACATATGGAATGGGTAAACCTTATCTAAACATTAAAGTGACCAGAGTTCCGTTATTAAAGTGACCAGAGTTCCATTCCATTTAAGTGATAATGCCCTCGAAGCCGGTGTTTAAAGGATATATTGGCACCGTATCCTCCAAACACCGGTTTCGTGGGCATTATCACTGTTATACAATGGATTACCAACATATTCGAATAATGATTGACATTATTTCATTAAAAACTATTTTGATTAATTTATTCATACTATTTCATCCTTCCCCAAGATATAGTCCCGACATAAACCTAGGGCTCCTATAAACGCGACCCAGTCATTCAGTCTTTTTGTTCTGTATCTATGGACGCAACCCAGTTGTTCGTTCTAAATGTTCCATTGCCAACGTTCTTATCCCTTGCTTGCCTGTCTGTCTGTCTGTCTGTCTGTCTGTCTGTCTGTCTGTCTGTCTGTCTGTCTGTCTGTCTGTCTGTCTGTCTGTCTGTCTGTCTGTCTGTCTGTCTGTCTGTCTGTCTGTCTGTCTGTCTGCCTGTCTGCCTGCCTGTCTCGTCCCGACTGACGACACGTTCATTACTATGGGACAGCACGAGATCGAATTTGAATATTAAAACAATGTTGCAAATGTCAGAGAGACAGACAACAAGGTTTATACAAATCTCCACTGTTGAAAACTAAATGTTAGTCTTAAAGAAATGTGAGATAACGTCTAGATGCTTTTTATAGTGGAGATCAAGTTGATAAATTGCTTGGCTGGGCTGATGAGACAGTGGATTGCACAGTCAGATGGAACAGAGTAAATAGGCATTTTAACGTCAAATTTAGCCGGTAGTTACTTGTGGAATAGACACCGGCTAGAATGCGGTTTTAACCAATCAGCATTCAGGATTAGACCCACCCGTTGTATAATATTTAAGTGAACAGTGTTCCAGGCCTCGTCTCCTCTCCTGATCTCGTCGTTTCCTCTCCTGATCTCGTCGTTTCCTCTCCTGATCTCGTCGTTTCCTCTCCTGATCTCGTCGTCTCCTCGTCTCCTCTCCTGATCTCGTCGTCTCCTCTCCTGATCTCGTCATCTCGTCGTCTCCTCTCCTGATCTCGACATCTCCTCGTCTCCTCTCCTGATCTCGTCGTCTCCTCTCCTGATCTCGTCGTCTCCTCTTCTGATCTCCTCGTCTCCTCGTCTCCTCTCCTGATCTCGTCATCTCCTCGTCTCCTCTCGTCATCTCATGATCTCGTCTTCTCTTTGTACTTTTCACATCATTGAGGGACTCATCATTGCCAACCAAGACTTCTGCAGTAGAGAAATGACTGTACAGTAATTATAGTTCACATTGCCTGGGTGTGAAGGTTAGGTGACAGGTTCCTGTGGAGTGAACAATATAACTGAAGACATCCTAGGAAGTGACACAGTTTACAGTGTGTGTAATCTCGCTCTCTCTCTCTATATGCGGTAGCAGTTGAGCCTGGGGACAAGGTTACATTGCGTGAGGGAGCACGGGAGGCCAAGATGTGACTGGAATACTGCAACTCTGTGGTTCCGTTCCAATATCCACAGCAACATAACATACCAGAGGGTTACTGGCATCAATTTCCCAGGTGCTACCTACAGCACTGGTGATGTGCCCTTGAGCAAGGCATGTTAGCAAACTTTCTGTACAAATGGATAAGTAAAACATACATTCTATTCTAGTTTGGATATAGTTTGGAGCAGATCTTGTACCTCTATATTGTTGTTTCGTATGTAGACAGTAGCAGGCATAAGGGACCCAGGGGTATGGTGAGAGAAGGCTGCTCTCGGAGACCTTGATGGCCCAGAATGAACTCACACTCTGGGGCTTTCACAGAGAGACGAGAGCCTAGGGGAGCTGGTGTGAGCTCCAGTACTCCCAACATTCTTCCAGGCATAACTGCACATACACCCCCTGTGGAAAACCAGTGCATATCTGCCCCTCTCTCTGACACAGTAAAAGTGCACTGTAGAAGCATGGAGATAATTCCGTAGAGTTCTGGCATCCAACATGTGTGGGTATGTGTTTGCTTGTGTGCGTGCTTGCGTCTGTAACTGTGTGTATTGTGCCTCTTATATTACACAGATAAATGATACTGTTGCAACAGGTCATGCTCTGCCAGAGAGGGACTCACACCAATATGGGCAACGGGTACTAGAGCACGGTGCATCTCCCACTAGTACGTCAGCACAAGTGCAAAAGCCAGACAAGACTTCCTGTGTTCGCTAACTATTAACATGAAACATTTGGGTTGCAGGCTGAATTTTAACCCAGAATGCAATGGACTGAAGCCCTTAAGTGTCTCTCTCTCTCTCTCTCTCTCTCTCTCTCTCTCTCTCAGCAACTACTCCAGATAGAAATGCACACAACCTGGACATCATCCTCTATTGTTAAAAGCTGAACCTAATAGCATGTTACATTATCCAGAGCACAAATGATCATGCATTTCTACAGTCATTCAGTTCATTAATGCAATCCAGTCTTTAAAGTGCTGTGTTAGCTGGAGTTGTTCATTGTTTTCCAGCATAAATGATCTGTATGAGTATCTGTTTGAGTGTCTGTATTATATACAGTACACATCATCTAAGGTTAATGACAGAAACCTTTTGTTTCAGTGTGCTACCTACCCAGATCCACAGGCCCTACTCTCCAGACTACAGCATTTTGAATTAATCATTGTACCCACAGTCTGAATTCCCTCGACAATAGTAATGCACTTCAAAATCCTCATGTGCTCACGACACAAAGAAACTGACAGAACAACAGTCATGATAGTCTAGAATCGTGTCCTGGGGGTCAATTTCCACACAGTAGAGCATTGGGTCATGGGCTAACGGCAGGCATCATTGTTGATGTCTTTGTGTCTATTGGGTAACCTTAAACCTCCTTGTCTGTCCTTCTGTTCTCTATCATTGCATTTATGCTGTAATAAAAATAGATTTAATCCATATCAATGAAGTGACTGAATTGGTAGAGAATTGGTAGAGCATGGTGTGTGCAATGCCAGGGTTGTGGGTTCGATTCCCATGGCGGGCCAGTACAAAAACAAAAATGCATGAAATTAAATGAAATGTATGTATTCACTACTGTAAGTCGCTTTGGATAAGAGCGTCTGCTAAATGACTAAAATGTAAAAAAATGTAAATCATAGAGTTGAAATTGGACACATGATACTCAAATGAATTATTTAGGCTATATTATTTCACTTATTTCAAGGCTACAGCCAACAAAGAAATACATTGTGAAGCATTTGGGAGTGTGACAATAGGCTGGTAGGGAAATAAATCTTTCAGCATTTAAACAACATTTAATTGTATTAAATCATTATAGTCTATAAAATTGTGCATATAGGCTGTGACTTACTTAGTGCCCATAGGACACTGGGCAAAAGTAATGCACTACATAGGGAATAGGGTGCCATTTTGGGGAGCACACACTGTAGCTCAAGTTCAGTATAGTAAAGTATAGAATATGTACATTGATGTCGTCAGGCAGGTAGTAAAAAACAGACAGCTGAATCTAGTGGCTTCACTGCATCCAACCCTTTAGGTAAGCTGGGATGACCCTTAAACCCACACTGACTGTACCTACAGCTATAACAGGAAGATAATACAGGGTTGGGGAGCCGACCTACAGCTATAACAGGAAGATAATACAGGGTTGGGAGACTACCTACAGCTATAACAGGAAGATAATACAGGGTTGGGGAGACTACCTACAGCTATAACAGGAAGATAATACAGGGTTGGGGAGACTGTACCTACAGCTATAACAGGAAGATAATACAGGGTTGGGGAGACTACCTAAAGCTATAACAGGAAGATAATACAGGGTTGGGGAGACTGTACCTACAGCTATAACAGGAAGATAATACAGGGTTGGGGAGACTACCTACAGCTATAACAGGAAGATAATACAGGGTTGGGGAGACTGTACCTACAGCTATAACAGGAAGATAATACAGGGTTGGGGAGACTGTACCTACAGCTATAACAGGAAGATAATACAGGGTTGGGGAGACTGTACCTACAGCTATAACAGGAAGATAATACAGGGTTGGGGAGACTGTACCTACAGCTATAACAGGAAGATAATACAGGGTTGGGGAGACTACCTACAGCTATAACAGGAAGATAATACAGGGTTGGGGAGCCGACCTACAGCTATAACAGGAAGATAATACAGGGTTGGGAGACTACCTACAGCTATAACAGGAAGATAATACAGGGTTGGGGAGACTGTACCTACAGCTATAACAGGAAGATAATACAGGGTTGGGGAGACTACCTACAGCTATAACAGGAAGATAATACAGGGTTGGGGAGACTGTACCTACAGCTATAACAGGAAGATAATACAGGGTTGGGGAGACTACCTACAGCTATAACAGGAAGATAATACAGGGTTGGGAGACTACCTACAGCTATAACAGGAAGATAATACAGGGTTGGGGAGACTGTACCTACAGCTATAACAGGAAGATAATACAGGGTTGGGGAGACTGTACCTACAGCTATAACAGGAAGATAATACAGGGTTGGGAGACTACCTACAGCTATAACAGGAAGATAATACAGGGTTGGGGAGACTGTACCTACAGCTATAACAGGAAGATAATACAGGGTTGGGGAGACTACCTAAAGCTATAACAGGAAGATAATACAGGGTTGGGAGACTACCTACAGCTATAACAGGAAGATAATACAGGGTTGGGGAGACTGTACCTACAGCTATAACAGGAAGATAATACAGGGTTGGGGAGACTACCTACAGCTATAACAGGAAGATAATACAGGGTTGGGGAGACTGTACCTACAGCTATAACAGGAAGATAATACAGGGTTGGGGAGACTACCTAAAGCTATAACAGGAAGATAATACAGGGTTGGGAGACTACCTACAGCTATAACAGGAAGATAATACAGGGTTGGGGAGACTGTACCTACAGCTATAACAGGAAGATAATACAGGGTTGGGGAGACTACCTACAGCTATAACAGGAAGATAATACAGGGTTGGGGAGACTGTACCTACAGCTATAACAGGAAGATAATACAGGGTTGGGGAGACTGTACCTACAGCTATAACAGGAAGATAAATGCAGGGTTGGGTAGACTGTACCGACAGCTACAACAGGAAGTTAAATACAGGGTTGGGGAGCCGACCTACAGCTACAACAGGAAGATAATACAGGGTTGGGGAGACTACCTACAGCTATAACAGGAAGATAAATACAGGGTTGGGGAGACTGTACCTACAGCTATAACAGGAAGATAAATGCAGGGTCAGAGACCACTATAATTGCGTTTGATGGTCCTGTTTGTCTTCTTCTAATGCCTCTTAAGGGGGAAGTAATCCAAAAGTAACTGAAAGTAATCTGATTACATTACTGAGATTTGGGTAATCCAAAAGTTACGCTACTGATTACAATTATGGACAGGTAACTAGTAACGTATTACATTTAGAAAGTAACCTTCCCAGCCTTGAAGATGCAAACAGTAGTCTGTAGTAGGTTTACATGAGTTGCGTGGCTGAAAAGCTGCATAAACCTATGAGAATCAATTAATTTAATGTCTTTCGATAAGTGCAACGTTAATGAACTGATAAATAATAAAAACACAACTTTATAGGCTATACATATATAACCTTATGCGTATTTATAGACTATGTGTCACGATCGTCGTAATAGATGGACCAAGGCGCAGTGGGTACATGAATGCAAATTTTTATTAATCCAAAACAAACACAAAAAAACTATAAACGGACAACAAAACAGTCTTGTAAGCAACACACAGCAATACAAGAAACAATCTCCCACAAACCCCAAAACAAACATATTCCTAATTATAGGACCTTCAATCAGAGGCAACGATAGACAGCTGCCTCCAACTGAAGGCCCCAACACCAATTAGCAAAACATAGAAATACAAACGACTAGACAGAACATAGAAATAAACTAACATAGAAAACCAAAAACCCCGGAATACATAAATCTAACACCCCTCTACATACACAACTACCCGGAACCATATAAAACAAATACCCCCTGCCACGTCCTGACCAAACTCAAATAACAAATAACCCCTTTACTGGTCAGGACGTGACACTATGATAATAGTCTCTGAGTTCGGGTTCTAAACAAAAATAAAATGTTGGGGAAAAAGCAAGAGGCGTGTTGCAAAAACATCCGCTTTCTAGAGTGGAGGTGCTTATAGGTCATAATTTAACAACAATACATGACTTAACAAAAATACATTACCTATTAGCACCTTGGCACTGGGAAGTGGATGTTTTTGCAACACGCCTCTTGCTTGTTTCGCACTATTTTATTTTTGTTTAGAACCAGAACTGATATCCCACTGGGCACATACGTCATTTCAACGTCTAGTTTTACATTTGGTTGAGTTGTCAAGTAACTTGAATTCAATGTGAAATCAACAAAAACTGTCACCATGTTATTAAATTCCCTTGCGTTGATTACTTTTTTTCAAATTGATTCAACGTCATCACATATATTTTTGGGGTTGAAATGACGTGGAGAAAAAAACATTGATTCAACCAGTTTTTTGCCCAGTGGGATTGATATGTCATGTATTAACTCAAACTGTATTTGTCTTGTATTTTAACTTTCACAACTTCACCCAGATCATTAAAGTCCTATGGTCAGCTGACTAAGGACATGTGCCAAATGAGACCTTATTACCCATATAGTACACGACTTCTGACCACATCCCCATGGGCCCTGACCAAGAGCAGTGCACTACATAGAGAATAGGGTGCCATTTGGGACACATTCTTACAGTGGGTAAACTGTCGACTTGGGCAAAGTCGGATATCTGAGTTGGAAATCATGGGCTGACTGAGGACAACACATCATAGAGCAAAACACATTTCGCTCCCTTAGACTTGAAATATTTAGTTGGTAATATGCGATCATCATTAACCTACATTTCTGTGTTGATAATAATGCAGAATGGAGAAAGGTGTAGAGCGTGAGGGCTGGGAGTGGACCTTGTTTTGCTACCCAACGGTGATGTGTGTGTGACTAAGGTGTAATTTCATTCACAAGGAGGTTTTTGGAATATATATAATTGTATTTCTTTCCCTCAAATGAATGAAGAGGACCTTCCTCGTTCTTCCTCTTCCTACCTGAATGGGCCTCTGCGGATATAGCCCTTGGCAGGACTGGTCCTGCTCCATATTTATAAAGTGTCTCTATCTAGGATCAGGTTCCCCCTTTTCATGTAATTTTATTCATTGTGAACTGATCCTTGACCAGCACTCCTACTCTGAGAAGCTTGATACATACGACCCGAGAACACTGAAGGAAACACCCGGACCCCATCACCATACAAGACCATTAAGACGATCAACAAACATTATCAACCAGTGTTATACTGATATTCAGCCTTTGTCAGGTCAAGGGTCAGGGAACTGACCAACATATTACATGAGAATAACCATTTCAATGAGTGAATGAATCCAACCATGTCTACATGTCCTTCCTCGTGCCAGAGACATTCAAAACAAGAAGCAAGGTTTTCCAATAAATATTAGATTAATTGTTATTTGTTAAAGTCACTATAAGGTCAGGTGATATTATTTTGTTTGCAGAGGCAGGAAGTAGAAACATTTAAATGGGCAATCTGGTATTGGTACATCAATTTTGGACTTTTAAATTAATGATACATACAGTGGCAACCGTCATTCAGGGGAGGTGGAGCAGAGACCCACATTTTTAGCAAAAGTAAATAAAACCAATTTTAAAACATGCCTGTCTTGCATGTTATTTTGGGATTAATACATGTCATATCAGGTTGAAAACAATGTAAAAAAATATATAATTGAGTTAATAAAGCTGCATACAAACATGGTGTCTTTTTTGTTTCTTGTGTAAGGCAGCTTCAATATGCAGGTGTTTCAGCCTAGCTCAGTGCTTTCTGTGGTGTTGAGGCAAGCCAGCAGAAAATACGGAGCGTGGCGCCGTGATTGGCTCAGTATTCTGTCACTCATGGGAACACTACGTCACCGCCAAGTCTAAGGGTAGAGCTAAAAAATTCAAGCCCATCCAAGAAGGCTCAAAGTCATTGGCCACAGATAAAATTACATCAAATCACGTTATATCTACTGCAGCTTTGATTGGACTGATCATACTTTCAAAATCTTAGCTGGCAGTCATCATCATCGTAAATCAAGTAGACAGTCTACTGGCAAATCCTTTTTAATCCTTGTCATATGAAGAGAAATAATGAAGGGAAATTATAGATAAAATGTATCAGTGCTCATCACCCATTGGTCATAAACATTACTAAACAAGTTGGAAATCTCATTCAACAGTGGTTTGGAAGGAATCAATGACAGTGGCTAACTACAAGCATTGTAAAGCAATCACTAGCCTGCTATTCAGTGGAGTGGCTGTATGGTCCCAAATCTGAGATTAAGGGTCTCTTTTCCAAATTTAAAATGATAAACATTCAACATTGGCCATGCTGTCAATGAAGCATGATTTTTGCCGCGCTCAAAACAACTGTTGACTCGGAACTGCGAAAACTTGACTTCAGTGAGTTCAAGACAACTGGGAAAATACGTTTTGAATGGTCATACAACTCAGAATTGTAAATCCGTCCTCTTTCTAGAGCTACGACCTGAAGATCAATGACGTCATCATGATTCAACCTTTTTTCCGAGTTCCCAGTTGCCCAGAGAATGCCAGACTTTGATGACAATATTTGCCCACGAAGGACCACCGCACCACCTTCCTGTTCAAGTGAGCACAGCACAACAAGGTGAGTCCAAAAATGTATTTTATGCTGCTGCATAAATTATGTAATATGCCAGGGATAAATGTATACTGTAGCTAAGAAAGTAATACAAAGTGTATGTGTAGTAAGATGTTAGTAGCCCATGTTTCTCACCCTAATAATTTGGTCTATTTACCCCTCTTAATTTCGCCTAAGGTTCTGACTTGATGGTGCACATGTATCCTATGACCTGTTTTAGAGAAATGTAATCATTGAATATTGTAAGAGCTTTCATTGTCTGCTTATATGCCCCCTTTATTTATCCTACGGTTCTGACTTGGTGTACAGGGAGAACACTGTAAGAATGGCCCATGTTCTGAATTCTGTCGCTGTACAATTCAAAAGTGCCTAACAAAGAGTTATATTGACTACGTCTGTCCTAGCTCGCTCATTAATGTTTTAATCAAAATTATTATCCACTTGTCATCCCTTTATGCCATAGTTTGTACATATCAATTGTCATTAGAAACCACATTTGTTTAAAACTTCTTATGGCTTGGGGGCAGTATTTCGACATATGGATGAGAAGCGTGCCTGTTACTCAGGCCCAGAAGCTAGTATATGCATACAATTGGCAGATTTGGATAGAAAACCCTCTAAAGTTTCCAAAACTGTTACAAATAATGTCTGTGAGTACAACAGAACTGATTTGGCTGGCAAAAACCTGAGGATAATCCATCCAGGAAGTGGGATTGTTTTGATGTGGGTACTTTTCAATTGAATGCCTATAACGTTTCTAATGGGTTAGGATCCAGATTGCAGTTCCTATGGCTTCCACTAGATGTCAACAGTCTTTAGACATTGTTTCAGGCTTGTTTTCTTTTTGTCAGTGAACCTTTTTGTCAGTGAACTGAGGAAGAACGCAGAGCTGGTTTGCGCACGTGACTGATTGCGCGCCCTTCGTTGTTTTTCCTTTCTATTGAATACGCTATTGTCTGGTTGAAATATTATCGATTATTTCGACAATTGACAACCTGAGGATTAATTATAAACATCATTTGACATGTTTCGATGACCTTTACCGGTACTATTAGGATGTATTCATCTGCATGTTTTGACCACCTTTGAGCCTGTGGATTACTGAACAAAATGCACCAACAAAACTGAGTTTTTGGGATATAAAGAGGGACTTTATCGAACAAAACGAACATTTATTGTGTAGCTGGGACTCTTGTGACTGCAACCATATGAAGATCTTCAAAGGTAAGTGATTCATTTTATCACTATTTCTGACTTTTGTAATTCCTTTACTTGGTTGTAAAATGTTTGTATGCTTTTGTAAGCGGGGCGATGTCCTCAGATAATTGCATGGTATGCTTTCGCCATAAAGCCCTTTTGAAATCTGACAAAGCGGCTGGATTAACAAGAAGTTCATCTTTAAGCCGAAGTATAACGCTTGTATTTTTTATATGACTATTTCTATATTTTGAATTTGGCGCTCTGCAATTTCGCCGGATGTTGTCGAGGTGGGTCGCTAGCGGAACGCCTGTGCCAGACAGGTAAGTCAGCCATATCAGCTATGTTTTTTTAAAAGGCAGTAAATGAGGCTGTTTCGCTGCCAGACAAGGCTCCGCTGATAGCCAGGTGTAGCAGTGGTAAGATGTTGGGACTGCTGTTGGGACAGCTTTATTTAGGCCCTAACAGTTTCGGGGCACCGTTTGTCACAGTTATAGTGCAATTAACTTATTGTTTAGTGTTTTGTTGTGTAGTGGCGTGGCGTGGCTGGCATTCATCCCACTTTTCTTCTTTTTTGTCCCACCAAGATTTACAAAACATTACCACTGTTTACATAGTTAATGATTCTTGAAGAATATAACCTTTAAAAGGCCTCATGTGCTTAATTCAACTGTCCAATCAGAACCCCAAAATATAAGCTTGTTTACCTCCATTGTGAGTAGGCTAATGTTGGCATACAAATAAACTCAGCAAAGAAAGAAATGTCCTCTCACTGTCAACTGCATTTATTTTCAACAAACTTAACATGTGTAAATATTTGTATAAACATAAGATTCAACAACTGAGACATAAACTGAACAAGTTCCACAGACATGTGAAAGGGGGGGTCAAAAGTAACAGTCAGTGGCCACCAGTTGCATTAAGTACTGCAGTGCATCTCCTCCTCATGGACTGGATCAGATTTGCCAGTTCTTGCTGTGAGCTGTCACCCCACTCTTCCACCAAGGCACCTGCAAGTTCCTGGACATTTCTGGGAGGAATGGCCCTAGCCCTCTCCATCCGATCCAACAGGTCCCAGACATGCTCCAAGGGATTGAGAACCGGGCTTTTTGCTGGCCATGGCAGAACACTGACATTCCTGTCTTGCTGGAAATCACGCATTCTCATGCTGGAGGGTCATGTCAGGATGAGCCTGCAGGAAAGGTACCATAAAACCATGACTCCTCAGTGAAGAGCACTTTTTGCCAGTCCTGTCTGGTCCAGTGACGGTGGGTTTGTGCCCATAGGCAACGTTGTGCATGTCTGGGGTGGACTTGCCTTACAACAGGCCTACAAGCCCCCAGTCCAGCCTCTCTCAGCCTATTGCGAACAGTCTGAGCACTGATGGAGGGATTGTACGTTCCTGGTGTAACTCAGGCAGTTGTTGCCATCCTGTACATGTCCTGCAGGTGTGATGTTCGGATGTACCGATCCTGTTCAGGTGTTGTTACACGTGTTCTGCCACTGCGAGGACGATCAGCTGTCCGTCCTGTCTCCCTGTAGTGCTGTCTTAGGCGTCTCACAGTACGGACACTGAAATGTATTGCCCTGGCCACATCTGCAGTCCTCATGCCTCCTTGCAGCATGCCTAAGGCACGTTCACGCAGATGAGCAGGGACCCTGGGCATCTTTCTTTTGGTGTTTTTCAGAGTCTCTTTAGTGTCCTGAAGTTTTCATAACTGTGACCTTAATTGCCTACCGTCTGTAAGCTGTTAGTGTCTTAATGACCGTTCCACAGGTGCATGTTCATTAATTGTTTATGGTTCATTGAACAGGCATGGGAAACAGTGTTTAAACCCTTTACAATGAAGATCTGTGAAGATATTTAGATTTTTACGAATTATCTTTGAAAGACAGGGTCCTGAAAAAGGTCAGTTTCTTTTTTTGCAGAGTTTATAAGGCTTGGAAAATATATATTATTTTTATGAACCTGCATAGATCTGGCATCCCAAATGTACATAGAATAACCCTTCATTCTTATATATTGTTTCATTCACATGGCCAATCTACTGTCCAACTACATTTACTGGCCAAGTATATGGTGTTCCTATCTTCTACAATACATTACATGCCAAACGGTTAACTGAAAACATAAGGGTTAACTCAAGACCTAAGCGTTAATTAACTGAAAACATAAGGGTTAACTCAAGACCTAAGCGTTAATTAACTGAAGACATAAGGGTTAACTCAAGACCTAAGGAATCACTCAGAAAACATATTTTTGAATCTGACCTTCAAACGATTATACATCCATGCAGTCTTCCTGAGTTACATGAATGTTCCTATTCAAACAAACTGCTGGGCCAGGAATATTGCCATTGCATGAATCCTTTCAGTTGTTGTCACGTGCTGACCATAGTAAGATGTGATTTTCTATGGTAGAGTAGGTCAGGGCGTGACAGGGGGTGTTTTGTGTTTTTCTATGTTTTCTATTTCTATGTTTAAGTTCTAGTTTTTCTATTTCTATGTTGTTGTTTTTGATTGATCTCCAATTGGAGGCAGCTGGGCCTCGTTACCTCTGATTGGAGATCATATTTAAGTAGGGGTTTTTCTTCCTGGGTTTTGTGGGTGATTATCTTTTGAGTAGTGTTTGTTTCTCTCTGCGTCACGGTTTGTTGTTTTGTAAATTCAGTTATTTATGTTTTGCAAAGTTTCACGGATTTAATAAAATGTGGAACTACAACCACACTGCACTTTGGTCCGATCCTTTCGACAGCCGTGACAGTTGTCTGTGTAATAAAAAATCTAAACAGCAACGGCGGTGCTCTTTGTCTGAAATGGACAGAAGCGGGGGTGAAAATCCTGCTGTGACCCAGTTGAGTTACGAGGTGTCGGACTAAGGCATAATTTTGTCGAAAGAACGGCGTCTCTCCAGCCACATAATGCCCTGTTGTACACAGCCATCTACTTCACTGCATAATGCTGTCCCCACTACATATTGCCTTTCACTTCTATTGAACTGTGTGTGTGTGTGTGTGGTGTGTGTGTGTGTGTGTGTGTGTGTGTGTGTGTGTGTGTGTGTGTGTGTGTGTGTTACTGAACTGGGCTCCTAAGCTGAATGGATTCCTCATATGGGCTAATTCGACCAGTTACCAGGCACTTCAAACAATATGGGTGAGGACAGGACAGGGGGGCTTATGACAACTAGACCAGATAATTCCAGTTAGGACAACACCAGATAATATCAGACACCCCAAAGATAAAGCAATGCGCACCATCGGGAGGTTCAGCCACCTACAGCTGTGGGGATTAACAAGTGTTCTAACTTAATTTCATTGTATTATTTATTTACCTCATGGTAATGACACGGTTTGTAGATGATTAACCTTATTAATCATACATGCCAGGCAGTATCTGACAACTGTTCTCCACGCTCCCGTCCGGCAGGTGGTACTGGTGCATGAAGGCTCAGACAAACAGACTCCTAAACAACTTCTATCCCATGGCCATAAGACTGTTAAATGGCTAAAAGCTACCGCTCTCCCTCTCCCACAGATTATCCACACTGACCCTATGCCCATCCACAGGTCTCTACCCACAACGTGCGCTGCTGCTAAATTGTTATTGATTCTAATTATTAACCTTGTATTTTAGTGGGCTAAATCAAGGTCACACAGAGTGTTTCTTGGTAGTCTTAAATAAATCTACTTTAAAACAGAAGTATACACCTCATAAACATGGTTATGGTTTAAAAAAAGAAGACACCTGTACCATGTCAGATATAGAGTTTTTTGCGCTTGCATCCCAATATTAAATCTTGTACACATCACAGAAGACGGAAATGTAACATAACCGTTTGACACAGAAACACTGGATTTTCTGTGGTTTAAAAAAAAATTGTTTATTAACTATGAAATGATGAACAATATTTATAACATTCCACCCATGAGGCCACTAGAGGGTGATTTGGTCATTTGACTGCAGGAAACTACTCCATTATGCTTCTGTCCATTGATAATTGATTGCCAAACCCTTGGCATTTATCTATTCATCCTGCTACTAGTCACTATTACTCATGTTTACATGCATATATTACCATTAGTACTGTATTTTACCGTTAAATAGGGTGCGGGACACTAATCTGGATGCTTATAAGAAATCCCGCTACGCCCACCGACGAACCATCAAACAGGCAAAGTGACAATATCAGACAAAGATCGAATCCTACTACACCGGCTCTGATGCTTGTCGGATATGGCAGGGCTTGCAAACTATCACGGATTACAAAGGGAAACCCAGTGACGCGAGCATACCAGACGAGCTAAATGCGTTCTGTGCTCGCAGAGGCACGCAACACTGAACCATGCATGAGAGTGCCAGCAGTTCTGGACGACTGTGTGATCATGCTCTCCGTAGCCGATGTGAGTAAGACCTTTAAACAGGTTAACATTCACAGACGGATTACCAGGACACGTACTCAGAGCATGCACTGACCATCTGGCAAGTATTTTCAACATTTCCATAACACAGTCTGTAATACCTATATATTTCAAGCAAACCACCATATTCCATGTGACCAAGAATGCCAAGGTAACCTGTCTAAATGACTACTGCCCCTCTGCACTCAAATCTGTTTGAAAGGCTGGTCATGGCTCACATCAACACTATCATCCCAAAAAACCATGGACCCACACCAATTTGCATACCTCCCCAACAGATCCACAGATGACAAAATCTCTATTGCACTCCATACTGCCCTTACCCACCTGGACAAAAGTATCACCTATGTGAGAATACTGTTCATTGACTACAGCTCAACCAACGTTCAACACCATACTGCCCTCCAAGCTCATCACTAAACTAAGGACCCTGGGACTGAACACTTCCCTCTGCAACTGGATCCTGGACTTCCTGACGGGTTGCCCCAAGGTGGTGAGGGTAGGCAACACACATCCACTACGCTGACGCCCAACATGGGGCCCCCTCCGGGTTATGTGCTTAGACCCTTCCTGTTCTCCCTGTTCACCCACGACTGCGTGGCCAAGCACGACTTCAACACTAACACTACTCCATCATTAAGTTTGCCAAAGACACGACGGTGGTAGGCCTGATCACTAACGACGATCAGACAGCCTATAGGGAGGGGATCAGAGATATGGCAGGCAGTGGTGTGCCCCCACAACAACCTCCCTCTCAACCTCAGCAAAACAAAGGAGCTTATCGTGGACTACAGGAAACGGAGTGCCGAACTTGCCCCCATTCACATCGACAGGGCTGTAGTGGAGGGGGTCGGGGCCTTAAGTTCCTTTCCATCCGTGATACTTTTTCAACTCTGCATTGTTGGGAATGGGCTCGTGAGTAAGCATTTTACAATAAAGTGTACACCTGTTGTATTCAGCGCATGTGACCAATAACTTTTTCTTTTATTTGAAATCCTACTAGCAGTCACTTTTTATGTATACATCCAGCTCAACCACTCCAGTACCCCAGCACATTGAATAAGGTACTGGTACTGACCTGTATATACAACCACTCCAGTACCCCAGCACATTGAATAAGGTACTGGTACTGACCTGTATATACAACCACTCCACTACCCCTGCACATTGAATAAGGTACTGGCACTAACCTGTATATACAACCACTCCAGTACCCCAGCACATTGAATAAGGTACTGGTACTGACCTGTATATACAACCACTCCACTACCCCTGCACATTGAATAAGGTACTGGCACCAACCTGTATATACAACCACTCCAGTACCCCTGCACATTGAATAAGTTACTGGCACTAACCTGTATATACAACCACTCCAGTACCCCTGCACATTGAATAAGGTACTGGCACTAACCTGTATATACAACCACTCCAATACCCCTGCACATTGAATAAGGTACTGGCACTAACCTGTATATACAACCACTCCAATACCCCTGCACATTGAATAAGGTACTGGCACTAACCTGTATATACTGGCATTCTCATGTTTCTTTAACTCTGATCGTAATTTTTGTGTGGTTTTTATTCTTACTTTTATTTTTTATTCTATGTTTTATTATTAGTAGTAGTAGTCATAGTAGTAGTAGCATTACTACATTGTGGCAAAAGAGCTCTCAAGGTAAGAATTTCACTGTACCATTTTACACCTGTTGTATCCTATGCAAGTGGCAAATAAAAGTTTACATTTTAAATTAGGGTGATATGGTCTAGTTAATTCATTCCTGGGATTATGAATGCTACTCTAATAACTTTTTGAATTACTTGAAATGTATTATTTTGTTGCTACTTGTAGTTAATTGTTTTGTTATTCAGTGATGACACAATGCAGAAGGATTTTATTTCCCCTTTTGAACTGAGCCTTGTACTAGATACAATGTATTATCTTACTACTTTTGCAATCCATGATTCGCCTTGTATGAACTCTGGGAATACAGCACGTTGACTTTGCATAACTAACCTCATGCACAGAAACGATCACGAAAACAAAGCATTTGGCAACTGACAAGCCGACGAGCTTTCACATCGCTACCTCCTATCAATTGTCCTCCTATCAACAGTTGTCACATTATTTAATTGTCAGAGCTTGTAATGGGGCCAAAGATAGGAGGCACTGGTCAGAGACTCAGAGTGACCTTTTCAAACTATATGTAGGTCATTCGATTGGCTCGAGTACAGGTGACATTTCTCACCTACTATTGGCAGTGTTGCAAATAGCAATCAGTGTTGCTGTAATAGCAGCCGGTCTAATAATCCTATCACCAGTGGGTCCTTTTTCGTATCTTATTCAAACAGATAAGACGGCTCTGGCCAGAGTGATACACAATGTAAAGAAAGACTCTCAAGGATCTGTACTCGCTGCCACCTGCTTCTACTGCTGAGAGGGGAGAGAGTGGAGAGCTTAGAGTGCAGGATGATACTGTATCTATACGATTCTGCAGCTATAAGCCTGAGCAGGAAACCATTCTGCAGCTATAGACTGGCTGGTTGCTTAGCAACAAAACCAACGCATGTGTAACTATGGGGAGCAAGACCCATATATTGTGTGATCCTGTTTGTAAAACAGATCAGGATCTGAGAGACCCTCAGATCAAGATAGAGTTTACTAGGGTGCACCCAACTCTAGGCAGGATATATGGCCAATATCTAAGTCTATTGTACTGTATGTTTAAGCTTAAACTCCATTGAACCAGTTAGGTTCGTCTCACTGTCAGATGTTTCAGGTAAGTTGTCAGTCTTACATTTTTAGTCATTTAGCAGACGCTCTTATCCAGAGCGACTTACAGTAGTGAATGCATACATTTCATGCATCCTTTTTTTTTTTTTTTTTTAGTACTGGCCCCCCGTGGGAATGGAACCCACAACCCTGGCGTTGCAAACACCATGCTCTACCAACTGAGCCACAGGGAAGTCTGATGTAACTTATCTATACAAACGTGCTGTGAAGGGATTGAGGGAAAGAATGACGCCACGTTTTGGTGAGTACCTTTTGTAAACAGGATTTTGTGCGTGTTCATACTGAACCAAGCATACACACAAGCTGTTAACATTTAGGTTAGCTCAGTTATTGATCAATTGAAATAGCAAACGAGTCAACTGGAGCAAGTTCAACAGGGACATCATCCCTTGTGTTATTTGTCTCTTCAGCACTTTCAGACATGTCAGGGAAAACAGTTAACTCTTGTCTATGATGAAACATGAATCCACAGAAAAACACAAAGCAATTCACAAATACTGACATAAACCACTATGAGATGGAATCAAATGTGAGTGACTGTGCCTATCAATAAACATCAATTTTAATAGCAAACGTTAGGGATCATGCTGATCATGTACATTTAGTGACTACATAAATGTCAGTTTCCCACTTATCAGCCAACTTATGTTTCCCTCTCAGTTGAACATTTCTCACAAGAACTCTGTCACCAACGTCAAGGGTGGACTGTGACATGCCTGTCAAATCTGGCTTTGTTTCGTTCAGCTGTTTTGAGAGCGTTCCGGGTGACAATCCTGTAGCTTTCTTCCAGGTGACTCTTCAAGTCTTGCACATACTGTGAACACAATTTGTTCTGGTCATTAACAAGTAGATTGAAGACTATGTCAACTGGTAGTCTAGGTTGTCTCCCGAACATTAGTTCATATGGAGTGTAGCCGGTGACTTCATTCTTTGCGCAGTTGTATGCATGTACAAGTGGTTTAACGAAGTCACGCCAGTGAGTTTTGTCATGCATGCTCAGAGTACCAAGCACCTGGAGTAGCGTCCTGTTAAAACGCCCGACAGGATTTCCTCTTGGATGATATGGCGTTGCTGGAATTAATAAACAATCTCACACAGCTCTTTGATTGTTCGTGATTCAAAATCAGGACCTTGGTCCCTGTGGAGGCGCTCAGGAAAAACGTAATGCACAATGAAGTGGTCCCAGAGAAACTTTGCAACAGTGCGGGCTTTCTGTTTGGAAGTCGGTATGGCCACTGCGTACTTGGTAAAATGATCTGTAGTTATCACTATATCCTTTGTGTTACTATGATTAGGCTCCAAAGAAAGGATGTCCATGCATACTAGCTACAAAGGCCTGCTGGTCTTAATGCTAACTAGAGGTGCAGCTGTCTTTGAGACGGTTTTACATCACACACAGGTCTTAATCTTCTCCTCCACAGACATTGACATCTTGGGCCAATAGAACCGGGATCGTATGAGATCCATCATGCGCTCGATTCCCATATCATCATGCAGACTTTTCAATGCAACTGCTCTCAGCTCTTCTGGAAGCACTAACTGAAAAATAGTGTTGGCTCCTTCCTGCCTTCTCCTGTAAAGAACACAATTTTTTAGCTCTAACCGGTTCCACTCACGCAGCAACAGAGGGAGTTCTGGGAGCTCGGCTCTAACAGTGGGAGGAGGTTTCTCCCATTTCCAACTGAGTGGCGACCTCTCTGATGCTGGCATCAGCTCTTTGTTTTACCATCAGCTCCTTTTCTGACAAATAAGGAATGACTGGAAACCCATCTTGATGTTCCTCTTCCTGGAAAGCATCTGGTATTGCACTGGAGTGGAAGGCAAGAGTCTCAACCAGCAAGATCATATAGCAGCTCTTTTCAAGGTCAGTGTTGTGAAGAGTGTGTCGATCACAGACTGCTTTGACTACATCTTCGTGGACTTTGTTTTGTAATTCAGATTCTTCCAGATGGAGAGTAAACTGATGGATTCTTTCCTGCTCTTTCTGAGAGGAGAAATCGTCTGAAATCTGGCTATGAGGACGTCTTGAACGTGCATCGGCATCTCAGTTTTGCTTGCCCACACGGTACTGCAGCTTGAATGAGTAGGTGGAGAGGGCAGACAACCACCTGTGGCTTGTGGTGTCTAGTTTGGCAGAAGTCAAGATGAACGTCAGTGGATTACTATCAGTTACAACTGTGAATTCCTTCCCATACAGAAATTCACTGTACTTTTCTGTAACTGCCCATTTAAGTGCTAGGAATTCCAGCTTGTGGGCTGGATACTTTGATTCAATAGAGGTCAATCCTCTGCTAGCGAACGCTATTGCTCTATTCTGCCCGTCTTGTTCCTGATATAGAGCAGCACCCAAACCCAAAGTACTTGCATCTGTGTGCAGGATGTAGGGGAGTTTGGGTTGGCAAAGCCCAGGACAGGGGCTGAAGTGAGCTTTTCAATGACTGTGTCAAATGCTTGCTCACAGATGGGTGTCCATCGGTTTCCAAATGGCTCCTTGGGGTTGTGATACTCACTACTTTTCTCTTTCTTCCTGTTCCCCTTGTGTAGTGGGGGATATCCAGAGGTAAGGTTGTTTAGAGGTTTGACGATACTAGAATAGTCCTGGATGAACCTCCGGTAATAACCAGAGAACCCAAGGAATGACCGCCGCTCTTGGAGGGTTTTTGGATATGGCCAGGTTTTTAGCGTTTCAATCTTTTCAGGGTCAGTTTCAACTCCATTCTCTGACCCGACATGGCCTAGATACTGCACAGAGGTCTGGAAGAACTTAAATTTTTCTGGTGATAATTTCAGCCCGTACCCCTTGAGACGTTGAAGAACTTTAAACAGCCTGCTTTTGTGTTCTTCAAGGGACTCTGAGAAAATTATTAGGTCATCAATGAAAACAAGAACCTTGTTCAGGTTAATGTCACCCATACAGCACTCCATTAGTCGTCGAAACGGGCTTGGTGCATTTGTGATCCCTTGTGGCATACCATTGAACTCCAAAAAACCCTAATGTGCACACAAACGCTGTCTTTTGTTTGTCCGACTCCTCCATTTCAATTTGGTTGTATCCTGATTTTAGATCAAGAACAGAGAACCACTTAGAACCAATTAGGACAGAGAAAGTCTCCTCCAGGTTTGGAAGGGTGTATGCATCCTTGATGGTTTGCAGATTGAGTCTGTGGTAATGTCACGCCCTGGCCATAGAGAGGGTTTTGTTCTCTATTTTGGTTAGGCCAGGGTGTGGCTGGGGTGGGCGTTCTATGTTCCTTTTTCTATGTTTTTGTATTTCTTTGTTTTGGGCCGAGTATGGTTCCTAATCAGAGGCAGCTGTGTATCATTGTCTCTGATTAGGAATCATACTTAGGCAGCCTTTTCCCACCTGTGCTTTGTGGGATCTTGTTTTTCTGTAGCTGCCTGTGAGCAGCCCAGAACGACATGTTTTGTTTTCTTCTGTATTGTTTTGGTGAGTTTCATATTTATTAAACATGTGGAACTCTAAGTACGCTGCGCCTTGGTCTACTCCTTTAGACGCTCGTGACAGAAGATCCCACCAAAGAAGGACCAAGCAGCGTGCCCAGGAGGAGCAAGGATCCTGGGCCAGGGAGAGAAAGGACTGGACATGGGAGGACATCCTGGATGGCAAGGGATCCTACACTTGGGAAGAGATCCTGGTCGGAAGGGATCGCCTCCCATGGGAACAGGTAGAGGCACTCAGAAGTGCAGAGGCAGCAGGAGAAAAGGACCAATGGCAACGGTATGAGGGAACACGGCTGGCAAGGAAGCCCGAGAGGCAGCCCCCCCCAAAAAAATGGGGGGGGGGGGGCACACGGGGAGTGTGGCAGAGTCAGGTTGGAGACCTGAGCCAGCTCCCCATGCTTACCGAAAGCAGTGTGGTACTGGTCAGGCACCGTGTTATGCTGTGAAGCGCACAGTGTCTCCAGTGCGCGCTCATAGCTCGGTGCGCTATAGGCCAGCCCCCCGCAAGTGCCATGCTAGAGTGGGCATTGAGCCAGGACGGGTTGTGCAGGCCATGCGCTCCAGACCTCCAGTGCGTCTCCAGGACCCGGTCTATCCTGTGCCTGCTCCCAGAGCCAGGCCTCCTGCATGTCTTCCCAGCCTGGTGAGTCCTGTGCCTGTGCCCAGAGCCAGGCCTCCTGCATGTCTCCCCAGCCTGGTGAGTCCTGTGCCTGCGCCCAGAGCCAGGCCTCCTGCAAGTCTCCCCAGCCTGGTGCGTCCTGTGCCTGCTCCCAGAGCCAGGCCTCCTGCATGTCTCCCCAGCCTGGTGCGTCCTGTGCCTGCGCCCAGAGCCAGGCCTCCTGCATGTCTCCACAGCCTGGTGAGTCCTGTGCCTGCGCCCAGAGCCAGGCCTACGGAAAGTCCCGCCTGTCTGGAGCTGCCAGAGTCGCCTGCCTGTCCAGAGCTGCCAGAGTCGCCCGCCTGTCCGGAGCTGCCAGAGTCGCCCGCCTGTCCGGGGCCCGCTGCGAGGGTCCCCAGTCCGGGGTCGGCGGCGAGGGTCCCCACTCCAGAGGCGCCACCTAAGTGGGCCAAGCCGAAGGTGGAGCGGGGTCCACGTCCCGCACCAAAGCCGCCGCTGTAAGGAAGGCCCACCTGGACCTTCCCCTTTAGAGTCAGGTACTGTGGCCGGAGTCCGCACCTTTGGGGGGGTACTGTCATGCCCTGGCCATAGAGAGGGTTTTGTTCTCTATTTTGGTTATGCCAGGGTGTGACTGGGGTGAGCGTTCTATGTTCCTTTTTCTATGTTTTTGTATTTCTTTGTTTTGGGCCGAGTATGGTTCCTAATCAGAGGCAGCTGTGTATCGTTGTCTCTGATTAGGAATCATACTTAGGCAGCCTTTTCCCACCTGTGCTTTGTGGGATCTTGTTTTTCTGTAGCTGCCTGTGAGCAGCCCAGAACGGCACATTTTGTTTTCTTCTGTATTGTTTAGGTGAGTTTCATATTTATTAAACATGTGGAACTCTAAGTACGCTGCGCCTTGGTCTACTCCTTTAGACGCTCGTGACAGGTAATCAATTAACCTTATATCACTGTTCTTCTTTCTCACAACCACAATTGGAGATGAGAAGGGAGACTCTGATTCACGCATAACTCCTGAATCTAGCAGCTCTTGCACATGTTTGCGGACTGCATCGATATCTTGCGCGTGAATGGGTCTTGCACTTTCTGCTTGAAGGGGGTCTCATCATGAAGCTTGATGTGGTGCTTTACTTTGCTAGTGTGGCCCGAAATCGAGATCATTATGAGCAAACACCTCAGGCATTGAGTTCAGTTTATTTGTGATTTGTTCTCTCCATTCAGCAGACAGAGGAGAACCTTCAAAGATGAAGCTTAAGCTGGAGGTTTCAGCTGGATCTTTCGGTTTGTCTGTAGACTCGGATGTAGAAACAGTGTTTTTCTTTACCCACTGGATGGCATGCATCTCTGCCAACACAGTCTTTGCTGGAATGACGATGTAATGGCACGTTTCATTTCTCAGAACAACAGGTAACTTGCAGTTTTGCCTTGTAGGAAGGGTGATCAACTCACTGGACACCATAATCCCTCCTGGCAAGGAGGACATCGGAGGCTCGATGAGGGCCCATTTCTCAGAGTGGAACCCATGGACCCTGACTGACCCCTGGAAGACAAGAGTCTGATTTGCAGGAACCACCTCTGCAATCCACCCTGAAGTCTCACCAATCCTAGGTTATTGTTAACTGCTCTTTCACCTTTGAGCTCAAGGATTTTTAACACTGCTCGGTAGCCATGTAATAACGGCTGGTGATTGTCGCATTTCAGCTGAGAATAATCAGAGTAGAGAATGTCAAGGGTGTTGGTGCCAATCAGCACCTGTTCTTGAGCACAGAGATTAGGTATGACCAATGCTAAGGTTTGGACTTCAATGTCAGTCCCTACAAATTATTTTGGGAAAGTTATGGTGAGCTCTACATAGCCCAGGCAAGGAACTTCCTGCCCGTTAGCACCCTCTTCTTCCAGTAGACTGTTCAGTGGGTTGATTGCTTGGCTTGATAGATGTTTCTCATAGAATGACAGGGGGACCGTGCTAACTTGTGAACCTGTGTCCAACAGACAGTTTGTTTCCTTTCCATCAATAGTAACTTGTGCTGTGATCTTGGTACCAACTAACCCTTTGGGAATTTTGACTATGTGCTCATTGGCACGGACGCGTTTGAGTGAGGCTCTTCTGGTTACAGTGGGATCCAGTTTGGTTTCCTAAGCTCCTGTTTGTCCCTCAACAGGAGCTGGCCTCAATTTAACTGTTCGGTCTCTGAAGAGGAATTATGAGCTTCCCACTGGAGCTGTCTTTCTCTAAGTTGTTTATTTTTAGCTGCAACCAATGAGGGGTTGGATTCACCTTCACAGGTTGCTGCGATGTGGCCATCTTCACCGCACTGAAAGCAATACCAAGGCCGGGGCTTGCTGATAGGCTTGTGGCTTGAACTTGGCTGCTTCACAGGCTTCCCGTTATTTTGTTTTGTGTTGGCTTCACTAGGAGCTAGTAGGTCTTTGGTAGTAGGTATTTTGGTGGGGGGGGGGGGGGGTTGATTTCATGTCTTGAAGTTTGTGAGCTGACTTTTGAGTTCAGCTGTTTTTATAAATGCTCAGTTTCACTGGTATCCTCAAAGGAAGGACTAAGACATGCTTGCTGCAGGTGGGACATTACACAATGCTTGGAGGCACCAGAGAGAGTGGCTTAGCAGCACCAAGGTGTTCTTTCATGCAAGTTACTTTTGCTTCATGCTTATCCTCTTGAATGTGAAGTAGGAGCAACAATTCAGCAAATGAAGGTGGTTTGCTTTTCTTCTGTTCCAGCTGGAGATCCGTTATCAGAGTGTTGTCCCAGCAACCTTGGCAGAACTGCCTCAGAAGATGACGATTGAGTTCATCAGCTGGAACACCGCCTCTTTTCATGGTCGTGCTCAGGGTAACCTGTAACCTTTGCAAGTAGCTGGACGGCTTCTCACCATTGTTTTGTAGGGTGCCCATGAATTTGACAAATAGCTCATCTCCATCTTCAACTGTGCCATAAGTGGAGTCTAACAGCTGAAGGTAATCAGTGGTTGATGCTTGAGGACTCAAATGCTTTGTAAGGTCTGCAGCTGGTGGTATGACATATTTTTATGACGTTTTATTCTGGTCGCAAACTGGTTGAAAAAGGACGTTTATTTTATGTCTTTTTACTGACCAGAGTATGACATATTTTTCTGACCACCATACGACCAGTTGGTCATAATTGTGACCACTATATTATGTGCTATATTATGTATCCTACTGGTCATAGTTAAGACCTCATCATAACCTGATAATAAAAACCTGTCTACAGCTTATTACCAATACTTGCTAGCTACCTGGCCATCTAGAATCCACACACCCGGGGTCGTCGTCGTAAAGATTGGACCAAGGTGCAGCATGGTAGGTGAACATTTTACTTTTATTTCAAATGAACACCGACAAAACAACAAAATACAAAACGAACGTAAAGTTCTGCAGGCCACACAGCAACTATACAAAAACAAGATCCCACAAACTAAGGTGGAAAAAAGGCTGCCTAAGTATGATCCCCAATCAGAGACAACGATAGACAGCTGCTTCTGACTGGGAACCATACCCAGCAAACAAAGAAATAGAAAAACTAGAATGCCCACCCAAATCACACCCTGACCTAACCAAATAGAGAAATAAAAAGGCTCTCTAAGGTCAGGGGATGACACCGGGCTTCTGCCCCATTGAATCGCACTCATCGTTTTCTTGAGGTTGTCCGCTAACTCATCTATAGGCCTAAGCAGGAAACTACAATGGGCAAGCGAGCGCATGACCCACTATTCCGCCACAATTTCCCTTCTACCCACTCCTTCCTCCTCCTCTCATCCATGCTGGACCAGAACCCTCCAGGAGGAAAGACTTATAGTGGTGCAACCACTACAATCAGTGACCTTTGGGTTTACTAGGCCTATGTGCACACCTGGATATAGCATTGGCCTGGATACATGGATATAGTATTGAACTGGATATAGCATTGACACCAACACAAACTGTAAACAATAGCGCCTGACTGCACTGCATTGCATTAGCCTATATAGATTTGGCCAGTTAGCCACATGCTAACTCATCCTGCACATTTAATTAAACAATCTTGTGTTTGCTCAGTCAGAGACTGGGCAGCAATTGTGTGTTATGTCACCTAAGGTTTGGAAAGGCTTGGAAGTTGTTCAGAGGACCGCTCTTATTGGTCCGTTTTAGTCCAGGTTCATAGCGAACACTAACTCGTTAACAGTTAAGCTATGCTAGCTCAGTACTAGTCAGACATTTTACGTAGACATTTAGAGCACACTCTTATCCAGAGCAACTTACAGGAGCAATTAGGGTTGTGCCTGGCTCAATGGCACATCAAGAGATTTTTCATCTAGTCAGTTTGGGGATTCAAACCAGCCATCTTCCGGTCACTGGCCCAACACTCTAAGCCGCTAGGCCACTTAATCATATTTTTCCAAAGTGACTGACAGGATAGTGAGTAGATAGTCTTCATTTTAATTTCCTGTAGTCCTTGCTAATGTTGAACCCACAACCTTAGTGATGCCAACATTACCAACTGAGATACAAGACCTAGGTGTAGCTGACTGTCCTTGTCAGTTTACCTATCACAAAACCAAATCCGTAAAAAGGTTGTTCTGTCACCATCAGTTCATGCATTCATTTTTAAAATGTATTATAAGTAGTATAAAGCAGAACCTGACTATGGTGTTTCCAGATTAACATTTTGAACATTATGTGATTATGTTGCAACAGTGCAAATCGTTTTCTGTTGCTCGAGTGACAAAATGTCTCAGTTGCCCTTACTATTTAAAAATAAAAGCTTTAACAATTTTACAGGAAACAGTTACAGTCATCAAGTCACAAATATTATTCCACCTATGGTTATTATGCCAAGTAAACGTTAACAACAAACCAAAAATAATAATACAATTAGGACTTTAGATTTTTAAATGTATTTTCAAGTTATTAAAAATAGATAATTATTCTCATCTAAAGTTATTTGCTTAGCTACCTTTTTCTCTCTCGCTTTCTGGTGCCCCATAGAGATAGATAGAGGACTCTTATTTTAGCACAGGCAATTCCATTGAGTACTTTCACTATTTTGAAGTAATCAACTGGGTGGGAATTCCTATGGGTTAAGGAATTGAGGATCCTATAATTCCATCTAGGTCATTAGGAGGTATCAGCCAATGAATTATACTTCTGCTGAAACATTCCGTAACTGCAGGTCGCAGTAAACCCGGCAACATTGGCTTTATAGCTGTTCAAACAACACACTCTAGGTGGCAGTATGCACCTTTTCAGTTTGTTTTCCAACTTATAGAAATAGTTGAAGAAAATTGGCTACTTCAAAATGGAGATGGCCTCCATGGCGCTGCCCATGCTCAGAGGAAGAGAGAGGCCCAACTCGGAGGAAAATCTGTCTCTCTCCAGCAGGTGTCGTTTTTTCATTGTTTTGCCCATCAAGCAAGGTATTTTTGTATGGAGGTCAATGACAGCATGTTGAATTTATTGACAATTAATGGCTTATTTGCTACGTGAGGTTCATTTGATCTAATAGAAGTTGTATAATGCATAACTTGTTACGGGTGTACTGATATAAGTATGACACGTGACATCACGGCCACTTTGAGAAAAAACACTTTATATAGGAGTTGTCTTGAGATGGCTATGCATATTCATGGTATGAGGCTAGTAGCATAGCATCTTTCTCTATTGAATACAGGCAGCTGACATCAACAACCCTCATTGAATATTTAGAAATGGTTACAATAATGAAATGTATTTACCAATCCAAAGAAAGGGATCCCATTGTTAGGGCAGAGAGACATACATTGTCAGTATACCAATAATATTTTCAGTGTGCTCACAGATGCCATAGTGGGATAGATACTGTACAATAATGCGATGTCTATATAAGTCTATGGTTGCCACTGGTTGATGATGTAAATTGTAGGCGCCAGTCAATTCGCATCGACCGCGATGGCGACGAATCAACCAAAGCAAGGAAGTGAGAACGATGATTGCTCTTTTCTCCCTTTGGTTCATGACATTATTAAATGGTACGTCTTTAATTTGACATGTATTTCTATAGTGTGTTTATTACCGGGGAGAGTTGATGCATATATTTGTCCTGGTTTGGTAGGACCTGTTGTGAAGCTAACGTTAGCCAGCTTGCTAATTGCAGTTCAATAGTCTAATCTTGAGAAGCAGCAACAATTTGGTTAAATTATGTTTAAGTACTTTGTAAAAAATAATATGCTTTAAACAACGTGTACTTCTTTGACCATCTATGTCGAAAGCATGGACAAAGATAGTCAAGATGTCCATCAAGAACTGGTCAAGTTTAAGACAAGGATTCAGGAAGCGCGCGAGCAGATCGGAGCCATGCCCGGAATTGGCATGAGCCTGTCGGAGCAGCAGCATGAACTAGAGACGCTGCGGGAGCAAGTCCGCACCAAGAATCAGTTACTGCAGAAATACAAGAGTTTGTGTATGTTTGAGGTTCCCAAAGCGTCGTGAGGGATATTTGTCATTCCTAAAGAAACGAACTGAATTCAGGAGACACATGGAGAGGGACACACATGTACTAAAAATGATATCTTTTTGTATTTAGAGGACTGAGAAAATGACCATTCATTTGAAATCGTGAGAAATGATCTTGTTTATATGGATTAATTTTTGGGATTCCATCTCTTGGCTCCGTGTTATCTCATTTGCCTTTCCAACCTAACATCTCATGCAGTATAACTTGAACTCATCCCCTGTTTGTCAAAACCACCAGAAAACATTTTATTTCACTATAACACTACCTTCAGGCATTATCTTGTTGTGTTGTAAACTGTCCCATTTTTACTTTGTAAAAAATGTATTATCCATACTGAATTATAATGCCCTCGTCAAGTTTGTATATGCAGTGGATTATTATTTAAGGTAATGGTTTTGTTGGTGTGCTATTCAGATTGAGTGCTGCATATTTTCAATGCAGTAGGCCTAAAATAAACCTTTGTTTTAATTCCTCTTAACTCTGTTTCTTGGTAGGATTGTAGCATGGGCCACCTTACGTGCGCTGTTATTGTTCATGAATTACATGTTAATAGCTTGTTGGCCTAAATGGAAACATCAATCTGCTAGCTACCATATGCTATACTCTTCTCAGAAATGATGTATTTCATAAATTAGGTACAGGCTACTTGTTTAGCTAATGGTATGAGTGTCACTGAAAGGGCATGGGAATATGCTTTACCAATGTTACAAATGATGACAGAACATGGGATATACGTTTCAAATGGATCATTTTATTTTCTCCGTGTTTCTTTTTTAGTGAAAATAAACGATGACATAAGAATAAGCATTCATATACGTTAAGTATGCAATTAACATTCAAGTTCAGTTCTGTGTGAAAAAAGAAAATGTAAACAAATGCCACCCCATAAGTGTAGGCTACATTCTCCATTCACTAATGTCATTTTACAGCATGTAGCTATAGTAACAAGAACACTAGAGGTTCTCTCAAGCCATATCACATTTGATCACCCACAGGGAAATATCTGACAATGACCATGGCCATGCCTTCTCGCATGGTTTGGGACATACACCCATGCCTGTCACTGCGTCTTGGCGTGCTTCCTTATCCCGGACTCGACACACTGGCATGAAGCCTGGCGGGTATCATCTCCATCGCTGTATAGAACATCTCGTAACATCTCCATGTGCATTGTCAAGTGAGTCCTTAGCAGATGGTGCATCTGTCTTTCTCTTTTCCCTGGCTGCAGCCAGTAGCTTTCTCTTTGATATACATTAAGTCACTTTGCACGCTTGGTCGGCGCGCAAACGGTGCCACAATCCCGTATACCTCGCTGTCTTTGTATTTCTTATTTCTGAAAGATTTTCTTCTGCTGTTTTGCAGCACTTCGCAATGCTGTAAGGAAACTTTGCGGTGAGAGTCCGGGCTCATCTCGTTGGGCAGTTTAGCCATGGTAAAAAGAGTCTGAAACATCTGGTCGACGTTAGTGTTCCGTTTTGCAGAGATCTCATAGTAGGCACACTGTTCATCACCAGCCACCAGCTGCTCAATCTCCTCATTCTGAACCTCCCGGTTAAACTCCCGGTCACACTTGTTCCCGCAGATAACGATCGGGACATCCACGTTCTCTTTGGTTTTGTTTTTCAGGCAGGACTTGGTTTCGTAAATTTGACGCTTCAGGCGCTGCACCTCTTGGAAGGAGTCTCTGTTATCCAGACTGAACACCAGGATAAAAACATCACCTGAGGAGAGAGAAATGGAAGGAACATTAATATCACAGCTCAAAAAGTCAATGTACCTTCCATAATGCACAGCACAAGTTTTGCGTTACGCATAAGCATGCATTTTAATGAAGCTAAATTGAAATATTATTCTCATAGAAAGTGTTTTGCAGAATGCAGCTTAATATTATGATTCACTTTTACATAAAGACATTTGTCTGTTTCATTCGTTCAGAGTTAAGCTTACCAGTAAGGATAGAGAGTCTCCGCATAGCGGGGAAAGGATGGTTTCCAGAGGTGTCCAGAATGTCCAACTGGTACACATCTCCCCGAATGCTGTATAATTTCCTATGAAAGTCCTCGATTGTTGGCGTGTACTGGTCCTCGACTTTTTTATTCAGAAACCGAGAGATGATGGCTGTCTTGCCAACTTTTGTGGATCCTAGAATCACCATCCTGTGGCAGTTTTTGGCCGGGATGTTAAACTCGTTCTCGGAAGGCGATATTTTTTTAATCATGATTGCGAGCTTTGCGCACCGACAAATGTCTTTGGAACGAGAGCGAAATGCTGAATGCAAGCTGTACTTGCTTTTGGGGGATCCTGACTCTTTGTAAGCGCTGCTACTCTGCTGAGTTTGAAGCGAGCGCGACTGGGTATATATAGGCGATGCCCACCACACTCCTCCCCGGTGCGTCATGCAATTATGCATCCGTCTGAGGGGAGAATGCATAGATAGTATGAGAGAGAGTCTGTAGTTATGACTTTGCGCCTGGTAATACGTGAGTCTGTACAGACTCTCTATCTGAGCGGACAGAGTGAAATATATAAATCATTTTGAGAAATAAATGGGTTTAAAAACCCTGTGTAAAGTATGCGTAAAATGCAACAGTGTACTCTTTCACTTAACACCAATTTCGCAGAAACTCTTAAACTTCTGCAGATATATTTTTTTACTGACAATTCATCATAGTGCAGTGTTTTATAAAAAACTGAAAATAAATAAATGCATAAAGTGTAGGCACCCTCCTCTTTTGGTGACGGCGTAACACATAACCATGTTTACATCCACCATGCATTACAAGGATTTGCATTCAAGTAAAACACCAGAAACTGGACAAACACTCAAGAACATAGTGTTATTAAATTAGGTGATTATGGTAATGTTGATCACTGTGTGTGCAAATAATAATATAAATATTACGCAACATTTGTAATTAATTTTCATGTTTCATGTCAACATGTTTCACTGCCAATAAGAAATTAACATAGACCGTCCTTCGCCCATTTTCTGTTTCACGAGACGTTCAGTTTCTTGTACCCTGCCCTGAAAACCGTCAGCCGAGCTCGCGCAGCCCAGTGAGCCTCGTATTTCGGGCACATACTTTCTGTGTGGACCGGACGAGGGCGCTACAGTATGGACATTATAGAAGTATAGACATTTTTATGGAAATTATAGAAGTATGGAAATTATAGAAGAAAAATACATTCTGCTAACTATTAAAAAGGTGTTGTCCCTGCAGTTGAAGATATCTCAATATATTGTGCTTGACGTGGTAGGCCTACCAAGGTAATAAGCAAATTATGGTAGGCACAATTGAACTGACCCAGCTACCAATAATGTATTTATTTATTGTACTTTATTTTAACAGGGAGTCCCATTGAAGACAAAATATTTCACATGTGTTTGATAGACTAATGCAGAGAAGCTACATATGAATTGTAAGTAGGCCTACTCAAATGAGATTACAATCAATCAAGTTATAGCCTGCCATAGTGAGCCTACTGAACATAAAACTAGTTATTGGTGAAATTCCCTATCTTTCTCCACACCTTAGAGTAAATCAAGGTCCTTATTTTTGTCTACATTCTCAAAACAAAAGTGAAAGCACTCTTGTTCTCTCAATCATCCCCCTCTCTCTGTGTCTATTCCCTCTTTCTCTCTCGTCCATTCTCTCAACCTGTAGGCTGTGTTGACTAATGGATGTAAAAATGTGTGGATTTATGCTCCAATCATACATTTATTTATACATATAAATGTATAGGAAGACCACTTCTTTTAGAAAACATTCATACAAACCTAATTTAACTAAATCGTTTAATCAAAGTGCTCTCCTTGTAGAAAAGTATTTGTTCAGAAAAACTAAATAATATGATTAAAGTGCTCTTCTTTCAGAATACAAAATTATATTCTGATGAGCCTAATCTAACTATGATTTAAGTGCACTTCTTTTAGGAAAGTACTTGTTCAGAGAAACATAATTAAACTTGAATACTTGACAATGAGTACCATTAGTTTATAATGTTTTCAAGGCTCAGTGAGAAGTTTATTCAGTTCACAGACTAACAGTTGTGGGTCTTATCCACGAAATTAATCAATTGTGGGTAGTGATTTCACCAAATGTAAAAATTCTGTCAAGAAGAGCACATGTTCAATGTAATAAAAACATGTTTTCCCATATCAATAAAAAAAGGACTATAGTAAGTGCATATTTAGTGCCAAATAAAGTAAGGTTTGACCATAACAGGGTTGACCATTTCCTCTGAAATCAGTCATAAATTCCCTTGTGACGGGAATGGAAGCTTGTTGTGTGCAAGAAGAGGCAATTGAGTCTTCACTAAGCCCCGCCCCAGAATTTTGGGCAACCAATCCCAGCGCTCCAATGGATAGCAACAGTCCTCGAGTCCGACACCTAGGACAAGCTCACCTTTAAATCGCATGAAAGCCAGTGAGGGCTATCGCAAAAACATAGTGTTTTCCTTAAAAAATGTATGTTTAAATGGCTAAATAATTGAACCGTGCACCAGGATTAATTGCTACTGTGATTCCTGAAATGCAGAGCCTGTTGAGAGCACTGGCCTTCTTTAGACTAGTTGAGTATCTGGAGCATCAGCATTTGTGGGTTCGATTACAGGCTCAAAATGTCCAGAAACAAAGACTTTCTTCTGAAACTTGTCAGTCTATTCTTGTTCTGAGAAATGAAGATTATTATTCCAATGAAAAATGCAAAGGGTATAATTCAGAATCTTGTGCCTGCACAATTTTATGTCACTTGATGGGAACTGGAAAGTCACGTGTTGTGCGCTCCTCGTGTCATGCACTCGCAGAGGAGTAAGATAAGGAGAAAGAGGTAGAATGGGTGACAATGAGACCGGAATGAAATAGACGTGTCCATGTTAAGTTGTTATATATGCATCAGTCTAACAAAATTGTTCATTTGGATCCCCTTCATCTGTAGCGACAACTACTCTTCCTGGGGCTCACACATAATACTATACAAATGATCAATACACACAGACAGCAACAACATTATATAGACAGCAACAACATTATACAGACAGCATCAACATTATACAGACAGCATCAACATTATACAGACTGCAACAACATTATACAGACAGCATCAACATTATAGAGACAGCAACAACATTATAGAGACAGCTACAACATTATAGAGACAGCAACAACATTATACAGACAGCTACAACATTATACAGACAGCAACAACATTATACAGACTGCAACAACATTATACAGACTGCAACAACATTATACAGACAGCAACAACATTATAGAGACAGCTACAACATTATACAGACAGCAACAACATTATACAGACAGCAACAACATTATACAGACTGCAACAACATTATACAGACTGCAACAACATTATAGAGACAGCAACACCGTTATAGAGACAGCAACAACGTTATAGAGACAGCAACAACGTTATAGAGACAGCAACAACGTTATAGAGACAGCTACAACATTATACAGACTGTAACAACATTATACAGACAGCAACAACATTATACAGACAGCATCAACATTATACAGACAGCATCAACATTATACAGACTGCAACAACATTATACAGACAGCATCAACATTATAGAGACAGCAACAACATTATAGAGACAGCTACAACATTATAGAGACAGCAACAACATTATACAGACAGCTACAACATTATACAGACAGCAACAACATTATACAGACTGCAACAACATTATACAGACTGCAACAACATTATACAGACAGCAACAACATTATAGAGACAGCTACAACATTATACAGACAGCAACAACATTATACAGACAGCAACAACATTATACAGACTGCAACAACATTATACAGACTGCAACAACATTATAGAGACAGCAACACCGTTATAGAGACAGCAACAACGTTATAGAGACAGCAACAACGTTATAGAGACAGCAACAACGTTATAGAGACAGCTACAACATTATACAGACTGTAACAACATTATACAGACAGCAACAACATTATAGAGACAGCAACAACATTATACAGACAGAAACAACATTATGGAGACAGCAACAACATTATACAGACAGCAACAACATTATACAGACAGCAACAACATTATACAGACAGCAACAACATTATACAGACAGCAACAACATTATACAGACTGCAACAACATTATACAGACTGCAATAACATTATTTTTATTTTTTTATTTTATTTCACCTTTATTTAACCAGGTAGGCAAGTTGAGAACAAGTTCTCATTTACAATTGCGACCTGGCCAAGATAAAGCAAAGCAGTTCGACAACATACAAAAACACAGAGTTACACATGGAGTAAAACAACATACAATCAATGATGCAGTAGAAAAAAAAATATATAAAAAAATAAGATTATATACAATGTGAGCAAATGATGTGAGATAAGGGAGGTAAAGGCAAAAAAATGCCATGGTGGCAAAGTAAATAAAGTATAGCAAGAAAAACACTGGAATGGTAGATTTGTAGTTTGAAGAAAGTTCAGAGATAAAATATAAATAATATGGTGCAAAGGAGCAAAATAAATAAAATAAATAAATACAGTAGGGGAAGAGGTAGTAGTTTGGGCTAAATTATAGATGGGCTATGTACAGGTGCAGTGATCTGTGAGCCGCTCTGACAGCTGGTGCTTAAAGCTAGTGAGGGAGATAAGTGTTTCCAGTTTCAGAGATTTTTGTAGTTCGTTCCAGTCATTGGCAGCAGAGAACTGGAAGGAGAGACGACCAAAGGAGGAGTTGGCTTTAGGGGTGACCAGAGAGATATACCTGCTGGAGCGCGTGCTACAGGTGGGTGCTGCTATGGTGACCAGTGAGCGGAGATAAGGGGGGACTTTACCTAGCAGGGTCTTGTAGATGACCTGGAGCCAATGTGTTTGGCGACGATTATGAAGCGAAGGCCAGCCAACGAGAGCGTACAGGTCGCAGTGGTGGGTAGTATATGGGGCTTTGGTGACAAAACGGATGGCACTGTGATAGACTGCATCCAGCTTGTTGAGTAGGGTATTGGAAGCTATTTTGTAAATGACATCGCCGAAGTCGAGGATTGGTAGGATGGTCAGTTTTACAAGGGTATGTTTGGCAGCATGAGTGAAGGATGCTTTGTTGCGAAATAGGAAGCCAATTCGAGATTTCACTTTGGATTGGAGATGATTGATGTGAGTCTGGAAGGAGAGTTTACAGTCTAACCAGACACCTAGGTATATAGACAGCAACAACATTATAGAGACAACATTATAGAGACAGCTACAACATTATAGAGACAACATTATAGAGACAGCAACAACGTTATAGAGACAGCAACAACATTATAGAGACAGCTACAACATTATACAGACAGCTACAACATTATACAGACAGCTACAACATTATACAGACAGCTACAACATTATACAGACAGCTACAACATTAGAGGCAGCAACAACATTAGACAGCAACAACATTATAGGGAAAGCGACCACATTATAGAGACAGCAACAACATTATACAGACTGTAACAACATTATAGAGACAGCTACAACATTATACAGACAGCAACAACATTATACAGACTGCAACAACATTATACAGACTGCAACACCATTATAGAGACAGCAACAACATTAGACAGCAACAACATTATAGGGAAAGCGACCACATTATAGAGACAGCAACAACATTATACAGACTGTAACAACATTATAGAGACAGCTACAACATTATACAGACAGCAACAACATTATACAGACTGCAACAACATTATACAGACTGCAACACCATTATAGAGACAGCAACAACATTATAGAGACAGCAACAACTTTATAGAGACAGCAACAACATTATAGAGACTGTAACAACGTTATAGAGACAGCAACAACATTATACAGACAGCAACAACATTATACAGACAGCAACAACATTATACAGACAGCAACAACATTATACAGACAGCAACAACATTATACAGAGAGCAACAACATTATAGAGACAGCTACAACATTATACAGACAGCAACAACATTATACAGAAAGCAACAACATTATAGAGACAGCAACAACATTATAGAGACAGCAACAACATTATAGAGACAGCTACGACATTATACAGACAGCTACGACATTATAGAGACAGCTACGACATTATAGAGACAGCAACGACATTATACAGCAACAACATTATAGGGAAAGCGACAACATTATAGAGACAGCAACAACATACAGATCGCAACAACATTATAGAGGGAGCAACAACATTATACAGACAGCAACAACATTATAGAGACAGCTACAACATTATACAGACTGTAACAACATTATACAGACAGCAACAACATTATAGAGACAGCAACAACATTATACAGACAGAAACAACATTATGGAGACAGCAACAACATTATACAGACAGCAACAACATTATACAGACAGCAACAACATTATAGAGACAGCAACAACATTATACAGACAGCAACAACATTATACAGACAGCAACAACATTATAAAGACTGCAACACCATTATAGAGACAGCAACAACATTATAGAGACAGCAACAACATTATAGAGACAGCAACAACATTATAGAGACAGCAACAACGTTATAGAGACAGCAACAACATTATACAGACAGCAACAACATTATACAGACTGCAACAACATTATAGAGACAGCAACAACGTTATAGAGACAACAACAACGTTATAGAGACAGCAACAACATTATACAGACAGCAACAACATTATACAGACAGCAACAACATTATACAGACAGCAACAACATTATACAGACTGCAACAACATTATACAGACTGCAATAACATTATACAGACAGCAACAACATTATAGAGACAACATTATAGAGACAGCTACAACATTATAGAGACAACATTATAGAGACAGCAACAACATTATAGAGACAGCAACAACATTATAGAGAGAGCTACAACATTATACAGACAGCAACAACATTATACAGACTGCAACAACATTATACAGACTGCAACACCATTATAGAGACAGCAACAACATTATAGAGACAACATTATAGAGACAGCTACAACATTATAGAGACAACATTATAGAGACAGCAACAACGTTATAGAGACAGCAACAACATTATAGAGACAGCTACAACATTATACAGACAGCTACAACATTATACAGACAGCTACAACATTATACAGACAGCTACAACATTATACAGACAGCTACAACATTAGAGGCAGCAACAACATTAGACAGCAACAACATTATAGGGAAAGCGACCACATTATAGAGACAGCAACAACATTATACAGACTGTAACAACATTATAGAGACAGCTACAACATTATACAGACAGCAACAACATTATACAGACTGCAACAACATTATACAGACTGCAACACCATTATAGAGACAGCAACAACATTAGACAGCAACAACATTATAGGGAAAGCGACCACATTATAGAGACAGCAACAACATTATACAGACTGTAACAACATTATAGAGACAGCTACAACATTATACAGACAGCAACAACATTATACAGACTGCAACAACATTATACAGACTGCAACACCATTATAGAGACAGCAACAACATTATAGAGACAGCAACAACTTTATAGAGACAGCAACAACATTATAGAGACTGTAACAACGTTATAGAGACAGCAACAACATTATACAGACAGCAACAACATTATACAGACAGCAACAACATTATACAGACAGCAACAACATTATACAGACAGCAACAACATTATACAGAGAGCAACAACATTATAGAGACAGCTACAACATTATACAGACAGCAACAACATTATACAGAAAGCAACAACATTATAGAGACAGCAACAACATTATAGAGACAGCAACAACATTATAGAGACAGCTACGACATTATACAGACAGCTACGACATTATAGAGACAGCTACGACAATATAGAGACAGCAACGACATTATACAGCAACAACATTATAGGGAAAGCGACAACATTATAGAGACAGCAACAACATACAGATCGCAACAACATTATAGAGGGAGCAACAACATTATACAGACAGCAACAACATTATAGAGACAGCTACAACATTATACAGACTGTAACAACATTATACAGACAGCAACAACATTATAGAGACAGCAACAACATTATACAGACAGAAACAACATTATGGAGACAGCAACAACATTATACAGACAGCAACAACATTATACAGACAGCAACAACATTATAGAGACAGCAACAACATTATACAGACAGCAACAACATTATACAGACAGCAACAACATTATAAAGACTGCAACACCATTATAGAGACAGCAACAACATTATAGAGACAGCAACAACATTATAGAGACAGCAACAACATTATAGAGACAGCAACAACGTTATAGAGACAGCAACAACATTATACAGACAGCAACAACATTATACAGACTGCAACAACATTATAGAGACAGCAACAACGTTATAGAGACAACAACAACGTTATAGAGACAGCAACAACATTATACAGACAGCAACAACATTATACAGACAGCAACAACATTATACAGACAGCAACAACATTATACAGACTGCAACAACATTATACAGACTGCAATAACATTATACAGACAGCAACAACATTATAGAGACAACATTATAGAGACAGCTACAACATTATAGAGACAACATTATAGAGACAGCAACAACATTATAGAGACAGCAACAACATTATAGAGAGAGCTACAACATTATACAGACAGCAACAACATTATACAGACTGCAACAACATTATACAGACTGCAACACCATTATAGAGACAGCAACAACATTATAGAGACAACATTATAGAGACAGCTACAACATTATAGAGACAACATTATAGAGACAGCAACAACGTTATAGAGACAGCAACAACATTATAGAGACAGCTACAACATTATACAGACAGCTACAACATTATACAGACAGCTACAACATTATACAGACAGCTACAACATTATACAGACAGCTACAACATTAGAGGCAGCAACAACATTAGACAGCAACAACATTATAGGGAAAGCGACCACATTATAGAGACAGCAACAACATTATACAGACTGTAACAACATTATAGAGACAGCTACAACATTATACAGACAGCAACAACATTATACAGACTGCAACAACATTATACAGACTGCAACACCATTATAGAGACAGCAACAACATTAGACAGCAACAACATTATAGGGAAAGCGACCACATTATAGAGACAGCAACAACATTATACAGACTGTAACAACATTATAGAGACAGCTACAACATTATACAGACAGCAACAACATTATACAGACTGCAACAACATTATACAGACTGCAACACCATTATAGAGACAGCAACAACATTATAGAGACAGCAACAACTTTATAGAGACAGCAACAACATTATAGAGACTGTAACAACGTTATAGAGACAGCAACAACATTATACAGACAGCAACAACATTATACAGACAGCAACAACATTATACAGACAGCAACAACATTATACAGACAGCAACAACATTATACAGAGAGCAACAACATTATAGAGACAGCTACAACATTATACAGACAGCAACAACATTATACAGAAAGCAACAACATTATAGAGACAGCAACAACATTATAGAGACAGCAACAACATTATAGAGACAGCTACGACATTATACAGACAGCTACGACATTATAGAGACAGCTACGACAATATAGAGACAGCAACGACATTATACAGCAACAACATTATAGGGAAAGCGACAACATTATAGAGACAGCAACAACATACAGATCGCAACAACATTATAGAGGCAGCAACAACATTATACAGACAGCAACAACATTATAGAGACAGCTACAACATTATACAGACTGTAACAACATTATACAGACAGCAACAACATTATAGAGACAGCAACAACATTATACAGACAGAAACAACATTATGGAGACAGCAACAACATTATACAGACAGCAACAACATTATACAGACAGCAACAACATTATAGAGACAGCAACAACATTATACAGACAGCAACAACATTATACAGACAGCAACAACATTATACAGACTGCAACACCATTATAGAGACAGCAACAACATTATAGAGACAGCAACAACATTATAGAGACAGCAACAACATTATAGAGACAGCAACAACGTTATAGAGACAGCAACAACATTATACAGACTGCAACAACATTATAGAGACAGCAACAACGTTATAGAGACAACAACAACGTTATAGAGACAGCAACAACATTATACAGACAGCAACAACATTATACAGACAGCAACAACATTATACAGACAGCAACAACATTATACAGACTGCAACAACATTATACAGACTGCAATAACATTATACAGACAGCAACAACATTATAGAGACAACATTATAGAGACAGCTACAACATTATAGAGACAACATTATAGAGACAGCAACAACATTATAGAGACAGCAACAACATTATAGAGAGAGCTACAAAATTATACAGACAGCAACAACATTATACAGACTGCAACAACATTATACAGACTGCAACACCATTATAGAGACAGCAACAACATTATAGAGACAACATTATAGAGACAGCTACAACATTATAGAGACAACATTATAGAGACAGCAACAACGTTATAGAGACAGCAACAACATTATAGAGACAGCTACAACATTATACAGACAGCTACAACATTATACAGACAGCTACAACATTATACAGACAGCTACAACATTATACAGACAGCTACAACATTAGAGGCAGCAACAACATTAGACAGCAACAACATTATAGGGAATGCGACCACATTATAGAGACAGCAACAACATTATACAGACTGTAACAACATTATAGAGACAGCTACAACATTATACAGACAGCAACAACATTATACAGACTGCAACAACATTATACAGACTGCAACACCATTATAGAGACAGCAACAACATTAGACAGCAACAACATTATAGGGAAAGCGACCACATTATAGAGACAGCAACAACATTATACAGACTGTAACAACATTATAGAGACAGCTACAACATTATACAGACAGCAACAACATTATACAGACTGCAACAACATTATACAGACTGCAACACCATTATAGAGACAGCAACAACATTATAGAGACAGCAACAACTTTATAGAGACAGCAACAACATTATAGAGACTGTAACAACGTTATAGAGACAGCAACAACATTATACAGACAGCAACAACATTATACAGACAGCAACAACATTATACAGACAGCAACAACATTATACAGAGAGCAACAACATTATAGAGACAGCTACAACATTATACAGACAGCAACAACATTATACAGAAAGCAACAACATTATAGAGACAGCAACAACATTATAGAGACAGCAACAACATTATAGAGACAGCTACGACATTATACAGACAGCTACGACATTATAGAGACAGCTACGACATTGTAGAGACAGCAACGACATTATACAGCAACAACATTATAGGAAAAGCGACAACATTATAGAGACAGCAACAACATACAGATCGCAACAACATTATAGAGGCAGCAACAACATTATACAGACAGCAACAACATTATAGAGACAGCTACAACATTATACAGACTGTAACAACATTATACAGACAGCAACAACATTATAGAGACAGCAACAACATTATACAGACAGAAACAACATTATGGAGACAGCAACAACATTATACAGACAGCAACAACATTATACAGACAGCAACAACATTATAGAGACAGCAACAACATTATACAGACAGCAACAACATTATACAGACAGCAACAACATTATACAGACTGCAACACCATTATAGAGACAGCAACAACATTATAGAGACAGCAACAACATTATAGAGACAGCAACAACATTATAGAGACAGCAACAACGTTATAGAGACAGCAACAACATTATACAGACAGCAACAACATTATACAGACTGCAACAACATTATAGAGACAGCAACAACGTTATAGAGACAACAACAACGTTATAGAGACAGCAACAACATTATACAGACAGCAACAACATTATACAGACAGCAACAACATTATACAGACAGCAACAACATTATACAGACTGCAACAACATTATACAGACTGCAATAACATTATACAGACAGCAACAACATTATACAGACTGCAACACCATTATAGAGACAACATTATAGAGACAGCTACAACATTATAGAGACAACATTATAGAGACAGCAACAACATTATAGAGACAGCAACAACATTATAGAGAGAGCTACAACATTATACAGACAGCAACAACATTATACAGACTGCAACAACATTATACAGACTGCAACACCATTATAGAGACAGCAACAACATTATAGAGACAGCAACAACTTTATAGAGACAGCAACAACATCATAGAGACTGTAACAACGTTATAGAGACAGCAACAACATTATACAGACAGCAACAACATTATACAGACAGCAACAACATTATACAGACAGCAACAACATTATACAGACAGCAACAACATTATACAGAGAGCAACAACATTATAGAGACAGCTACAACATTATACAGACAGCAACAACATTATACAGAAAGCAACAACATTATAGAGACAGCAACAACATTATAGAGACAGCAACAACATTATAGAGACAGCTACGACATTATACAGACAGCTACGACATTATAGAGACAGCTACGACATTATAGAGACAGCAACGACATTATACAGCAACAACATTATAGGGAAAGCGACAACATTATAGAGACAGCAACAACATACAGATCGCAACAACATTATAGAGGCAGCAACAACATTATACAGACAGCAACAACATTATAGAGACAGCTACAACATTATACAGACTGTAACAACATTATATAGACAGCAACAACATTATAGAGACAGCAACAACATTATACAGACAGAAAAAACATTATGGAGACAGCAACAACATTATACAGACAGCAACAACATTATACAGACAGCAGCAACATTATAGAGACAGCAACAACATTATACAGACAGCAACAACATTATACAGACAGCAACAACATTATACAGACTGCAACACCATTATAGAGACAGCAACAACATTATAGAGACAGCAACAACATTATAGAGACAGCAACAACATTATAGAGAGAGCTACAACATTATACAGACAGCAACAACATTATACAGACTGCAACAACATTATACAGACTGCAACACCATTATAGAGACAGCAACAACATTATAGAGACAGCAACAACTTTATAGAGACAGCAACAACATTATAGAGACTGTAACAACGTTATAGAGACAGCAACAACATTATACAGACAGCAACAACATTATACAGACTGCAACACCATTATAGAGACAGCAACAACGTTATAGAGACAACAACAACGTTATAGAGACAGCAACAACATTATACAGACAGCAACAACATTATACAGACTGCAACAACATTATACAGACTGCAATAACATTATACAGACAGCAACAACATTATAGAGACAACATTATAGAGACAGCTACAACATTATAGAGACAACATTATAGAGACAGCAACAACATTATAGAGACAGCAACAACATTATAGAGAGAGCTACAACATTATACAGACAGCTACAACATTATACAGACAGCTACAACATTAGAGGCAGCAACAACATTATAGGGAAAGCGACAACATTATAGAGACAGCAACAACATTATAGAGACAGCTACGACATTATACAGACAGCTACGACATTATAGAGACAGCTACGACATTATAGAGACAGCAACGACATTATACAGCAACAACATTATAGGGAAAGCGACAACATTATAGAGACAGCAACAACATACAGATCGCAACAACATTATAGAGGCAGCAACAACATTATACAGACAGCAACAACATTATAGAGACAGCTACAACATTATACAGACTGTAACAACATTATATAGACAGCAACAACATTATAGAGACAGCAACAACATTATACAGACAGAAAAAACATTATGGAGACAGCAACAACATTATACAGACAGCAACAACATTATACAGACAGCAGCAACATTATAGAGACAGCAACAACATTATACAGACAGCAACAACATTATACAGACAGCAACAACATTATACAGACTGCAACACCATTATAGAGACAGCAACAACATTATAGAGACAGCAACAACATTATAGAGACAGCAACAACATTATAGAGAGAGCTACAACATTATACAGACAGCAACAACATTATACAGACTGCAACAACATTATACAGACTGCAACACCATTATAGAGACAGCAACAACATTATAGAGACAGCAACAACTTTATAGAGACAGCAACAACATTATAGAGACTGTAACAACGTTATAGAGACAGCAACAACATTATACAGACAGCAACAACATTATACAGACTGCAACACCATTATAGAGACAGCAACAACGTTATAGAGACAACAACAACGTTATAGAGACAGCAACAACATTATACAGACAGCAACAACATTATACAGACTGCAACAACATTATACAGACTGCAATAACATTATACAGACAGCAACAACATTATAGAGACAACATTATAGAGACAGCTACAACATTATAGAGACAACATTATAGAGACAGCAACAACATTATAGAGACAGCAACAACATTATAGAGAGAGCTACAACATTATACAGACAGCTACAACATTATACAGACAGCTACAACATTAGAGGCAGCAACAACATTATAGGGAAAGCGACAACATTATAGAGACAGCAACAACATTATACAGACTGTAACAACATTATAGAGACAGCTACAACATTATACAGACAGCAACAACATTATACAGACAGAAACAACATTATGGAGACAGCAACAAAATTATAGAGACAGCAACAACATTATACAGACAGCAACAACATTATACAGACAGCAACAACATTATAGAGACAGCTACAACATTATAGAGACAGCAACAACTTTATAGAGACAGCAACAACATTATAGAGACTGTAACAACGTTATAGAGACAGCAACAACATTATACAGACAGCAACAACATTATACAGACAGCAACAACATTATACAGACAGCAACAACATTATACAGACAGCAACAACATTATACAGAGAGCAACAACATTATAGAGACAGCTACAACATTATACAGACAGCAACAACATTATACAGAAAGCAACAACATTATAGAGTCAGCAACAACATTATAGAGACAGCAACAACATTATAGAGACAGCTACGACATTATACAGACAGCTACGACATTATAGAGACAGCTACGACAATATAGAGACAGCAACGACATTATACAGCAACAACATTATAGGGAAAGCGACAACATTATAGAGACAGCAACAACATACAGATCGCAACAACATTATAGAGGCAGCAACAACATTATACAGACAGCAACAACATTATAGAGACAGCTACAACATTATACAGACTGTAACAACATTATACAGACAGCAACAACATTATAGAGACAGCAACAACATTATACAGACAGAAACAACATTATGGAGACAGCAACAACATTATACAGACAGCAACAACATTATACAGACAGCAACAACATTATAGAGACAGCAACAACATTATACAGACAGCAACAACATTATACAGACAGCAACAACATTATACAGACTGCAACACCATTATAGAGACAGCAACAACATTATAGAGACAGCAACAACATTATAGAGACAGCAACAACATTATAGAGACAGCAACAACGTTATAGAGACAGCAACAACATTATACAGACTGCAACAACATTATAGAGACAGCAACAACGTTATAGAGACAACAACAACGTTATAGAGACAGCAACAACATTATACAGACAGCAACAACATTATACAGACAGCAACAACATTATACAGACAGCAACAACATTATACAGACTGCAACAACATTATACAGACTGCAATAACATTATACAGACAGCAACAACATTATAGAGACAACATTATAGAGACAGCTACAACATTATAGAGACAACATTATAGAGACAGCAACAACATTATAGAGACAGCAACAACATTATAGAGAGAGCTACAAAATTATACAGACAGCAACAACATTATACAGACTGCAACAACATTATACAGACTGCAACACCATTATAGAGACAGCAACAACATTATAGAGACAACATTATAGAGACAGCTACAACATTATAGAGACAACATTATAGAGACAGCAACAACGTTATAGAGACAGCAACAACATTATAGAGACAGCTACAACATTATACAGACAGCTACAACATTATACAGACAGCTACAACATTATACAGACAGCTACAACATTATACAGACAGCTACAACATTAGAGGCAGCAACAACATTAGACAGCAACAACATTATAGGGAATGCGACCACATTATAGAGACAGCAACAACATTATACAGACTGTAACAACATTATAGAGACAGCTACAACATTATACAGACAGCAACAACATTATACAGACTGCAACAACATTATACAGACTGCAACACCATTATAGAGACAGCAACAACATTAGACAGCAACAACATTATAGGGAAAGCGACCACATTATAGAGACAGCAACAACATTATACAGACTGTAACAACATTATAGAGACAGCTACAACATTATACAGACAGCAACAACATTATACAGACTGCAACAACATTATACAGACTGCAACACCATTATAGAGACAGCAACAACATTATAGAGACAGCAACAACTTTATAGAGACAGCAACAACATTATAGAGACTGTAACAACGTTATAGAGACAGCAACAACATTATACAGACAGCAACAACATTATACAGACAGCAACAACATTATACAGACAGCAACAACATTATACAGAGAGCAACAACATTATAGAGACAGCTACAACATTATACAGACAGCAACAACATTATACAGAAAGCAACAACATTATAGAGACAGCAACAACATTATAGAGACAGCAACAACATTATAGAGACAGCTACGACATTATACAGACAGCTACGACATTATAGAGACAGCTACGACATTGTAGAGACAGCAACGACATTATACAGCAACAACATTATAGGAAAAGCGACAACATTATAGAGACAGCAACAACATACAGATCGCAACAACATTATAGAGGCAGCAACAACATTATACAGACAGCAACAACATTATAGAGACAGCTACAACATTATACAGACTGTAACAACATTATACAGACAGCAACAACATTATAGAGACAGCAACAACATTATACAGACAGAAACAACATTATGGAGACAGCAACAACATTATACAGACAGCAACAACATTATACAGACAGCAACAACATTATAGAGACAGCAACAACATTATACAGACAGCAACAACATTATACAGACAGCAACAACATTATACAGACTGCAACACCATTATAGAGACAGCAACAACATTATAGAGACAGCAACAACATTATAGAGACAGCAACAACATTATAGAGACAGCAACAACGTTATAGAGACAGCAACAACATTATACAGACAGCAACAACATTATACAGACTGCAACAACATTATAGAGACAGCAACAACGTTATAGAGACAACAACAACGTTATAGAGACAGCAACAACATTATACAGACAGCAACAACATTATACAGACAGCAACAACATTATACAGACAGCAACAACATTATACAGACTGCAACAACATTATACAGACTGCAATAACATTATACAGACAGCAACAACATTATACAGACTGCAACACCATTATAGAGACAACATTATAGAGACAGCTACAACATTATAGAGACAACATTATAGAGACAGCAACAACATTATAGAGACAGCAACAACATTATAGAGAGAGCTACAACATTATACAGACAGCAACAACATTATACAGACTGCAACAACATTATACAGACTGCAACACCATTATAGAGACAGCAACAACATTATAGAGACAGCAACAACTTTATAGAGACAGCAACAACATCATAGAGACTGTAACAACGTTATAGAGACAGCAACAACATTATACAGACAGCAACAACATTATACAGACAGCAACAACATTATACAGACAGCAACAACATTATACAGACAGCAACAACATTATACAGAGAGCAACAACATTATAGAGACAGCTACAACATTATACAGACAGCAACAACATTATACAGAAAGCAACAACATTATAGAGACAGCAACAACATTATAGAGACAGCAACAACATTATAGAGACAGCTACGACATTATACAGACAGCTACGACATTATAGAGACAGCTACGACATTATAGAGACAGCAACGACATTATACAGCAACAACATTATAGGGAAAGCGACAACATTATAGAGACAGCAACAACATACAGATCGCAACAACATTATAGAGGCAGCAACAACATTATACAGACAGCAACAACATTATAGAGACAGCTACAACATTATACAGACTGTAACAACATTATATAGACAGCAACAACATTATAGAGACAGCAACAACATTATACAGACAGAAAAAACATTATGGAGACAGCAACAACATTATACAGACAGCAACAACATTATACAGACAGCAGCAACATTATAGAGACAGCAACAACATTATACAGACAGCAACAACATTATACAGACAGCAACAACATTATACAGACTGCAACACCATTATAGAGACAGCAACAACATTATAGAGACAGCAACAACATTATAGAGACAGCAACAACATTATAGAGAGAGCTACAACATTATACAGACAGCAACAACATTATACAGACTGCAACAACATTATACAGACTGCAACACCATTATAGAGACAGCAACAACATTATAGAGACAGCAACAACTTTATAGAGACAGCAACAACATTATAGAGACTGTAACAACGTTATAGAGACAGCAACAACATTATACAGACAGCAACAACATTATACAGACTGCAACACCATTATAGAGACAGCAACAACGTTATAGAGACAACAACAACGTTATAGAGACAGCAACAACATTATACAGACAGCAACAACATTATACAGACTGCAACAACATTATACAGACTGCAATAACATTATACAGACAGCAACAACATTATAGAGACAACATTATAGAGACAGCTACAACATTATAGAGACAACATTATAGAGACAGCAACAACATTATAGAGACAGCAACAACATTATAGAGAGAGCTACAACATTATACAGACAGCTACAACATTATACAGACAGCTACAACATTAGAGGCAGCAACAACATTATAGGGAAAGCGACAACATTATAGAGACAGCAACAACATTATAGAGACAGCTACGACATTATACAGACAGCTACGACATTATAGAGACAGCTACGACATTATAGAGACAGCAACGACATTATACAGCAACAACATTATAGGGAAAGCGACAACATTATAGAGACAGCAACAACATACAGATCGCAACAACATTATAGAGGCAGCAACAACATTATACAGACAGCAACAACATTATAGAGACAGCTACAACATTATACAGACTGTAACAACATTATATAGACAGCAACAACATTATAGAGACAGCAACAACATTATACAGACAGAAAAAACATTATGGAGACAGCAACAACATTATACAGACAGCAACAACATTATACAGACAGCAGCAACATTATAGAGACAGCAACAACATTATACAGACAGCAACAACATTATACAGACAGCAACAACATTATACAGACTGCAACACCATTATAGAGACAGCAACAACATTATAGAGACAGCAACAACATTATAGAGACAGCAACAACATTATAGAGAGAGCTACAACATTATACAGACAGCAACAACATTATACAGACTGCAACAACATTATACAGACTGCAACACCATTATAGAGACAGCAACAACATTATAGAGACAGCAACAACTTTATAGAGACAGCAACAACATTATAGAGACTGTAACAACGTTATAGAGACAGCAACAACATTATACAGACAGCAACAACATTATACAGACTGCAACACCATTATAGAGACAGCAACAACGTTATAGAGACAACAACAACGTTATAGAGACAGCAACAACATTATACAGACAGCAACAACATTATACAGACTGCAACAACATTATACAGACTGCAATAACATTATACAGACAGCAACAACATTATAGAGACAACATTATAGAGACAGCTACAACATTATAGAGACAACATTATAGAGACAGCAACAACATTATAGAGACAGCAACAACATTATAGAGAGAGCTACAACATTATACAGACAGCTACAACATTATACAGACAGCTACAACATTAGAGGCAGCAACAACATTATAGGGAAAGCGACAACATTATAGAGACAGCAACAACATTATACAGACTGTAACAACATTATAGAGACAGCTACAACATTATACAGACAGCAACAACATTATACAGACAGAAACAACATTATGGAGACAGCAACAAAATTATAGAGACAGCAACAACATTATACAGACAGCAACAACATTATACAGACAGCAACAACATTATAGAGACAGCTACAACATTATAGAGACAGCAACAACTTTATAGAGACAGCAACAACATTATAGAGACTGTAACAACGTTATAGAGACAGCAACAACATTATACAGACAGCAACAACATTATACAGACAGCAACAACATTATACAGACAGCAACAACATTATACAGACAGCAACAACATTATACAGAGAGCAACAACATTATAGAGACAGCTACAACATTATACAGACAGCAACAACATTATACAGAAAGCAACAACATTATAGAGTCAGCAACAACATTATAGAGACAGCAACAACATTATAGAGACAGCTACGACATTATACAGACAGCTACGACATTATAGAGACAGCTACGACAATATAGAGACAGCAACGACATTATACAGCAACAACATTATAGGGAAAGCGACAACATTATAGAGACAGCAACAACATACAGATCGCAACAACATTATAGAGGCAGCAACAACATTATACAGACAGCAACAACATTATAGAGACAGCTACAACATTATACAGACTGTAACAACATTATACAGACAGCAACAACATTATAGAGACAGCAACAACATTATACAGACAGAAACAACATTATGGAGACAGCAACAACATTATACAGACAGCAACAACATTATACAGACAGCAACAACATTATAGAGACAGCAACAACATTATACAGACAGCAACAACATTATACAGACAGCAACAACATTATACAGACTGCAACACCATTATAGAGACAGCAACAACATTATAGAGACAGCAACAACATTATAGAGACAGCAACAACATTATAGAGACAGCAACAACGTTATAGAGACAGCAACAACATTATACAGACTGCAACAACATTATAGAGACAGCAACAACGTTATAGAGACAACAACAACGTTATAGAGACAGCAACAACATTATACAGACAGCAACAACATTATACAGACAGCAACAACATTATACAGACAGCAACAACATTATACAGACTGCAACAACATTATACAGACTGCAATAACATTATACAGACAGCAACAACATTATAGAGACAACATTATAGAGACAGCTACAACATTATAGAGACAACATTATAGAGACAGCAACAACATTATAGAGACAGCAACAACATTATAGAGAGAGCTACAAAATTATACAGACAGCAACAACATTATACAGACTGCAACAACATTATACAGACTGCAACACCATTATAGAGACAGCAACAACATTATAGAGACAACATTATAGAGACAGCTACAACATTATAGAGACAACATTATAGAGACAGCAACAACGTTATAGAGACAGCAACAACATTATAGAGACAGCTACAACATTATACAGACAGCTACAACATTATACAGACAGCTACAACATTATACAGACAGCTACAACATTATACAGACAGCTACAACATTAGAGGCAGCAACAACATTAGACAGCAACAACATTATAGGGAATGCGACCACATTATAGAGACAGCAACAACATTATACAGACTGTAACAACATTATAGAGACAGCTACAACATTATACAGACAGCAACAACATTATACAGACTGCAACAACATTATACAGACTGCAACACCATTATAGAGACAGCAACAACATTAGACAGCAACAACATTATAGGGAAAGCGACCACATTATAGAGACAGCAACAACATTATACAGACTGTAACAACATTATAGAGACAGCTACAACATTATACAGACAGCAACAACATTATACAGACTGCAACAACATTATACAGACTGCAACACCATTATAGAGACAGCAACAACATTATAGAGACAGCAACAACTTTATAGAGACAGCAACAACATTATAGAGACTGTAACAACGTTATAGAGACAGCAACAACATTATACAGACAGCAACAACATTATACAGACAGCAACAACATTATACAGACAGCAACAACATTATACAGAGAGCAACAACATTATAGAGACAGCTACAACATTATACAGACAGCAACAACATTATACAGAAAGCAACAACATTATAGAGACAGCAACAACATTATAGAGACAGCAACAACATTATAGAGACAGCTACGACATTATACAGACAGCTACGACATTATAGAGACAGCTACGACATTGTAGAGACAGCAACGACATTATACAGCAACAACATTATAGGAAAAGCGACAACATTATAGAGACAGCAACAACATACAGATCGCAACAACATTATAGAGGCAGCAACAACATTATACAGACAGCAACAACATTATAGAGACAGCTACAACATTATACAGACTGTAACAACATTATACAGACAGCAACAACATTATAGAGACAGCAACAACATTATACAGACAGAAACAACATTATGGAGACAGCAACAACATTATACAGACAGCAACAACATTATACAGACAGCAACAACATTATAGAGACAGCAACAACATTATACAGACAGCAACAACATTATACAGACAGCAACAACATTATACAGACTGCAACACCATTATAGAGACAGCAACAACATTATAGAGACAGCAACAACATTATAGAGACAGCAACAACATTATAGAGACAGCAACAACGTTATAGAGACAGCAACAACATTATACAGACAGCAACAACATTATACAGACTGCAACAACATTATAGAGACAGCAACAACGTTATAGAGACAACAACAACGTTATAGAGACAGCAACAACATTATACAGACAGCAACAACATTATACAGACAGCAACAACATTATACAGACAGCAACAACATTATACAGACTGCAACAACATTATACAGACTGCAATAACATTATACAGACAGCAACAACATTATACAGACTGCAACACCATTATAGAGACAACATTATAGAGACAGCTACAACATTATAGAGACAACATTATAGAGACAGCAACAACATTATAGAGACAGCAACAACATTATAGAGAGAGCTACAACATTATACAGACAGCAACAACATTATACAGACTGCAACAACATTATACAGACTGCAACACCATTATAGAGACAGCAACAACATTATAGAGACAGCAACAACTTTATAGAGACAGCAACAACATCATAGAGACTGTAACAACGTTATAGAGACAGCAACAACATTATACAGACAGCAACAACATTATACAGACAGCAACAACATTATACAGACAGCAACAACATTATACAGACAGCAACAACATTATACAGAGAGCAACAACATTATAGAGACAGCTACAACATTATACAGACAGCAACAACATTATACAGAAAGCAACAACATTATAGAGACAGCAACAACATTATAGAGACAGCAACAACATTATAGAGACAGCTACGACATTATACAGACAGCTACGACATTATAGAGACAGCTACGACATTATAGAGACAGCAACGACATTATACAGCAACAACATTATAGGGAAAGCGACAACATTATAGAGACAGCAACAACATACAGATCGCAACAACATTATAGAGGCAGCAACAACATTATACAGACAGCAACAACATTATAGAGACAGCTACAACATTATACAGACTGTAACAACATTATATAGACAGCAACAACATTATAGAGACAGCAACAACATTATACAGACAGAAAAAACATTATGGAGACAGCAACAACATTATACAGACAGCAACAACATTATACAGACAGCAGCAACATTATAGAGACAGCAACAACATTATACAGACAGCAACAACATTATACAGACAGCAACAACATTATACAGACTGCAACACCATTATAGAGACAGCAACAACATTATAGAGACAGCAACAACATTATAGAGACAGCAACAACATTATAGAGAGAGCTACAACATTATACAGACAGCAACAACATTATACAGACTGCAACAACATTATACAGACTGCAACACCATTATAGAGACAGCAACAACATTATAGAGACAGCAACAACTTTATAGAGACAGCAACAACATTATAGAGACTGTAACAACGTTATAGAGACAGCAACAACATTATACAGACAGCAACAACATTATACAGACTGCAACACCATTATAGAGACAGCAACAACGTTATAGAGACAACAACAACGTTATAGAGACAGCAACAACATTATACAGACAGCAACAACATTATACAGACTGCAACAACATTATACAGACTGCAATAACATTATACAGACAGCAACAACATTATAGAGACAACATTATAGAGACAGCTACAACATTATAGAGACAACATTATAGAGACAGCAACAACATTATAGAGACAGCAACAACATTATAGAGAGAGCTACAACATTATACAGACAGCTACAACATTATACAGACAGCTACAACATTAGAGGCAGCAACAACATTATAGGGAAAGCGACAACATTATAGAGACAGCAACAACATTATAGAGACAGCTACGACATTATACAGACAGCTACGACATTATAGAGACAGCTACGACATTATAGAGACAGCAACGACATTATACAGCAACAACATTATAGGGAAAGCGACAACATTATAGAGACAGCAACAACATACAGATCGCAACAACATTATAGAGGCAGCAACAACATTATACAGACAGCAACAACATTATAGAGACAGCTACAACATTATACAGACTGTAACAACATTATATAGACAGCAACAACATTATAGAGACAGCAACAACATTATACAGACAGAAAAAACATTATGGAGACAGCAACAACATTATACAGACAGCAACAACATTATACAGACAGCAGCAACATTATAGAGACAGCAACAACATTATACAGACAGCAACAACATTATACAGACAGCAACAACATTATACAGACTGCAACACCATTATAGAGACAGCAACAACATTATAGAGACAGCAACAACATTATAGAGACAGCAACAACATTATAGAGAGAGCTACAACATTATACAGACAGCAACAACATTATACAGACTGCAACAACATTATACAGACTGCAACACCATTATAGAGACAGCAACAACATTATAGAGACAGCAACAACTTTATAGAGACAGCAACAACATTATAGAGACTGTAACAACGTTATAGAGACAGCAACAACATTATACAGACAGCAACAACATTATACAGACTGCAACACCATTATAGAGACAGCAACAACGTTATAGAGACAACAACAACGTTATAGAGACAGCAACAACATTATACAGACAGCAACAACATTATACAGACTGCAACAACATTATACAGACTGCAATAACATTATACAGACAGCAACAACATTATAGAGACAACATTATAGAGACAGCTACAACATTATAGAGACAACATTATAGAGACAGCAACAACATTATAGAGACAGCAACAACATTATAGAGAGAGCTACAACATTATACAGACAGCTACAACATTATACAGACAGCTACAACATTAGAGGCAGCAACAACATTATAGGGAAAGCGACAACATTATAGAGACAGCAACAACATTATACAGACTGTAACAACATTATAGAGACAGCTACAACATTATACAGACAGCAACAACATTATACAGACAGAAACAACATTATGGAGACAGCAACAAAATTATAGAGACAGCAACAACATTATACAGACAGCAACAACATTATACAGACAGCAACAACATTATAGAGACAGCTACAACATTATAGAGACAGCAACAACATTATACAGACAGCAACAACATTATACAGACAGAAAAAACATTATAGAGACAGCAACAACATTATACAGACAGCAACAACATTATACAGACTGCAACCCCATTATAGAGACAGCAACAACATTATAGAGACAGCAACAACATTATAGAGACAGCAACAACATTATAGAGACAGCAACAACGTTATAGAGACAGCAACAACATTATACAGACAGCAACAACATTATACAGACTGCAACACCATTATAGAGACAGCAACAACGTTATAGAGACAGCAACAACGTTATAGAGACAGCAACAACATTATAGAGACAGCAACAACATTATACAGACAGCAACAACATTATACAGACTGAAACACCATTATAGAGACAGCAACAACGTTATAGAGACAGCAACAACGTTATAGAGACAGCAACAACATTATACAGACAGCAACAACATTATACAGACAGCAACATTATACAGACAGCAACAACATTATACAGACTGCAACAACATTATACTGACTGCAATAACATTATACAGACAGCAACAACATTATACAGACAGCAACAACATTATAGAGACAGCAACAACATTATAGAGACAGCAACAACATTATACAGACAGCTACAACATTATACAGACAGCAACAACATTATAGGGAAAGCGACAACATTATAGAGACAGCAACAACATTATACAGACTGTAACAACATTATAGAGACAGCTACAACATTATACAGACAGCAACAACATTATACAGACTGTAACAACATTATACAGACAGCAACAACATTATAGAGACAGCAACAACATTATACAGACAGAAACAACATTATGGAGACAGCAACAACATTATAGAGACAGCAACAACATTATAGAGACAGCTACAACATTATAGAGACAGCTACAACATTATAGAGACAGCAACAACATTATACAGACAGCAACAACATTATACAGACAGCAACAACATTATACAGTCAGCAACAACATTATAGAGACAGCAACAACATCATAGAGGCAACATTATAGAGATAGCAACAACATTATAGAGACAGCAACAACATTATACAGATATCATCAACATTATAGAGACAGCATCAACATTATAGAGACAGCAACAACATTATACAGACAGCAACAACATTATACAGACAGCAACAACATTATACAGACAGCAACAACATTATAGAGACAGCAACAACATAATCTTTTCTGGTAGGAATTGATGGTATTTACAGTCTTACATCACCTTTATTATGTCATTCTTCCAGCATTTGTATCAGTCAGGACTTGTGTAAATGAACAAATCTTTTCGTCATCCTTGAAAATGCAAGATGTTGTTTTTGCATCAAAATAGTTTGACAGCTACCAGACTGAAATAGTTTGTGTTGCTAATTAGCTGTCGCTGAGGAGGAAGGTACATCCCTTAATTTGACATGTGTCTTTGAGTGCAACTCAGTATCATTCACTGGGGTACAGTTGGAAGCCAATTTTCCATTAATTATGCAAATCAATTCACCCTGGAGTACTCTACTTGCTACAGGTATGCTCTTATTTGTTCTTATTTGCTTTACTAGGCTGGAATCTACAATAGCCCCATTGAGGGTTTGGAGTTGGACTCCTGATGTGTGTCTGGTGGAGCTGGTCATCCACAGTGGGGAACATTGTTCCACACACAGCCAGGCATTAAATGTTCTTCCACGTCTTGTTAGTGGAGATACCCCAGCCTACGAAAAAGTCTGTCTGTCTTTATCTGTCTCCGTCTGTCTCTCCGTCAGTCTCTCCGTCTGTCTCTCCGTCTCTCTGTCTGTCTCTCCGTCGCTCCGTCTCTCTCTCCGTCTCTCCGTCTGTCTCTCCGTCCGTCTTTCTGTCTGTTTCTCCGTCTCTCCGTCTGTCTCTCCGTCTGTCTCTCCGTCTGTCTCTCCGTCTGTCTCTCCGTCTCTCCGTCTGTCTCTCCGTCTGTCTGTCTCTCCGTCTGTCTGTCTCTCCGTCTGTCTGTCTCTCCGTCTGTCTGTCTCTCTGTCTGTCTCTCCGTCTGTCTCTCCGTCTCTCCGTCTCTCTGTCCGTCTTTCTGTCCGTCTCTCTGTCTCTCCGTCTGTCTCTCCGTCTGTCTCTCTGTCTGTCTCTCCGTCTCTCCGTCCGTCTTTCTGTCTGTTTCTCCGTCTCTCCGTCTGTCTCTCCGTCTGTCTCTCCGTCTGTCTGTCTCTCCGTCTGTCTCTCCGTCTCTCCGTCTCTCCGTCTCTCTGTCCGTCTTTCTGTCTGTCTCTCTGTCTCTCCGTCTGTCTCTCCGTCTGTCTCTCCGTCTGTCTCTCTGTCTCTCCGTCTGTCTCTCTGTCTCTCCGTCTGTCTCTCCGTCTCTCCGTCTGTCTCTCCGTCTCTCCGTCTGTCTCTCTGTCTCTGCGTCTGTCTCTCCGTCTCTCTGTCTGTCTCTCCGTCTCTCTGTCTGTCTCTCCGTCTCTCTGTCTGTCTCTCCGTCTCTCTGTCTGTCTCTCCATCTCGCCGTCTCTCCGTCTCTCCTGTCTCTCCGTCTCTCCGTCTGTCTCTCCGTCTGTCTCTCCGTCTGTCTCTCCATCTCTCTGTCTCTCCGTCTGTCTGTCTCTCCGTCTGTCCGTCTCTCCGTCTCTCTGTCTCTCCGTCTGTCTCTCCGTCTCTCTGTCTCTCCGTCTGTCTCTCCGTCTGTCTCTCCGTCTGTCTCTCCGTCTGTCTCTCCGTCTGTCTCTCTGTGTTGTTCTCTGTCTCTTTGTCTGTCTGTCTGTCTCTTTGTCTGTCTGTCTGTCTCTTTGTCTGTCTGGCCCTCTCTGTCTGGCCGTCTGTCTGTCTCTCTGTCTCTCTCTGTCGTTGTCTGTCTGTCTGTCTCTCTGTCTCTCTCTGTCATTGTCTGTCTCTGTCTCTTTGTCTCTGTCTCTCTCTGTCGTTGTCTGTCTCTGTCTCTTTGTCTGTCTCTCTCTGTCGTTGTCTGTCTCTGTCTCTTTGTCTCTCTGTCTCTCTTTGTTGTTGTCTGTCTCTGTCGTTGTCTGTCTCTGTCTCTTTGTCTCTCTGTCTCTCTTTGTCGTTGTCTGTCTCTGTTTCTTTGTCTCTCTGTCTCTCTCTATCGTTGTCTGTCTCTGTCTCTTTGTCTCTCTCTGTCGTTGTCTGTCTCTGTCTCTCTGTCTCTCTCTGTTGTTGTCTGTCTCTGTCTCTCTCTGTCGTTGTCTGTCTCTGTCTCTTTGTCTCTGTCTCTCTCTGTCGTTGTCTGTCTCTCTGTCTCTTTGTCTCTCTCTGTCTCTCTCTGTCATTGTCTCTCTCTGTCGTTGTCTCTCTCTGTCGTTGTCTCTCTCTGTCGTTGTCTGTCTCTGTCTCTTTGTCTCACTGTCTCTCTCTGTCGTTGTCTGTCTCTGTCTCTTTGTCTCTGTCTCGCTCTGTCGTTGTCTGTCTCTCTGTCTCTCTCTGTCTCTCTCTGTCTCTCTCTGTCTCTCCCTGTCTCTCTCTGTCGTTGTCTGTCTCTCTGTCTCTTTGTCTCTCTCTGTCTCTCTCTGTCATTGTCTCTCTCTGTCGTTGTCTCTCTCTGTCGTTGTCTCTCTCTGTCGTTGTCTGTCTCTGTCGTTGTCTGTCTCTGTCTCTTTGTCTCACTGTCTCTCTCTGTCGTTGTCTGTCTGTCTCTTTGTCTCACTGTCTCTCTCTGTCGTTGTCTGTCTCTCTGTCTCTTTGTCTCTCTCTGTCTCTCTCTGTCATTGTCTCTCTCTGTCATTGTCTCTCTCTGTCGTTGTCTGTCTCTGTCTCTTTGTCTCTGTCTCTCTCTGTCGTTGTCTGTCTCTCTGTCTCTTTCTCTCTCTCTGTCTCTCTCTGTCATTGTCTGCCTCTGTCGTTGTCTCTCTCTGTCGTTGTCTCTCTCTGTCGTTGTCTGTCTCTGTCTCTTTGTCTCACTGTCTCTCTCTGTCGTTGTCTGTCTCTGTCTCTTTGTCTCTGTCTCTCTCTGTTGTCGTCTGTCTCTGTCTCTCTGTCTCTCTCTGTCGTTGTCTGTCTGTCTCTTTGTCTCACTGTCTCTCTCTGTCGTTGTCTGTCTCTCTGTCTCTTTGTCTCTCTCTGTCTCTCTCTGTCATTGTCTCTCTCTGTCATTGTCTCTCTCTGTCGTTGTCTGTCTCTGTCTCTTTGTCTCTGTCTCTCTCTGTCGTTGTCTGTCTCTCTGTCTCTTTCTCTCTCTCTGTCTCTCTCTGTCATTGTCTGCCTCTGTCGTTGTCTCTCTCTGTCGTTGTCTCTCTCTGTCGTTGTCTGTCTCTGTCTCTTTGTCTCACTGTCTCTCTCTGTCGTTGTCTGTCTCTGTCTCTTTGTCTCTGTCTCTCTCTGTCGTTGTCTGTCTCTCTGTCTCTCTGTCTCTCTCTGTCATTGTCTCTCTCTGTCGTTGTCTGTCTCTGTCTCTTTGTCTCTGTCTCTCTCTGTCGTTGTCTGTCTCTCTGTCTCTTTCTCTCTCTCTGTCTCTCTCTGTCATTGTCTCTCTCTGTCGTTGTCTCTCTCTGTCGTTGTCTCTCTCTCTGTCGTTGCCTCTCTGCCTCTGTCTCTCTGCCTCTGTCTCTCTGCCTCTGTCTCTCTGCCTCTGTCTGTCTGTCTGTCTGTTTCTGTCTGTCTGTTTCTGTCTGTCTGTCTGTTTCTGTCTGTCTGTCTGTATCTCTGTCTGTCTGTATCTCTGTCTGTCTCTCAATTCAATTCAATTTCAATTGACTTTATTGACATGGCAAGTTCATTATTACTTACATTGTCAAAGTATACATATAGAAAAATGAAAAATTTATATTTATATATATATAAAATATATATATTTATATATAAATAAATGGTGGGACCAACAGCAATAATAATAGTAGTGGTGGACTTGGGATTACCATTAACAACAACTACAACATTAATCTGAACAACAATACATTAAAGCAATGGTGGTAGACCAGTGTCAACATGACATGGTATGAAAGACAAAACAAAAGAAGATGGGAAATATTATTGACATTACATTGCACTTTTCACTGGCTGTCCCTCAGGTTGTGGCAGGAGGACACATATTTTGCTGCCAAAACTGCCAAAACTCTCTCTCTGTCTGGCCCTCTCTGTCTCCCTCTCTGTCTCCCTCTCTCTGTCTGGCCCTCTCTGTCTGTCTCTGTCTCTCTGTCTGTCTGTCTCTGTCTCTGTCTCTGTCTCTGTCTCTCTCTCTCTCTCTGTTTGCCCCCCCCCCCCCCACACACACACACACCACACCACACACACACACACACACACACACACACACACACACACACACACACACACACCACACACACACACACACACCTGTCACTCTCCCCCTCTGTCGATAGATAAACTATACAGTACATTCGGAAAGTATTCAGATCACTTGACTTTTTACACATTTTGTTACGTTACAGCCTTATTCTTTAATGGATGAAATCGTTTTTTTCCCTCATCAATATACCCCTAAAAACAGGTTTTTAGAAATTTTTGCAAATGTGTAAAATTGTTTAATATGGGCTCCCGAGTGGCGCAGCGGTCTAAGGCACTGCATCTCAGTGCTGGAGGCATCACTACAGACCCTGGTTTGATTCCAGGCTGTATCACAACCGGCCGTGATTGAGAGTCCCATAGGGCGGCGCACAATTGACCCAGCGTTGTCCGGGTTTGGCTGGGGTAGGTCGTCATTGTAAATAAAAATGTGTTCTTAACTGACTTGCCTACTTAAATAAAGGTTAAACAAAGTAAAAAAAAAAAAAAAAACACATTTACATAAGTATTCAGACCCTTTACTCAGTACTTTGTTGAAGCACCTTTGGCAGTGATGACAGCCTGAAGTCTTCTTGGGTATGACGCTATAATCTTGGCACACCTGTATTTGGGGAGTTTCTCCCATTCTTCTCTGCAGATCTTCTTAATCTTCTCTGCAGATCATCAGACCAGAGAATCTTGTTTCTCAAGGTTTGAGTGTCCAAGTGGACTGTCATGTGCCTTTTACTGAGGAGTTGCTTCCGTCTGGCCACTCTACCATAAAGGCCTGATTGTTGGAGTGCTGCATAGATGGTTGTCCTTCTGGAATGTTCTCCCATCTCCACAGAGAAACTCTGGAGGTCTGTCAGAGTGACCATCGGGTTCTTGGTCTCCTCCCTGACCAAGGTCCTTCTCCCCCGATTGCTCAGTTTGGCCGGTTGGCCAGCTCTAGGAAGTGTCTTGGTTGTCCCAAACTTCTTCCATTTAAGAATGATGGAGGCCACTGTGTTCTTGGGGACCTTCAATGCTGCAGACATTCTTTAGTACCCTTCCCCAGATCTGTCCTTCGACCTCATGGCTTGGTTTTTGCTCTGACATGCACTGTCAACTGTGGGACCCTATATAGACAGGTGTATGCCTTTCCAAATCATGTCCAATCAATTGAATTTACCACAGGTGGACTCCAATCAAGTTGTAGAAACATCTCAAGGATGATCAATGGAAACAGGATGCACCTGAGCTCAATTTCGAGTCTCATAGCAATGGGTCTGAATACTTATGTAAATAAGGTATCTGTTTTTTATTTTTTTATACATTTGCAAAAATATATAAAAATCTGTTTTCGCTTTGTCATTATGGGGTATTGTGTGTAGATTGATAAGGAAACATTTGAGTTTAATCATTTTAGAATAAGGTTATAACGTAAGAAAATGTGGAAAAGTGAAGGGTTTTAATACACTCCGATTGCACTGTATATACAAAAGTATGTGGACACCCCTTAAAATGAGTGGATTCTGATATTTCAGCCACACCCGTTGCTGACAGAGATGCACACAGCCATGCAATCTTCATAGACAAACATGGCAGTGGAATGGCCTTACTGAAGAGCTCAGTGACTTTCAACGTTGCACCGTCATAGGATGCCACCTTTCCAACAAGTCAGTTCATCAAATTTCTGCCCTACTGGAGCTACCCCGGTCAACTGTAAGTTCTGTTATTGTGAAGTTGAAATGTCTTGGAGCAACAACGTCTCAACCGGGAAGTGGTAGGCCACACAAGCTCACAGAACGGAACCAGAGTGCTGAGGCGCGTAGCAGGTCTGTCCTTGGTTGCAAAACTCACTACCAAGTCACAAACTGCCTCTGGAAGCAACGTCAGCATATGAACTGTTCGTCGGGAGCTTCATGAAATGGGTTTCCATGGCTGAGCAGCCGCACACAAGCCTAAGATCACCATGCGCAATGCCAAGCGTTGGCTAGAGAGCTGTAAAGCTCGCCGCCATTGGACTCTGGAGTAGTGGAAACGCATTCTCTGGAGTGATGAATCACGCTACAGCATGGAATGAGATTCTAGACACTTCTGTGCTTCCAACTTTGTGGCAACAGTTTGGGGAAGACCCTTTCCTGTTTCAGCATGACAATGCCCCTGTGCACAAAGCGAGGTCCATAAAAAAATGGTTTGTCGATATCAGTGTGGAAAAACTTGACTGGCCTGCATGAAGCCCTGGTATCAACCCCATCGAACACCTTTGGGATGAATTGGGATGCGGACTGTGAGCCAGGCCTAATCGCCCAACATCAGTGCCCGACCTCATCAATGCTCTTGTGGCTGAATGGAAGCAAGTCCCCGCAGCAATGTTCCAACATCTAGTAGAATGCCTTCCCTGAAGAGTGGAGGCTGTTATAGCAGCAAAGGGGAGACCAACTTCATATTAATGCCTATGATTTTGGAATGAGATGTTCGACGAGCAGGTGTCCACATACTTTTAGTCATGTAGTGTAATTGTGCAAGTTTAAAACACGGTGTTGGTACAAAATGCTTGGTTCACTCAAGTAACACATTGCATTGCATTGGGTACAGTAAGGTCACATTGCACACAATGACATTACAGATCCCAATAACTGATTTGTGCCACACAAACATGCCTTGCAGATGATATGTCTAGCAGCATTTCCCCACATTTCTGTTTATAAGGACCTACATGTTGACTGAGAAGACAGCTGAACTTTCCACACTCTTCTAGGGAGGAACAGCTCAGCTTCTATCTGCCGACTTTGGTAAGTATCTTGCTGTTTTACTAATAACAGAGCTATGTATGCCACAAATAGATACAATTGATTTGTACTTGAAACTCTCAAAACGTGTAGAAGTGAAATAACCATGCATATCTTTCGTAATGAACATTTCTATTGCACATGAATCCGTAAGTAACATACAGTGTTGGTGTAACCCTGCACATGAATCCGTAAATAACACACAGTGTTGGTGTAACCCTGCACATGAATCCGTAAGTAACACACAGTGTTGGTGTAACCCTGCACATGAATCCGTAAATAACACACAGTGTTGGTGTAACCCTGCACATGAATCCGTAAGTAACACACAGTGTTGGTGTAACCCTGCACATGAATCCGTAAATAACACACAGTGTTGGTGTAACCCTGCACATGAATCCGTAAGTAACACACAGTGTTGGTGTAACCATGCACATGAATCCGTAAGTAACACACAGTGTTGGTGTAACCCTGCACATGAATCCGTAAGTAACACATAGTGTTGGTGTAACCCTGCACATGAATCCGTAAGTAACACACAGTGTTGGTGTAACCATGCACATGAATCCGTAAGTAACATACAGTGTTGGTGTAACCCTGCACATGAATCCGTAAGTAACACAGTGTTGGTGTAACCCTGCACATGAATCTGTAAGTAACACAGTGTTGGTGTAACCCTGCACATGAATCTGTAAGTAACACAGTGTTGGTGTAACCCTGCACATGAATCCGTAAGTAACACACAGTGTTGGTGTAACCCTGCACATGAAAAGAAGAGCAGTGAGACCACCAGACCACCACCATTGTCTGCTCATCATGGGAGTCATGACTGCATCGTTTCTTCTCTGCATCCTTCTCATCTTCCTGGGGACTGAGGTGACTGGTGAGTGACAGGCCATGCTGGAGGTCACTCCCATTTACTTTCCAGACAAATAGGAATGTTTTCTCATAATTGACTTTGTTTCATTCTGATATCATGGTAATTATGCATTATTTATCTGTGTTCTACTTAGGGTTGTCGCAAGGGCCGGCTCAGTCCAAATGGGTTTTCTCGAGCCAAGGAGTTTGGGAAGTTTTACTACCGTTTCAACTCTACTTTGAAGACAAGGAAGGAAGCACAGGCAAATCAAATTTTATTTGTCACTTGCGCCGAATACAGCAGGGAAATGCTTACTTACAAGTCCTAATCAACAATGCAGTTTAAAACAATTAAAATAAGACTAAGAAATAACAATAACAAATCATTAAATAGGGGGGTACTGGTACAGAGTCAATGTGCAGGGGCACCGGTTAGTTGAGGTAATTGAGGAAATATGAACATGAAAGTAGAGTTATTAAAGTGACTATGCATAGATAATAACAGAGAGTAGCAGCAGTGTAAATGGGGAGGGGGGGGGGCAATGCAAAAAGTATGGGTAGTCATTTGATTTGATGTTCATGAGTCTTATGGCTTGGGGGTAGAAGCTGTTTAGAAGACTCTTGGACCTAAACTTGGCGCTCCGGTACTGCTTGCCATGCGGTCGCAGAGAGAACAGTCTATGACTAGGGTAGCTGGAGTCTTTGACAATTTTGAGGGCCTTCCTCTGACACGGCCTGGTATAAGCTTCTGTATAGGGACCACCATTTTGGTGTGTTCATATACAGTAGTTGGGCCACAACCGTCTGGACAATGGCTGTATAACCTTTGTGGAAGCCCAAGTGTAATGGGTTACCTATTGGTGAGCAGTGCAATTGAACGGTAATTTAATGTTTTTTTATAGCGTTAGAGCAGCTACTCTTGAATTAGTATCCTGTTAATTGAAGGGGTGAACAGCCCTATCGGTTTTCTATGGTCACACTTCTGTTCTGTCTTGTCCCGAATCACAAGGACATTCTCCTCTACAGGTGGAACAGGCTACGATGACATCAGCTGTTCTGACCAGGGTACCGCCTTTTTTCTCTGCCAGATCTTTACTGGACACAGAGGGTACTACTATCGCAGTTTTGATTTGATATCTTGAAAGGTTATGTAATGGCTACAGATACATAATAATTGCCTTTTAATTAATTGAATCAGAATTGTCGCTATAGTATTATGGAAACAAGCTTTAAGCTACAGTACCAACCATTTAGATACATACAAAACAATGATACTCAAAACATAAAGGACAAATTGTTATAACTGTTATATCTGAAATATCTATGTGGAATTGGTGGAATTGTTGTGTTCTGTAACATCCCTCAGTGCCTCCTTGCCAATGTCTTCTTTTAATAAAAAACCTGCAGCAACATCCTGTCTCAGCATGATCAATTTATACCACTATAAAATAAACCAATTCAATAGGGTCTGGATATCATTCACTTCAACCAGAAGCACTTATTCATTATACTTTTCTGCGTCTGACCTCGGATGATAAAAATACTTTCCATTTCCTCTGAGTGTCTTAGACAGTGAGCCGAGGACACTTTGTTAATTGAGAATCTATTCTTTTCAAACCCTATTTTGAGTGTTTGTGAAAGTGATTCAGTAGTTCATATGGTCTTTGGATAAAAACTGTGTCAGAGCTGACTGGCTTGGTTTGGGAATATATGATATCACATTATTGATGTAACCCATATTAATGTAATGATCCTTGTTGTTTATGGTGTGTACCTAGAAAGCCAGTTGAATCCAGTTCATGGAGTAAAGACCTATTGCTACCCTGTTTTATGTTTCAGACAACACTCTTCACTGACCCATCAAGCTGAGAGAGAGTGACGTGAGCTAAGGATAGGGTCATATTTTGAGGACCGAAGAGTCATATCGTTAATCGCTGGAATCAAAGAATTGTATCATGTTTTTTTAATTTTTAGATTAGTTGTCTTTTTTACAGATATGGGTAAAGGGTACATTGTTTTATTTGTATATTTTTTTACCAGTATTTAAATTGGCATGCTCATGTTTTATTCCTATTCACATTTCAAATTTGTGTGGATAGGCCAATGGAATTTAAACTGCATTTTTATACATATTTTTCCTTTTCAAGATTTGTATTTCCAGTTAATTCACTCACTGTATCCTTGTGTGCCCATTTGTTTTCTTACAGGTTCTACTATAAAAAACAACCAAAATGCCCAGGTCCTGAAGAGTACCTGTCTATTTTTAGCTCTCTAAATAAATAGACTCGGACACAGGACTGAGTCATTGGCAGAGTCTTAGAGGACTAACAATAACTGAGAGTGTTATGGTAAAATAGAATGGCAGAGAGAAATGTTTAGAGTGACTCATAAGCCAATCCTGCCTACGGTACATGTGACACGTGCGAATGCCCACCCCTGCCAGCACCCATCAAAGCAGAGACAAATTCAGTTCTGAACGTGCCAAATGCAAAGCAGCTGGTATCAGACTCTTTCTCTTTTCACCTGTGGGTTTAACATCAGGTTGCTGCCAGTCTCTGTTTGTGAAACACTTGTGTGTGTGTGTGGGCTGAGAGAGACAGAGAAAGTTCAGTGGAGTCTCCCTAGGCCCAGATGCAGAGAGGATGTTCTCCCTTACAAACATTTTCATAAATGTACACTAAGTGTACAAAACATTAGGAACACCTGCTCTTTCCATGTCATAGACTGACCAGGTGAAAGCTATGATCGCTTATTGATTTCACCTATTAAAAACACTTGAATCAGTGTAGATGAAGGGGAGGAGACAGGTTAAAGAATAATTTTTAAGCCTTGAGTCAATTGAGACATGGATTGTGTATGTGTGCCATTCAGAGGGTGAATGGGCAAGACAAAATATTTAAATGCCTTTGAATGGGGTGTGGTAGTAAATGCCAGGCGCTCCGGTTTGAGTGTGTCAAGAACTGCAATGCTGCTGGGTTTTTACGCTCAACAGTTTCCCATCTGTATCGAGAATGGTCCACCACCCAAATAGCATCCAGCCAACTTGACACAACTGTGGGAAGCATTGGAGTCACCATTGGCCAGCATCCTAATATTGAGGTGCACTCCCTTTTACTCTCAGAACAGCCTCAATTCTTTGGGGCATGGACTCTACCAGGTGTTGAAAGCGTTCCACAGGGATGCTGGATGTTGACTCAAATGCTTCCCACAGTCGTGTCAAGTTTGTTGGATGTCCCTTGGGTGATGGACCGTTCTTGATACTCACCTTCTCAGCGTCACCATCCTGCCTCCATCCTCTATCTTGTTAACTGTGTTCAGGTGTGTGGGCCGCGCCCACTAACTGATCTTAATGAGTTATTGTTTCCTTTGAAGTGAGGGCTGTCTGGCTAGACAAAAGTGTACTGTTTTGTATGAGATAAAAAAAACCTAGCATGCTACAGTAGCTCCATCCTGGTGGCACAGTGGACTAATTCCATGGATAAAGAACAGAAGATCACAGGTTTGAATCTTGCTGACACCTTGCCACAAAAAAAAGTGTTTGCACGGTTAATGCCTAAGCAAATTAATTTGTGCTTTGAGTTCAAAACAGATAACCCAAACTAAATTTGCAGTGTTATTAATATTGTTATTGAAACATTCAATGAAAGTTTTAGAATTTCCGTTATCAGATCGTTAATAAATAAAACTTCCTAGGAACGTTTTCAGGGAACCATAGCGAAACGTTCTCAGAACCTTCCTGCAACCTAAAAATGTACTTTCGCAGAACAGGTGACATTTTCACTCCGTTCTCAGAACGTTTAAAAATAGCTTTCAGTTTTACCGGTCAGGAAACTTATGGCTTCGTTCCCAGAACCAACGGGAAACAAAACATCTACATTCCCAAACCTTCCAAGGAACCAAATGTGGTAGCTGGGCTGTTCCTTTGTAAGCGCGGAGTCACCGCGCTGATAGGGAAATGACCTGTTAGCGGTGAGCTCCCACTGCTACGTCTTACTGGCCGTCATTGTGACCACCTAGCTGTGTCTGTCGGACCAACCTGCTGCACTAGACCAGCCAGGACAATGATGCCAGGACAATGATACACAGTGGCAGCCATTGATGAGCTGGAAAAGCTTTGATGTCATATCCTGTGAGTTATTTGGAGACCCTTTAAGGCATGGCTAATCTACTGTGGGCAACTAGCCATGCCCTGCACGGCATGTTTGTGTACATCATCATTTCTGACTGCACCACAGAAGCCAAGGACAAATGATGGGTTGTGACCGTACAGCTGTGCTTCTACACTTACTGGTGCACACACACACACACACACACACACACACACACACACACACACACACACACACACACACACACACACACACACACACACACACACACACACACACACACACACACACACACACACACACACACACACACACACACACACACACACACACACACGATGTGGTAGCAGTGAGGGAAAAGGTCACCATATGGGTACCATAAAGGGTTATTAGTTATTTAATGACCTGTCATCTATATCAAAACTGGGTCACACAATGTGTAGTGACACAGGCTGAATACGGCATCACATACTGTCTGTCATTACCTGCAGAGCTCATATATACAGGGGAGAAGTGGCAGTGAGGAAGTGGAGAAATACAACTGAAAGATATGTTTAACCTCAAAGGCCAGTCAAGTGAGCAATCTGACAATGTCTGTCACGGAAGGATGCAAATGATACATCAGCCGCTGTTCCTGCCACCTGGAGTTTCTTGACATGTGTCTGTCTAGTCTAAGTCACTGAAGACTGGGTTTATTCAAGAACCTTCCTTCAACAAACTATCAGCCATGAACAATGTTCATACTTTAGTTTAGTGGGCCTTCTGCACTCTTAGATAGTGGGATTAGGAAGGTTCTGGCTGCCTGTGTCTACCCAGTCATGCCCCTGAGCTCCGATTGCTATGTGCTACCATCGTACCATATAGCCACCAGTCCCAGGTGTTCCCACACCCAAATGTCAGCATGTTCACTGGCCAGTGTTCCTGAACGTCACCTCCTCTTACCACCAACCCCCCCCTTGGCTCGCAATTTACTGAACCATTCCGGCACAATGGAGCCTTGCTGGGTGAACCAGTTCTACATTGTTCTGGACCTATTTCCCCACTTTATATTATGTACTTAACTTTGTGTGTTCCCTGGTGTTAGTAGATTTGCTGTGATGATGCTGTCAGTATCAAAAGGATAGGCTTAGTAGAGAGGTCCAGTGTTTCAGCACTGTGAACATATTGTATGGAGTGGTAGTTACTGTATTGTTCAACCCAACCTTACCCTTCGGTGGCATTAGAAAACAATATATTGACCTATATAGCTTGTTTGGACAAAAGGACCTGTACCATGATTGGTTCTGCAGCATGTTGTGATGACATACTGTTCAGTGACCATGAGGGAAAATGCAGGCCAGTGAGAAAAGGGCTTCCTGATGAAAATTGGCATTGCCAGCTGAGACAGGTGTTGGCAGGTGGTCATCAACTGTATCACAGACTGATGTTAAGGCTTGAGATGTACTGAGTTGTGAAATTCTTGTTCATTTTGTGTTTATTATGCACCTTTCAAAAGGCTTTACCTTTTACAAAGTCCAAGTTATATAACCAATGAATAATGCATTTCCACTGTGCTGAATAAAACATGACTGTTACCAGGTGAATGTCCTGTTGACTTCAGAACAGCAGGTTAGAAGAAGAAATGGGTCCGAGAGAATGGATGGAGGAGAGAACTGTTATAATATATAACGCTGTAGGAATGCTCAACCAGTGTCGCTTATTCAGCCGACTGAAACTTTCAACCGGTTCTCCCCATTAAGCGAGTAGGAGTCGGAGGCCGAGACTTCTCTGGTCTCTACTCCTCCCTTTGTGGGGTCTGAGACGCCGACGGCTCCCACCATTAGCTCTGACAAATTGAAAACCCTAGTCATTGGCGACTCCATTACCCGCAGTATTAGACTTAAAACTAATCATCCAGCGATCATACACTGTTTACCAGGGGGCAGGGCTACCGACGTTAAGGCTAATCTAAAGATGGTGCTGGCTAAAGCTAAAACTGGCGAGTGTAGAGAGTATAGAGATATTGTTATCCACGTCGGCACCAACGATGTTAGGATGAAACAGTCAGAGGTCACCAAGCGCAACATAGCTTCAGCGTGTAAATCAGCTAGAAAGATGTGTCGGCATCGATTAATTGTCTCTGGCCCCCTCCCAGTTAGGGGGAGTGATGAGCTCTACAGCAGAGTCTCACAACTCAATCGCTGGTTGAAAACTGTTTTCTGCCCCTCCCAAAAGATAGAATTTGTAGATAATTGGCCCTCTTTCTGGGACTCACCCACAAACAGGACCAAGCCTGGCCTGTTGAGGAGTGACGGACTCCATCCTAGCTGGAGGGGTGCTCTCATCTTATCTACGAACATAGACAGGGCTCTAACTCCTCTAGCTCCAAAATGAAATAGGGTGCAGGCCAGGCAGCAGGCTGTTAGCCAGCCTGCCAGCTTAGTGGAGTCTGCCACTAGCACAGTCAGCGTAGTCAGCTCAGCTTTCCCCATTGAGACCGTGTCTGTGCCTCGATCTAGGTTGGGCAAAATTAAAAATGGCGGTGTTCGCTTTAGCAATCTCACTTGTATAAAGACCTCCTCCATTCCTACCATTATTGAAAGAGATTGTGATACCTCACATCTCAAAATTGGGTTACTTAATGTTAGATCCCTCACTTCCAAGGCAGTTATAGTCAATGAACTAATCACTGATAATAATCTTGATGTGATTGGCCTGACTGAAACATGGCTTAAGCCTGATGAATTTACTGTGTTAAATGAGGCCTCACCCCCTGGTTACATTAGTGACCATACCCCCCGTGCATCCGGCAAAGGCGGAGGTGTTGCTAATATTTACGATAGCAAATTTCAATTTACAAAAAAAAAAACAACAATGACGTTTTTGTCTTTTGAGCTTCTAGTCATGAAATCTATGCAGCCTACTCACTCACTTTTTATAGCTACTGTTTATAGGCCTCCTGGGCCATATGCAGTGTTCCTCACTGAGTTCCCTGAATTCCTATCGGATCTTGTAGTCATAGCAGATAATATTCTAATTTTTGGTGACTTTAACATTCACATGGAAAAGTCCACAGACCCACTCCAAAAGGCTTTCGGAGCCATCATCGACTCAGTGGGTTTTGTCCAACATGTCTCTGGACCTACTCACTGCCACAGTCATACTCTGGACCTAGTTTTGTCCCATGGAATAAATGTTGTGGATCTAAATGTTTTTCCTCATAATCCTGGACTATCGGACCACCATTTTATTACGTTTGCAATTGCAACAAATAATCTGCTCAGACCCCAACCAAGGAGCATTAAAAGTCGTGCTATAAATTCTCAGACAACCCAAAGATTCCTTGATGCCCTTCCAGACTGCCTCTGCCTACCCAAGGACGTCAGAGGACAAAAATCAGTTAACCACCTAACCGAGGAACTCAATTTAACCTTGCGCAATACCCTAGATGCAGTTGCACCCCTAAAAACTAAAAACATCTGTCATAAGAAACTAGCTCCCTGGTATACAGAAAATACACGAGCTCTGAAGCAAGCTTCCAGAAAATTGGAACGGAAATGGCGCCACACCAAACTGGAAGTCTTCCGACTAGCTTGGAAAGACAGTACCGTGCAGTATCGAAGAGCCCTTACTGCTGCTCGATCATCCTATTTTTCCAACTTAATTGAGGAAAATAAGAACAATCCGAAATTTCTTTTTGATACTGTCGCAAAGCTAACTAAAAAGCAGCCTTCGCAAATGGAGGATGGCTTTCACTTCAGCAGTAATAAATTTATGAACTTCTTTGAGGAAAAGATCATGATCATTAGAAAGCAAATTACAGACTCCTCTTTAAATCTGGGTATTCCTCCAAAGCTCCATTGTCCTGAGTCTGCACAACTCTGCCAGGACCTAGGATCAAGGGAGATACTAAAGTGTTTTAGTACTATATCTCTTGACGCAATGATGAAAATAATCATGGCCTCCAAACCCTCAAGCTGCATACTGGACCCTATTCCAACTAAACTACTGAAAGAGCTGCTTCCTGTGCTTGGCCCTCCTATGTTGAACATAATAAACGGCTCTCTATCCACCGGATGTGTACCAAGCTCACTAAAAGTGGCAGTAATAAAGCCTCTCTTGAAAAAGCCGAATCTTGATCCAGAAATTAGAAAAAACTATCGGCCTATATCGAATCTTCCATTCCTCTCAAAATTTTTTGAAAAAGCTGTTGCACAGCAACTCACTGCCTTCCTGAAGACAAACAATGTATACGAAACGCTTCAGTCTGGTTTTAGACCCCATCATAGCACTGAGACTGCACTTGTGAAGGTGGTAAATGACCTTTTAATGACGTCAGACCGAGGCTCTGCATCTGTCCTCGTGCTCCTAGATCTTAGTGCCGCTTTTGATACCATCGATCACCACATTCAAGTTCTGGCCTGGTTTAGATCTTATCTGTCGGAAAGATATCAGTTTGTCTCTGTGAATGGTTTGTCCTCTGACAAATCAATTGTAAATTTCGGTGTTCCTCAAGGTTCCGTTTTAGGACCACTATTGTTTTCACTATATATTTTACCTCTTGGGGATGTCATTCGAAAACATAATGTTAAATTTCACTGCTATGCGGACGACACACAGCTGTACATTTCAATGAAACATGGTGAAGCCCCAAAATTGCCCTCGCTAGAAGCCTGTGTTTCAGACATAAAGAAGTGGATGGCTGCAAACTTTCTACTTTTAAACTCGGACAAAACAGAGATGCTTGTTCTAGGTCCCAAGAAACAAAGAGATCTGTTGAATCTGACAATTAATCTGGATGGTTGTACAGTCGTCTCAAATAAAACTGTGAAGGACCTCGGCGTTACTCTGGACCCTGATCTCTCTTTTGAAGAACATATCAAGACTGTTTCAAGGACAGCTTTTTTCCATCTACGTAACATTGCAAAAATCTGACATTTTCTGTCCAAAAATGACGCAGAAAAATTTATCTATGCTTTTGTTACTTCTAGGCTGGACTACTGCAATGCTCTACTTTCCGGCTACCCGGATAAAGCACTAAATAAACTTCAGTTAGTGCTAAATACGGCTGCTAGAATCCTGACTAGAACCAAAAAATTTGATCATATTACTCCAGTGCTAGCCTCCCTACACTGGCTTCCTGTTAAGGCAAGGGCTGATTTCAAGGTTTTACTGCTAACCTACAAAGCATTACATGGGCTTGCTCCTACCTATCTTTCCGATTTGGTCCTGCCGTACATACCTACACGTACGCTACGGTCACAAGACGCAGGCCTCCTAATTGTCCCTAGAATTTCTAAGCAAACGGCTGGAGGTAGGGCTTTCTCCTATAGAGCTTCATTTTTATGGAATGGTCTGCCTACCAATGTGAGAGACGCAGACTCAGTCTCAACCTTTAAGTCTTTACTGAAGACTTATCTCTTCAGTAGGTCCTATGATTAAGTATAGTCTGGCCCAGGAGTGTGAAGGTGAACGGAAAGGCTGGAGCAACGAACCGCCCTTGCTGTCTCTGCCTTGCCGGTTCCCCTCTTTCCACTGGGATTCTCTGCCTCTAACCCTTTTACAGGGGCTGAGTCACTGGCCTACTGGTGTTCTTCCATGCCGTCCATGGGAGGGGTGCGTCACTTGAGTGGGTTGAGTCACTGACGTGGTCTTCCTGTCTGGGTTGGCGCCCCCCCCTTGGGTTGTGCCATGGCGGAGATCGTTGTGGGCTATACTCGGCCTTGTCTTAGGACGGTAAGTTGGTGGTTGGAGACATCCCTCTAGTGGTGTGGGGGCTGTGCTTTGGCAAAGTGGGTGGGGTTATATCCTGCCTGTTTGGCCCTGTCCGGGGGTATCATCGAATGGGGCCACAGTGTCTTCTGATCCCTCCTGTCTCAGCCTCCAGTATTTATGCTGCAGTAGTTTATGTGTCGGGGGGCTAGGGTCAGTCTGTTACATCTGGAGTATTTCTCTTGTCTTATCCGGTGTCCTGTGTGTATTTAAATATGCTCTCTCTAATTCTCTCTTTCTCTCTTTCTGTCTTTCTCTCGGAGGACCTGAGCCCTAGGACCATGCCTCAGGACTACCTGGTATGATGACTCCTTGCTGTCCCCAGTCCACCTGGCCGTGCTGCTGCTCCAGTTTCAACTGTTCTGCCTGCGGCTATGGAACCCTGACCTGTTCACCGGACGTGCTTGTTGCACCCTCGACAACTACTATGATTATTATTATTTGACCATGCTGGTCATTTATGAACATTTTAACATTTTAACATTTTGTTCATGTTCTGTTATAATATCCACCCTGCACAGCCAGAAGAGGACTGGCCACCCCTCATAGCCTGGTTCCTCTCTAGGTTTCTTCCTAGGTTTTTGGCCTTTCTAGGGAGTTTTTCCTAGGGAGTTTTTCCTAGCCACCGTGCTTCTTTCACATGCTTTGCTTGCTGTTTGGGGTTTTAGGCTGGGTTTCTGTACAGCACTTTGAGAATATCAGCTGATGTACGAAGGGCTATATAAAAATAAATTTGATTTGATTTGATTTAATGCCCCCCAGTCATTACCAGTCTAGTCAGTGTTCCAGGGCTACAGAGCAGAGGATTCATCACCACACTGCCCCAGATTCAGGGGGAGAACCTCATACTGAGCCAGTCATCAACCTGCATGGATGGAGTTAGACAATCAGTCATGGTGAAGTCCTGGTGGCGTTCATGAATTCGTATATGAATTCATTTCCACAGAGGAATCAAAGTAAGGTAGTGCACCCTGTGGCTGTCTCCATGGTGACAGTGAGTTGGACGGTGGCTGCCGTGTGCCGTTGCTAAGCATTGGCTTAGTTCTCGTCTCCTCTCTTTATTAGCAAGTCATATTACTATGGCTTATGGGTTGGGTTTTTGGAGAACATACAGTGTATTTGGAAAGTGTTCAGACCCCTTGACTTTTTCCCATATTTTATTACATTACATTACAGCCTCATTCTAAAATGTATTAAATTGTTTTATTTTCTCATCAATCTACACACAATACCCGATAATGACAAAACAAAAACAGGTTTGCAGAAATGTTTGCTAATTTATTCAAATAAAAAAACTGCAATATCACATTTACATAAATATTCAGTACTTTTCAGTACTCAGTACTTTGTTGAAGCAGTTACAGCCTCGAGTCTTCTTGGGTGACGCTACAAGCTTGGCACACCTGTATTCTTCTCTGCAGATCCTCTCAAGCTCTGTCAGGTTGGATGAGGAGTGTCGCTGCACAGCTATTTTCAGGTCGCTCCAGAGATGTTCGATCGGGTTCAAGTCTGGGCTCTGGCTGGGCCACTCAAGGACATGCAGAGACTTGTCCCGAAGCCACCCCTGCGTTATCTTGGCTGTGTGCTTAGGGTCGTTGTCATGTTGGAAGGTGAACATTCACCCCAGTCTGAGGTCCTGAGCACTCTGGAGCAGGTTTTCATCAAGGATCTCTCCATAGTCCCAGTCTGTTGGGACAGACTGGGACTCCGAGCAAAGCAGAGAAGGTCTGGAATGTTCAGTCGAGTTGATCCGTTGGCCATTGAGAAACTGGATGGATGTAGTTAAGTATCCGTCAAAGATGTAACACTACATGAAAACTGTGTGGCTTTTGACATTTACTGACCATTACAAAACGGATGTCTACACAGAGGATAAGCTCAATCAAGTTCATCTTTCCCTCCATCCTGACTAGTCTCCCACATGCTGCCACCACCATGCTTCACCGTAGGGTGAAAAAAACACCTAAATGAATAGGCTACTGTAAAAACTAATATTGCTGTTAGATTGGTTAAGTCTCTATGAAGACAGACAGAGATGCTTTACTATGGGTGCCAGGACTGAGTATCCATGATATCAAAATTATAGTTTTAACCATGTTTTGAGGATATACAGGAAGGCGCACTGGAGGCCTGATGCGTGGGGCTGGCACAGGTGGCGCCAGACTGGTAACACGCACCTCAGGGCGAGTGCGGAGAGTAGGCACAGGACGCACTAGACTCGGCAGGCGCACTGGAGGCCTAGTGCGTGGGGCTGGCACAGGTGGCGCCAGACTGGTAACACGCACCTCAGGGCGAGTGTGAGGGGAAGGCACAGGACGCACCAGACTGGGCAGGCGCACTGGAGGCCTAGTGCGTAGAGCCGGGACAGGTGACACCAGACTGGTGACACGCACTTCAGGACGAGTGTGAGGGGAAGGCACAGGACGTACCTGACTGAGGACACGCACTCCAGGGAGAGTGCGAGGAGGAGGCATAGGATGTACTGGGCTGTGGAGGTGCACTGGAGACCTGGTGCGTAGAACCGGTGTAGGATATACTGGACCGTGGAGGCGCACTGGAGGTCTGGAGCGTAGAGCTGGCACAACCCGTCCTGGCTGAATGCTCACTTTAGCCCGGCAAATGCGGGGCGCTGGCACAGGACGAACTGGGCAGTGAATGCGCACTGGCAACACAGTGCGTAGAGCTGGCGCAGGATATCCTGGACCGAGGAGGCGTACTGGAGACCAGGAGCGCTGAGCTGGCACAACCCGTCCTCGCTGAATGCTCACTTTAGCCCGGCAAATGCGGGGCGCAGGTACAGTGCGCACTGGGCTATGAATGCGCACTGGAGATTCAGTGCGCATCACCGCATAACACGGTGCCTGACTGGTCACACGGTCCTCAGGGTAAGCACGCCCGCTCTGCAGCGCTCTCAACGCCAACACCTCTCTCTGGAATCTTTCGTCAAGTTCCTCACTCGACTCCCTGACTGGCTCTGGTTCACCCCTCGGCTCCGCCGACCACTCCGTGTGCCCCCCCCCCGCCCAATTTTTTTTGGAGCTGCCTCTCGGGCTTCCGTTGTTGCCGTGCTAAATCCTCATAGCGTCGCCATTCTGCTCTCGCTGCCTCTATCTCCTCCTTCGGACGGCAATACTCCCCTTCCTGCCTCCAGGGTCCTTTCCCGTCCAAGATTTCCTCCCAGGTCCATTCCTCTTGACCACGCAGCTTGGTCCTCTGGTGGTGGGAGATTCTGTCACGATTGTGTGTAGGAACGGACCAAGGCTCAGCGTGGGTATCATTCCACATATTATATTTTAATGTGAAACTATGCAAGACATACAATAAACTATAACCAAAACAACAAACCGTGATGAAGAGGTGCAACATGCACTAACTCAAAATAATCTCCCACAAAGGTGGGAAAACAACTACTTAAATATGATCCTCAATTAGAGACAACGATGACCAGCTGCCTCTAATTGGGTATCATCCAAGAACCCCAACATAGAAAAACAGAAACTAGAACCAAACATAGAAAAATAAAACTAGAATAAACCACCCCCAGTCACGCCCTGATCTGCTCTACCATAGAAAATAAGAGCTCTCTATGGTCAGGACGTGACATACGGTTGTTCTGAGTTGACACAACTTCAAGTCATCTGTCGAGGAAGGTAGTATGATGTATTGTACACACACACACACACACACACACACACACACACACACACACACACACACACACACACACACACACACACACACACACACACACACACACATGGACATAGCAACACACATACACTAAGACTGTACTCAATGATCTGTGTAGACTATAAGCAAACAAGAAAATGCTCTTAGTGGCCGGGGACATTAATGTAGGAAAACTCAAATCTGTCTTATCTATATTCTAGCAGCATGTCGCCTCTGTAACTAGAGGCGAAAAAAACTCTAGATCACCTTTACTCCACACACAGAAACGCATACAAAGCTCTCCGTCGCCCTCCATTAGACCACAACTCTATCCTCCTTACTTTTGCTTACAAGCAAAAACTCAAACAGGAAGTACTAGTGACACTTTCAAGCGGATTCCGATGAAGCGGATTCTAAACTACAGGACTGTTTCGCTAGCACAGACTGGACTAGGTTTTGGCATTCATCCGATGGCATTGGGGAGTCTACCACCTCAGTCACCGGCTTCATCAATGAGTGCACGTACAATGTCGTCCCCACAATGACCATATGTACATATCCCAACCTGAAGCCATGGATTACAGGCAACATCCACACTGAGCTAAAGGCTAGAGCTGCCGCTTTGATTGATTGGGACACTAATCCGGAGGTTATAAGAAATCCCGTTACGCCCTTCCACGAACCATCAGGCAAACAAAGAATCAATACATGACTAAGATCGAATCCTACTACACCAGCTCTGATGCTTGTCGGATGTGGCAGGGCTTGCAAACTATCACGGATTACAAAGGGAAAACCAGCCGTGAGCTGCCCAGTGATACGAGCCTACCAGATGAGCTAAATGCCTTCTATGATAGCTTCGATGCAAGCAACACTGAACCACGTATGGGGGCATCAGCTGTTCGGGACGACTGTGCGATCACTCTCCATAGCCAATGTGAGTAAGACCTTTAAACAGATTACCATTCACAAGGCAACAGGGCCAAATGGATTACCAGGACACGTACTCGGAGTTTGCGCTGACAAGCTGGCAAGTCCAACCTCTCCCTGACCCAGTCTGTAATACCTACATGTTTCATGCAAACAACCATAGTCCCTGTGCCAAGAACACAAAGGTAACGTATCTAAATAATTATCGCCCTGCTGCACTCACACATGTAACCATTAAATGCTTTGAAATGCTGGTCATGTCTCACATCAACCCATACACCCTGGAAACACTATAATTCGCATACCGCCCCAACAGATCCACAGATGACACAATCTCTATTGCACTTCACACTGCCCTTTTACACCTGGACAAAAGTAACACCTATGTGAGAATGCTTTTCATTGACTACAGTTCAGAGTTCAACACCATAGTGCTCTCAAAACTCATCAATAAGCTAAGGACCCTGAGATTGAACACCTCTCTCTGCAACTGGATCCTGGATTTCCTGGCGGCCTGCCCCCAGGAGGTGAGGGTAGGCAACAATACATCTGCCACGCTCACCCTAAACACGGGGGCTCCCTCAGGGGTGCGTGCTTAGACCCCTTGTGTACTTCCTGTTCACCCACGACTGTGTGGCCATGCACAACTCCAACACCATCATTACATTTGCAGACAAAACGACAGTGGTAGGCCTGATCACAGACGACAATGAGACAGCCTATAGGGAGGTCAGAGAAGTGTCAGTGTGGTGCCAGGACATCAACCTTTCCCTTCCCTTCCCTCAACAAGACATAGGAATGGATCGTGGACTACAAGAAACGGAGGGACAAGCACGCCCCCCATTCACATCGATGGGGCTGTAGTGGAGCGGGTCGAGAGCTTCAAGTTCCTTGGTGTCCATATCACTGAGGATCTATTATGGTCCACACACAACAGAAGTGAAAAGGGCACGACAACACCTCTTCCCCCACTGGAGGATGAACAGATTTGGCATGGGCCCTCAGATCATCAAAAAGTTATACAGCTGCACCATTGAGAGCATCCTGACTGGCTGCATCACCGCTTGGTATGGCAACTGATTGACATCCGACCGCAAGGCACTACAGAGGGTAATGTGTATGGCCCAATACATCACCTGAGCCTAGCTCCCTGCCATTCAGGACTTTTATACCAGGTGGTGTCAGAGGAAGGCACAACAAAATTGTCAAATACTCCAGTGACCCAAATCATAGAGTGTTCTCTGCTACCGCATGGCAAGTGGTATCGATGCACCAAGTCTGGAACTAACAGGACCCTGAACAGCTTCTACCCCCAAGCCATGAGACTGCGAAATAGTTCAATATTTAACCAAATAGCTACCCTTTCTGCGACTATCTGCATTGACTGTTTTGCACTAAATCACATATGCTGCTGCTATTGTTTATTATCTGCCACTTTATTCCTAGTTACATATAGCCACATTATTGTTACTTATTGTGTATTTATTATTACTTTTATTATTAGGTGTTTTACTTTTTATATTATTTTACTATTTTCTTTCTCTCTGCATTGTTGGGAAAAGCCCATAAGTAAGCATTTTACTGTTAGTCTACAACTATTGTTTACAAAGCATGTGACAAATGAAATTGTATTTGATTGATATGTGTCACGTCCTGACCAGTAATAGGGGTTATTTGTTATTATAGTTTGGTCAGGACGTGGCAGGGGGTGTTTGTTTCATGTGGTTTGGGCTATGTATTTAGGTAGAGGGGTGTTTGGTTTATGTGGTCCAGGGTTTGTTAGTCTATGTTCAATGTTAGTATATTTTCTATGTTCTATCTAGTCTTTTGTATTTCTATGTGTAGTTAATTGGGTTTGGACCTTCAATTGGAGGCAGCTGGTTATTGTTGCCTCTGATTGAGGGTCCTATATTTGGGAGTTTGTTTTCATGGGTTTTTGTGGGAGATTGTGCTTGTTTAGCTGTGTGCCTGACAAGACTGTCCAGTTCATTTGTGTTTTGTATACGTTTATTGTGTTTTCCTTCTTCACCAAATAAAAAGAAGATGAGTATATATTTTCCCGCTGCGTCTTGGTCTCTACCCTACGACAACCGTGACAATATGATTTGATGTAGAACACGGAACCCAAAAGGGTTCTACCTGGAACCAAAAAGGGTTCCCCTATGTGGACAGCCGAAGAACCTCTTTGGAACCCTTTTTCTGAAAGGGTGTATCACATGTACTAACCAGCTGGAAGGAAATGCATAATAACCCTACTGAAGTCAGCTAAGACCAACGTTTCATAACACCACTAGACACCATTTTCTTTTGTTGTCGCTGTGTCAAAGAGATCTGATGTAACTGCAGGCACGGTCGTTTCCAAATCCCAGGAATAGCTGCTAAGTAAGTGGTCCTGTCCCACTCCAACAATAACCTGGAGTAGGATGCTCCCTGACCTGATCTGACAGGTCGCTTCTTTAACAGGGTAACAGGGTTGTGTTCATTAGGCACAGAGCTTTTGAAAAAAAATGTTGCTATAGAAAAATAAATGAGCATTTCTTCTTGGACAAGTACAGATGGGTCCCTCCCTGTTTGACTTTATTTTCTTCCCTTTGGTGCTTATTGAACAGGACCCTGATGTACTTCTTAATGTCAGCTGATTCACCAACATAAAGACAGTGATGACAATAGGCCTCCCTGCAGGAGAATAACTTGCGGGGGGAAGGGGGTATCATGACCCCCTCAATATTAGAAACAGGTCAGTTTGACCCCCTCAATAATATACCATGATGAGTTTTATTGATTGGAAAAAAAATCCACACTGTAAAGCACCAGGCAGCTACTGGCTATATGTGGCTTTGCACCACAGTGACTCGGTTCCTCCTTTTATGATTGGATCCCCGCCGCCAAATCCGCTTTAGGTTGCCCAGGGTCCCCAGAGGCAGCCAGCTGTTTGTGTTAAAGGGTGTTGAGTACGGCTTGCAAGGAAAACAGAAATGGGAAATTTCTCCTCTCTTTCCCTTTTCTCCGGTCTCGGATCTATTGCTTTGGTCTACAGTTACAGTTCAGCAGCACACACTACCAGGTCTCTTTCTCTTTGCGGATGTTTGCTGAGGAGAGGTAGCTATATTCACGAGCGCTCCAATGTATACATGTTTTGAAAGTTTAAAAAGAGTAAAAGTTCATGAACATTTAATAAATGTATTCTTATGTTGTTGTGTAACTAGCAAACGATTGGCGATGAGATGATATTGTGTAAAAAGAGTTCTATACCGAGTGATACTGATGCATGCAATGTTAGGTTGGCTATTTTAGCTAGGCTAATGTTTGCTAGCTAGGCGAACGGAGCTAGCATCAAAGCTAGCACAGCATCTGGGTCTTCCCCTTTATCATTTTCAACTGTAGTTTCAGATGAGCAGCACTCAACCGGTCAGTATTCACCCTAGTGAAAAGCAATTAGTGACCTTAGCCCAGCCATTTTTATCGCATTATAATGGTATTTGGTAATATGATTATGGCAGGGGTCAAAGACAGGTAGTAGAGAGAGAAAACACTGCCATTGTTGAGGCAGGGAGAGTGCGAACAGGTCATCAGGTGAGAATATAGAACTTGCGTTATAAGGCAGTTTGGTAAAGCACATCGCACACAGATTCAAACTATAGGTTTCAACTCCTCATTTTTGCTGACTGTTGCCCAAGTGTTATAACAAATGTTGTTGCCTGCATTATGATGTCATGGCAGGAGAGAGAGCGCGAGAGCGAGAGAGAGAGAGAGCTTGCGAGAGCTCGCGAGAGAGAGCTTGCGAGAGCTCGCGAGAGAGCGCGCGGAGAGAGAGCGAGAGAGAGAGCTCGCGAGAGAAAGCTCGAGAGAGAGAGAGAGCTCGCGAGAGAGAGCTCGCAAGAGAGAGCTCGCGAGGAGAGCGAGCCCGAGAGCGCGCGAGAGAGAGCGAGAGAGCGTGAGAGAGAGAGAGCGCGAGAGAACGCGAGAGAACGCGAGAGAGCGAGAGAACGCGAGAGCGAGAGAGAGCGCGAGAGAGAGCGCGAGCGAGAGAGAGAGCCCGAGAGCGCGTGAGAGAGAGCGAGAGAGCGTGAGAGAGAGCACGAGAGAACGCGAGAGAGCGAGAGTGCGAGAGAACGCGAGAGCGCGCGAGAGAGAGCGCGAGAGAGAGAGAGCGTGAGAGAGCACGAGAGAACTGCCTCAAAATTCACCAGAAACAGCAATCTCACATCTATTTTAAAAAAAAACTAAAAAAACAGAGGGGTGTTGACACCGGAACCCACTGACCCTGAACCCCCAAATATGCAACACAAATTTACACCCTTACCTCCATGTTCTGTACCCTCCACCCAAAGCTTTGTGACATCCCTGGGGCGGATGTTGCTATAGTAACGTCTCCCAAACATATCCTCTTCAGATGAACTGAGAAAGAAAACCACTGAGTGTGATTGGTACTGTGACTGACAGTGTTAATGTTTCAAGCATTCATTCCATGCTACAAGGAACACATGTACTTGAATATCATCTGCATTGTATCTATGTGATTGCAGCATGGCGTATACCACGTGTCAAAGTCAAAGCCTGCATGCCGGATCCGATTCAATGCTGCCCATTTTGGTTTTTGTTTAAGATTTATTTTACAAAAACCAAATAGAAACTGTGTAGAAATTATATTGGACGTACATTTATACAGTCTCTTCACTATTTCCAGGGTGCTAAGAATCACCCAAAAAATTAAGTTGGATAATATTCAGGGAAATATACCACATTTTCAGTGCTGCCCTCTGGACCTAGGTGAAGACGGCCCAAATGCAGCCTGTGGGGATTTTTGTTTGATACCTCTGGCGTATACTGTTCAACAGCCCAGTGATGTCTACAGTAGATCCAGTATGTTGCTATAATGTAATGTGCTTGTAGAACACATTTGTGGTTCAACACTTCAGTGATTCATGTGATTGTGTTTAAATCTCCACTTAGTCTCCCCCCCCCAATTCTATCCTTGCTGCTGCTGTCCTATGGTGTGTTAAATTGCACCACTTGACCAACTGTTATGATGCAGATCACAAGGCATTTTCATCCTCTTTGCATGGAATGAATGCTTTATACGTTGATACATTGATACATACATTGATACATTGGGGTGGCAGCGTAGCCTAGTGGTTAGAGCGTTGGACTAGTAACCGATAGGTTGCAAGTTGGAATCCCTGAGCTGACATGGTACAAATCTGTCGTTCTGCCCCTGAACAAGGCAGTTAACCCACTGTTCCTAGGCTGTCATTGAAAATAAGAATTTGTTGTTAACTGACTTGCCTAGTTAAATAAAGGTAAAATAAATAAATAAAGCTGGCATCAATAGCAGTTGAAACTGCCATGTCCGTTTGCGATATTACAACAACAAAGACGTTATTTCAAACAAGGAACACATTTTTTTTTCCCTCTGACATTATTCCACATTATTGTACATGTGAAAGAACAGCAGAGTATGTACCACGATGCCGGATGCTTGAATTTTAGGACCCTTTTTTTAGCACCCTTTGCGGTATAAAACAAATATTTGAGAAATTATTGAATTTGGCCTTTATAGCCCATAGAAACACATTGAATAACACATTCATAACATATTCATAAATGGCAAATAACAAAGTAAAACAAATGAGGTTTGAAGTGTCTGTCCTATGTCTAGTATATAATATGAAAACTCACAAAATATTTTAGTTTTTTTTGGACACATATTTAACCTCATATTTTTGTTGGCACAAAAGTACCTCCATACGTCCATTCATTTGTATGGGCTACCTTCAGACGAGTCTCACCTGCCATGCTGGTCATATTAGCTTGCAGACCAAACCGTTCGGACTCTATAGACGTTTTCGTGAGAATACAGATTTTTCATATGTCTCATGGTCTGACAAACACCGCTGTAGTTTGGCCACCTTCCACTGCAGATGCGATAGGCCTACATAGGCGGATGTGGTGGATTGAAATATCTCTAGCTTAAACTGACAGATTTTGATGAATTTTTGTATTATGTTATTTAGATTGACACATGATTTGAATAATGTATATGGAATTGTTAAGTATCTACATGTATTATGTCATGCTCCACTGTACTGACACTTAACAGCCAGACCAACAGCCTCATTGTTGTTATTACTCTAGTCCTTTCTGTCTTCTTCAAATGGAATGAATGACGGCCTAGTGCGAAAAGTGCAAATCAATCCCAGAACAACAGCAAAGGACCTTGTGAAGAGGCTGGAGGAAACAGGCACAAAAGTATCTATATCCACAGTAAAACCAGTCCTATATCAACATAACCTGAAAGGCCGCTCAGCAAGAAAGAAGCCACTGCTCCAAAACCACCATCAAAAAGCCAAACTATGATTTGCAACTGCACATACTTTTTGGAGAAATGTCCTCTGGTCTGATGAAACAAAAGTAGAACTGTTCGGCCATAATGACAATCGTTATGTTTGGAGGAAAAAGGGGGAGGCTTGCAAGCCGAAGAACACCATCCCAACCATGAAGCACGGGGGTGGCAGCATCCTGTTGTGGGGGTACTTTGCTGCAGGAGGGACTGGTGCACTTCACAAAAAAGATGGCATCATGAGGCAGGTAAATTATGTGGATATATTGAAGTAACATCTCAAGACATCAGTCAGGAAGTTAAAGCTTAGTTGCAAATGGGTCTTCCAAATGGACAATAACCCCAAGCATACTTCCAAAGTTGTGGCAAAATGGCTTAAGGACAACAAAGTCAAGGTATTGGAGTGGCCATCATTTTTTGAGGAGCAGACCAACTTTTTCTGGCCTGTGTGTGTGAAAAAGAGCAATTACAGTCGGACCGTGCACTTCCAGCCAACACAATAGGCTACACACTCTCATTCAAATAAACACATACAAGAAATAAACACATACAAGACATGCACAAACGTATAAAGTAGGCGTTGCTGTTCTGATTTTAGTTGTCCTTGATGTCCTTTGTTAAAAAAAAATGTTGCATTGTTGTTTGCTGTTTTCTTCTGTCTTTTCCTTTTTTCTCTTTAGTTCATTCTCTTGGTTGTTGGTTCATTGGGGGGGTTCTTGGGCGTGCGGAATGGAATTAATTGGATTTTTTACATTTGTTTTATTCCTGGGGGGGGAGGGACTGTGGGGTCTCGAATGGTTGAGGGACAGCTATTGAGGAACTGTGGGGGGATTTTGGAGCACACGGACCCTCACACATAAGGATGGCTCTTTTGCGGAAAGACTGATACATGTTTGATAGTGTCTTGATGCTGTATTGTTTGTCCTTCATGTTCTAATACTTTAATGTTACCACTTCCTTGTGTTTTTTTGTAATAAATAATTATGAAAAAAATACACAATAGGCTTCTGTGTATTGAGAGAATATGAGGATATATAACAGTGAAGCTGTAACATATTGAGAGAATGAGGATATATAACAGTGAAGCTGTAACATAGAGAGAATATGAGGATATATAACAGTGAAGCTGTAACATATTGAGAGAATATGAGGATATATAACAGTCAAGCTGTAACATATTGAGAGAATATGAGGATATATAACAGTGAAGCTGTAACATATTGAGAGAATATGAGGATATATAACAGTGAAGCTGTAACATATTGAGAGAATATGAGGATATATAACAGTGAAGCTGTAACATATTGAGAGAATATGAGGATATATAACAGTGAAGCTGTAACATATTGAGAGAATATGAGGATATATAACAGTGAAGCTGTAACATATTGAGAGAATATGAGGATATATAACAGTGAAGCTGTAACATATTGAGAGAATATGAGGATATATAACAGTGAAGCTGTAACATATTGAGAGAATATGAGGATATATAACAGTGAAGCTGTAACATAGATAGAATATGATTATATATAACAGTGAAGCTGTAACATAGATAGAATATGATTATATATAACAGTGAAGCTGTAACACATTGAGAGAATATGAGGCTATATAACAGTGAAGCTGTAACATATTGAGAGAATATGAGGATATATAACAGTGAAGCTGTAACATATTGAGAGAATGAGGATATATAACAGTGAAGCTGTAACATATTGAGAGAATATGAGGATATATAACAGTGAAGCTGTAACATTGAAAGAATATAATGATATATAACAGTGAAGCTGTAACATAGAGAGAATATGATTATATATAACAGTGAAGCTGTAACATGGAGAGAATATGATTATATATAACAGTGAAGCTGTAACATTGAGAGAATATAATGATATATAACAGTGAAGCTGTAACATAGATAGAATTTGATTATATATAACAGTGAAGATGCTTTTTTTGCAATTTGTATGATATGTTATGAATCCAGTTTGTATGATATGTTATGAATCCAGTTTGTATGATATGTTATGAATCCAGGTTGTATGATATATTATTAATCCATTTAGCACTATATGTTAAGAATTTGTTGTGCTTAAGATCCTGAAGTGCATCTTTAAGCGCTGGCTCTGTCATTACTGTGGCCTATAGCTCTGTCGTTACTGTGGCCTATAGCTCTGTCGTTACTGTGGCCTAGAGCTCTGTCGTTACGTGGCTGGCCGTCGTTACTGTGGTCTATAGCTCTGTCGTTACTGTGACATATAGCTCTGTCGTTACTGTGGCCTATAGCTCTGTCGTTACTGTGGCCTATAGCTCTGTCGTTACTGTGGCCTAGAGCTCTGTCGTTACTGTGGCCTAGAGCTCTGTCGTTACTGTGGCCTAGAGCTCTGTCGTTACTGTGGCCTAGAGCTCTGTCGTTACTGTGGCCTAGAGCTCTGTCGTTACTGTGGCCTAGAGCTCTGTCGTTACTGTGGCCTAGAGCTCTGTCGTTACTGTGGCCTAGAGCTCTGTCGTTACTGTGGCCTAGAGCTCTGTCGTTACTGTGGCCTATAGCTCTGTCGTTACTGTGGCCTATAGCTCTGTCGTTACTGTGGTCTAGAGCGCTGTCGTTACTGTGGCCTATAGCTCTGTCGTTACTGTGGCCTATAGCTCTGTCGTTACTGTGACATATAGCTCTGTCGTTACTGTGACATATAGCTCTGTCGTTACTGTGACATATAGCTCTGTCGTTACTGTGACATATAGCTCTGTCGTTACTGTGGCCTAGAGCTCTGTCGTTACTGTGGCCTAGAGCTCTGTCGTTACTGTGGCCTAGAGCTCTGTCGTTACTGTGGCCTAGAGCTCTGTCGTTACTGTGGCCTATAGCTCTGTCGTTACTGTGGCCTATAGCTCTGTCGTTACTGTGGCCTATAGCTCTGTCGTTACTGTGGCCTAGAGCGCTGTCGTTACTGTGGCCTAGAGCTCTGTCGTTACTGTGGCCTAGAGCTCTGTCGTTACTGTGGCCTATAGCTCTGTCGTTACTGTGGCCTACAGCTCTGTCGTTACTGTGGCCTACAGCTCTGTCGTTACTGTGGCCTACAGCTCTGTCGTTACTGTGGCCTACAGCTCTGTCGTTACTGTGGTCTACAGCTCTGTCGTTACTGCGGTCTATAGCTCTGTCGTTACTGTGACATGGAGCTCTGTCGTTACTGTGGCCTACAGCTCTGTCGTTACTGTGGTCTATAGCTCTGTCGTTACTGTGGCCTATAGCTCTGTCGTTACTGTGGCCTACAGCTCTGTCGTTACTGTGGTCAATAGCTCGGCCGTTAATGTGGTCAATACCTCTGACATTACTGTGGTCTGTAGCTCTGTCATTACTGTGGTCTGTAGCTCTGTCATTACTGTGGTATATAGCTTTGTCATTATTGTGGCCTGTAGCTCTGTCATTACTGTGGTCTGTAGCTCTGTCATTACGGTGGTCTGTAGCTCTGTCATTACGGTGGTCTGTAGCTCTGTCATTACGGTGGTCTGTAGCTCTGTCATTACGGTGGTTTGTAGCTCTGTCGTTACTGTGGCCTATAGCTCTCTTGTTACTGTGGCCTATAGCTCTGTCGTTACTGTGGCCTACAGCTTTGTTGTTACTGTGGCCTACAGCTCTGTCGTTACCTTCGCCTACAGCTCTGTCGTTACTGTGGCCTACAGCTCTGTCGTTACTGCGGTCTACAGCTCTGTCGTTACTGTGACATATAGCTCTGTCGTTACTGTGGTCTACAGCTCTGTCGTTACTGTGACATGTAGCTCTGTCATTACTGTGGTCTATAGCTCTGTCGTTACTGTGGTCTATAGCTCTGTCATTACTGTGGTCTATAGCTCTGTCATTACTGTAGTGATAGCTCTGTCGATAACGTGACATATAGCGCTGTCATTACTGTGACATATAGCTCTGTCATTACTGTGGCCTATAGCTCTGTCGTTACTGTAGTCTGTAGCTCTGTCATTACTGTGGCCTGTAGCTCTGTCATTACTGTGGTCTGTAGCTCTGTCATTACTGTGGTCTGTAGCTCTGTCATTACTGTGGTCTGTAGCTCTGTCATTACTGTGGTATATAGCTCTGTCATTATTGTGGCCTTTAGCTCTGTCATTACTGTGGCCTGTAGCTCTGTCATTACGGTGGTCTGTAGCTCTGTCATTACGGTGGTTTGTAGCTCTGTCGTTACTGTGGCCTATAGCTCTCTTGTTACTGTGGCCTATAGCTCTGTCGTTACTGTGGCCTACAGCTTTGTTGTTACTGTGGCCTACAGCTCTGTCGTTACTGTGGCCTAGAGCTCTGTCGTTACTGTGGCCTAGAGCTCTGTCGTTACTGTGGCCTAGAGGTCTGTCGTTACTGTGGCCTATAGCTCTGTCGTTACTGTGGCCTATAGCTCTGTCGTTACTGTGGCCTATAGCTCTGTCGTTACTGTGGCCTATAGCTCTGTTGTTACTGTGGTCTAGAGCGCTGTCGTTACTGTGGCCTAGAGCTCTGTCGTTACTGTGGCCTAGAGCTCTGTCGTTACTGTGGCCTATAGCTCTGTCGTTACTATGGCCTACAGCTCTGTCGTTACTGTGGCCTACAGCTCTGTCGTTACTGTGGCCTACAGCTCTGTCGTTACTGTGGTCTACAGCTCTGTCGTTACTGCGGTCTATAGCTCTGTCGTTACTGTGACATGTAGCTCTGTCGTTACTGTGGCCTACAGCTCTGTCGTTACTGTGGTCTATAGCTCTGTCGTTACTGTGGTCTATAGCTCTGTCATTACTGTGGTCTACAGCTCTGTCGTTACTGTGGTCAATAGCTCGGCCGTTAATGTGGTCAATACCTCTGACATTACTGTGGTCTGTAGCTCTGTCATTACTGTGGTCTGTAGCTCTGTCATTACTGTGGTATATAGCTTTGTCATTATTGTGGCCTGTAGCTCTGTCATTACTGTGGTCTGTAGCTCTGTCATTACGGTGGTCTGTAGCTCTGTCATTACGGTGGTCTGTAGCTCTGTCATTACGGTGGTCTGTAGCTCTGTCATTACGGTGGTTTGTAGCTCTGTCGTTACTGTGGCCTATAGCTCTCTTGTTACTGTGGCCTATAGCTCTGTCGTTACTGTGGCCTACAGCTTTGTTGTTACTGTGGCCTACAGCTCTGTCGTTACCTTCGCCTACAGCTCTGTCGTTACTGTGGTCTACAGCTCTGTTGTTACTGCGGTCTACAGCTCTGTCGTTACTGTGACATATAGCTCTGTCGTTACTGTGGTCTACAGCTCTGTCGTTACTGTGACATGTAGCTCTGTCATTACTGTGGTCTATAGCTCTGTCGTTACTGTGGTCTATAGCTCTGTCATTACTGTGGTCTATAGCTCTGTCATTACTGTAGTGATAGCTCTGTCGATAACGTGACATATAGCGCTGTCATTACTGTGACATATAGCTCTGTCATTACTGTGGCCTATAGCTCTGTCGTTACTGTAGTCTGTAGCTCTGTCATTACTGTGGCCTGTAGCTCTGTCATTACTGTGGTCTGTAGCTCTGTCATTACTGTGGTCTGTAGCTCTGTCATTACTGTGGTCTGTAGCTCTGTCATTACTGTGGTATATAGCTCTGTCATTATTGTGGCCTTTAGCTCTGTCATTACTGTGGCCTGTAGCTCTGTCATTACGGTGGTCTGTAGCTCTGTCATTACGGTGGTTTGTAGCTCTGTCGTTACTGTGGCCTATAGCTCTCTTGTTACTGTGGCCTATAGCTCTGTCGTTACTGTGGCCTACAGCTTTGTTGTTACTGTGGCCTACAGCTCTGTCGTTACTGTGGCCTACAGCTCTGTCGTTACTGTGGTAATCAGCTCTGTCATTACTGCGGTCTACAGCTCTGTCGTTACTGTGACATATAGCTCTGTCGTTACTGTGGTCTATAGCTCTGTCGTTACTGTGACATGTAGCTCTGTCATTACTGTGGTCTATAGCTCTGTCATTACTGTAGTGATAGCTCTGTCGATAACGTGACATATAGCGCTGTCATTACTGTGACATATAGCTCTGTCATTACTGTGGCCTATAGCTCTGTCGTTACTGTAGTCTATAGCTCTGTCATTACTGTGGCCTATAGCTCTCATTACTGTAGTCTGTAGCTCTGTCATTATGGTGGTCTGTAGCTCTGTCATTACTGTGGTCTGTAGCTCTGTCATTACTGTGGTCTGTAGCTCTGTCATTACGGTGGCCTGTAGCTCTGTCATTACTGTGGTATATAGCTCTGTCATTACGGTGGCCTGTAGCTCTGTCATTACGGTGGCCTGTAGCTCTGTCGTTACTGTGGTCTATAGCTCTGTCGTTACTGTGGTCTATAGCTCTGTCGTTACTGAGGTCTATAGCTCTGTCATTTCTGTGGTCTATAGCTCTGTCATTACTGTGGACTATAGCTATTTTTTTCTCTCAATGCTAGTACCATGTCATATCATCCACATCACCTAGTACTTGTGCAACTCTGCAATGGGAACTGTTGTTGTTCATGACAAACCTTTTCTTTGGTAAAACATCAACTTCTAGGTGCTTCTGTGAATTTACGCTCTTCTTTAAAAATCTCAAACCCTTGTAAACATGCCCATTTTTCCATTTAAAACTGGATACAATGTTGTTTTCAGTGGCTCTTGATATTGTAAACACTTGCCAATGTTTCACAGCTTAAATACGTTTTCCTTAACTGTTCACTTATTTACTTTATGGTGGAAGAAAATCCAGTGACCTTTAATGTGTCGTCTCCAGAGTAGTAACCCTAACACACACACACACACACACACACACACACACACACACACACACACACACACACACACACACACACACAAATACTCTCCCACTTTCTCCTTCTCTCGCATCCCTCTCTTCTATCCCTCCCTGTCTCTCTCCACCAGTTCCACCTTCTCTCCCTCTCCCCCTCCCACCCACCTCTCTCTCTCTTTATTCTCTCCATTGTGTTTGTGTTCCTCCACAGGAGAGTGTGAATACCGTTGATTCCATCCTGTCAGGGACTCAGACCCCCAGTTGCTCCGTCCCGGCTACGCTGCCCTCACGCAGAGAAAACAAAGTGGTCCTGGTCCCAACAGATCTCAGCCAATCACACGCATCAGACTCATTTCCCTCTCTCCCGCAGTCAGTTGTTACCATTACCAATTAGCCAATTAGATAGAAGAGAACAGAAGGAAAGACTACAGGAGATGAGAAAAGCATGTTGTCTTACTCTGAAGAAAATACTGTCTCATGTTAACGATAAAAACACCAACCGTTTCTGCTCTGAAATAATCGTTAATCATAAATAAATAAAAATATATTGTAAAGGTTGATGACGCAACAGCCAGGTTGTAGCAGAGCAGCGGGAGAGATGTGACCTATAAAAACAGTTTTAATGGTGTTACCTTGTCTCTGATTTAATGTAGCTGACATACCTGGATGATGTACGAAATATGAAAACGGTCTAGACTGATTTAATCTCCAACCTTAACCCTCAACAATTAACTTGGAGTAACACATGCAAAAGGTCTGACTCATCGCAGTTTTCACCCCACATATAATTACACAGATCACATATGCTAGCTTAGCTATGTAGATGTAATTTATAGGCCCACTCAGGGGGTGTGAATACTAATTAACATGCACAAGGTGTAGGAAGTCACTCACATATACTTCCTGATTCGTGTTGGTCTCAGACAGACGCTGTACGTGCTGTATGTCAAGTGGAGAGGTTTGGACCAAAACGTGATTCATGTTGGTCCCAGACAGACACTGTACGTGCTGTATGTCAAGTGGAGAGGTTTGGACCAACACGTGACTCAAAATGTGATGGAGTGTCAGGTACCATAGGTTCAGGAACTCAGAACATAGGGTCTATAACAACATATATAACACATTACTTTTCATCAGAGCAACACAGGGCTCCAAATAAAAGTGTCTTATATAGAGCAGGACTGGCCAACAAGATGTTCCTCCAAACCTATTCTACCTGCTAATAATTCTAGTTCTACCTGATTCTAGAAAATAACAGTTTACTGGTAGCTGAATCAGCTGTTACAGCTGGGCTGGAGTAAAAACCTGTACTCTCACTTGATCTCCAGAAGGAGTGTTGACCTAGCCTGGTCCTAGATGTGTTGGAGCTGTGGAACCAACCCTGTCATGACCACAGGAGTTGGAAGACAGCACAAACAGATCCAGGACCCGGCTAAGGTTGGTCACCCCTGACATAGAGAACAGGGTGTCATTTGAATCCCAGCCTCAGTCAGGCTGGAGGTGTGGATGACGTGAGAGCTGGGACTGTTGCGTGTGAGAGGGACCAGGAGGCAGGTGAACTACTGAATGAGTCATTATGCACCTCAGAGTCGCTACACAGGTGTCAGGTTTCACAGACAATCAGAGTGATGCTGAGGCTGGGGTGCTGACTGTTCAGTGTTCAGTCAGGCTGCAGCTGGGGGTTTTCACTAACCAATGTTTTGACTAACCAGCTGGCTGTTTTGACTAGCCAGCTGGGTGTTTTGACTAACCAATACATGTCATCAACTATTACATTCTATTAAATCAAGCCACCTGTTGGTCAGCTCCATGATATGGATTTGGAAAAATTAACACAAAAGGCAAAACCACCTGTTTATTACAATGGGAGTTGTTACATTTATATTACAAAACATGAGGTACGGACTTCAGTATTGATGGAGTATTGGAGTGTTGGTGTCTTTTGTGGTGCTTGTTTGTATCATGCTTTCGATACAGCCAGAAACTTTTTTTGAAGATAATCTAAAGTTTACCTAGAAAATCAGTTGGTGTGTGTGTGTGTGCGCATTATTTGGCTTAGTGAACAATATTACTGAGTGTCTCTCTCGCTCATCCCCATGATTTCAACTGACTGAAACAAAATGGCTTCATCCTGGAATACTAACAGAACAGAGTGTGTTTAAACCATCCACCGGCTTATTTTATTCTGTTTTCTCTGTCGGTTACCAACAAACATAGGTCATCTTCCGAACTGGAGTCATTCTGGTCGATACTGTTCTACCCAGCAACTGCCAAACAGGCCTCCTGAGTGGGTTGCTTGTGATAGGGGTGTCCTCATATATTCCTGGATGGATGGAGCTGAGTGATCCACCAGACTGAACAGCTTATTAGGGTTATCATGGGATCCCCCGGACTAACCAGGACTCTGACTCAGACAAACAGGTCATAAGACCAATAACATGCTAATATGGTACCAGCTTGTGACACATGAAGAATTAATTAATTAATTAATTTATACATCAGTTAATAAATTACACTGAACAATATAAACACAACATGTAAAGTGTTGGTCCCATGTTTCATGAGCTGAAATAAAAGATCCCAGAAATATTCCATACGCACAAAAAAGTGTATTTCTCTCCAATTTTGTGCACACATTTATTCACATCCCTGGTAGTGAGCATTTCTCCTTTGCCAAGATAACCTTTTTTTAAGGTATCTGTGACCAACAGATGCATGTCTGTATTCCCAGCCAATTAACTGATATCCTTATATGAACTTTAACTCAGTAAAATCTTTTGAAATTGTTGCATTTATATTTTTGTTCAGTATAATACATTGATCAATATTCAGAATTTGTCATATTGTCTCATCTCAACAGACCTGTGTTTTATAACAACAGTTATGAGGCATTATGAATCATATGCACACACATGGCTGATCTTGCCAACTTCTCTGTGTTTTTGTTTACGTCTGCTCCTCTCTGCCCGGTTCCCTCTCTTCTCTGTATGGATCCAAAATGTCTGCCGCTGGGCTGATTAACCAACAGCGGCTAACATGGACACTCACACTGTTTGGCTGACAGGGTCTGAATGGATGTCCTAATTAAAGAAACACACAGGGTAGTATGCACAGACACAACCACGTCTGTGAACGCTGTTTTAGAGACTGTGATACGCTGCTCAACGTGTGCTCTTATGTAATTGTTTGTGCGAGAGAGAGAGAGAGAGAGAGAGAGAGAGAGAGAGGTTTGTTATGATTGTCACCAGGTCATGTGTTCTCGTAGTCTCGTTGAATTAGACAGAGTCTGAGGGAGGACAGGAAGAGATATATGATATATTCACATGGATTAGTTGCTTGACCGGATCACACACACAATAATAAATGCCTACACGTTGAGCTTGATGGATAATAATCAGTGAGGTACGACATAGCCTACTGTATGTTAATACTGAAAGTGAAAAAGTTGTTTAACATTTTGTGTTTTTTATGTGTGAACGTTCATACATTCACGCTGTACGTCTGTTTATGTGTATGTGTGTACCATGTGCAATACAGTCATTTAAAGTTCTGACCTAATCTTGTGTGTATACATACGTTCAGTCCATGTGAGCACTATATCGCATGTAAAGTTGAATTACGTATACATTCTTATGTATTCCCATCATCCCTATGAGCTACTGTAGAACACTCAGAGGATTCTATGTTCTATTCCTTCCCCCTCTCTGTCCCTGAGCCAGAGATAGCCTCTTCTCATTGACTGCTAATACTGTGGTGCTGTTCGTTGCTGTGTCTTTACATTAAAGACATGTTCTTTCATCATTCTGTTGAGCCCACCAATAGGATAAGGTGTTCTGTACACCAAAGACACACTTTGTGAACATGACCAGCTCTCATAACTCCAGAGACATGTCTGGATAAGGACTTTACACCCAATAACTGTCCAGGCATAATGCCTTCTCACACACACACTCACACACTCACACACTCACACAGTGTTGGGGAGTAATCAACTACATTTAGTTCAACTAGTCATTTAACTATATTTTGCAGTAGCTTGGTGGTAGTTGAAATAAATTCAAATCCTGGTATTGTTTTCTGTAGTTAATAACGTTTTTGCAACGTAGCTAACTACTGGAACAACAACTACTACTACCACAGCTACTGCTACTACACAATACTTTTTTTGCAAAAATAATAAAAAATATGAATGAAGTAGGCAAGAATTTTGTTTCTTTTTTGGCATCAGACCTGCCTAATTCTCAATTGAAACATATTTTCTGTGTTTAGTAGTCTAAATTAAACATTCTGTTAACATCTGACTCCAGAGTGATCAGCTCTTTCAATCTGCAGTCTGACATTTCAGATTTAGATGTGATATTAATTTATCACAAAGTAGTTTGGATATAATGACCTACTGTTTCAAAGTAACTAGATACTTAATAAACAATGATTTTCTTAAGGGTAGATTTATTGTAGTTCACTTCTTCCAGTGTGAAGTAATTGGTAGCTTGGTAAACTATAGTTTCAGAGTAGCATCCCCAACACTGCACACACATGTTCACAGACACACACACACACACACACACACTACATTTGTCTGCCTTAGTTAGTGCATTCATCTTAATAAAGTGGAACTGTCAGCGTTTTAACTACTTTGCAGATATGAACAGAATCATAATATCAGTCAAAAATATCAAATCCTCCACTTTATGCTACAAATCTAACTTCATAAGAGGTTTTAAAAATAGGTTCTATTTGAGTCAAGTTCCATGATGTAGAGTAAGGTATTGTTGGCAGAATAGATGGATGCAGTTCAATGCATGATTACAGTTTCTCAATTGTTTACACACTAAATCTGGCCCATGAGGCACAATGACCCAAACCTATAACTCATTTAGCAGAACCATACACCAAATATGCAATACTACTGGCAGACATTTTGCTTTACACTCAGAATGCAATTCTATAACAAACATTTAGCAAAACACAAGACAAGACTCTTCCTTTGGCACAACCTTCACAACTAAAATATTGTGTGCAAATGAAAAGCAACACTGTTCAACAAGCTAAGCTCAATTACCAATTGATCACTTTCAATCTTCACATATGCAAACACTAATTGCGTAAATGTTCACTTTGCAATCAGACTTTTGGTATGGATAAAAAGTCTACATGTGAGTACTATGTTTGAAGAACAATGAAAGATAACGTAGCAGAGAGAGGTGGAGGTATACCAAGAAGGAGAGTAATCTCTCATGAAATTCAGTGACTGTGGTGGACCATGTGGTCAACCAGGGTTTGACCTTGAGAGAGGCTGGGCAGACCATGTGGTCAACCATGGTTTGACCCTGAGAGAGGCTGGGCAGACCATATGGTTTGACCTTGCGAGAGGCTGGGCAGACCATGTGGTCAACCAGGGTTTGGCCTTGAGGCTGGGCAGACCATGTGGTCAACCAGGGTTTGACCTTGAGAGAGGCTGGGCAGACCATATGGTTTGACCTTGTGAGAGGCTGGGCAGACCATGTGATCAACCTGGGTTTGACCTTGAGACTGGGCAGACCATGTGGTCAACCAGGGTTTGACCTTGAGGGAGGCTGGGCAGACCATATGGTTTGACCTTGCAAGAGGCTGGGCAGACCATGTGGTCAACCAGGGTTTGACCGAGAGAGAGGCTGGGCAGACCATGTGGTCAACCAGGGTTTGACCTTGAGGGAGGCTGGGCAGACCATATGGTTTGACCTTGCGAGAGGCTGGGCAGACCATGTGGTCAACCAGGGTTTGACCGAGAGAGGCTGGGCAGAACATGTGGTCAACCAGGGTTTGACCGAGAGAGGCTGGGCAGAGAGTGCAGGCCAATCTGAGCCGCTTCATTATAGCATCCATCATCTGGACGTTCCAAAATGAGAATAGGTATGTACTGCAAACATTGGACCTGTCTACTATATATGTATGAAATTGGGAGCTATACTACTTTGCAACATGTTTATCTTGTATACTGTATTACTGTAGTGTTTACTATACTGGATGCTATTTTGTGTTTGTAGAACTGAAAGACGACCACCACGTGGTGGTAGAATGCTTCTATTTACAGAACAGCAGGCTGCCATTGTGCAAATGGTGGTTGAAAATAATGCCATAAGACTGCGGGAAATCCACCAGATTATTGAAAACACTGCCATCTTCCATAAGTGAGTTTATCAACCTTAGTCCGCACTCTTAACCTCCCTGGGCAAGGTGGGACGCAAACGTCCCACCAAGTCAACAGCCAGTGGAATCGCGTGGCGCGAAACATAAATCCCTCATAAATGCTATAACTTCAATTTCTCAAACATATGACTATTTTACACCATTTTAAAGACAAGACTCTCGTTAATCTAACCAGACTGTCCGATTTCAAAAAGGCTTTACAGCGAAAGCTAAACATTAGATTATGTCAGGAGAGTACCCTGCCAAAAATAATCACACAGCCATTTTCAAAGCAAGCATATATGTCACAAAAACCAAAACCACAGCTAAATGCAGCACTAACCTTTGATGATCTTCATCAGATGACACTCCTAGGACATTATGTTATACAATACATGCATGTTTTGTTCAATCAAGTTCATATTTATATCAAAAAACAGCTTTTTACATTAGCATGTGATGTTTAGAACTAGCATACCCACCGCAAACATCCGGTGAATTTACTTGATTACTCACGATTAACGTTCACAAAATACATAACAATTATTTTAAGAATTATAGATACAGAACTCCTTTATGCAATCGCGGTGTCAGATTTTAAAATAGCTTTTCGGCGAAAGCACATTTTGCAATATTCTGAGTAGATAGCCCGGCCATCACGGCTAGCTAATTTGACACACACCAAGTTTGGCACTCACCAAACTCAGATTTACTATAAGAAAAATTGGATTACCTTTGCTGTTCTTCGTCAGAATGCACTCCCAGGACTTCTACTTCAACAACAAATGTTGTTTTGGTTCGAAATAATCCATAGTTATATCCAAATACCTCCGTTTTGTTTGTGCGTTCAGGTCAGTATCCGAAGGGTGACGCGCGAGCGCATTTCGTGACAAAAAATGTAAAATTATTCCATTACCGTACTTCGAAGCATGTCAAACGTTGTTTAAAATCACATTTTTATGCGATTTTTCTCGTAAAATAGCGATAATATTCCGACGTTGTATTCATTCAAAGAGAGAAAGAAAAACATGGAGAATTCACATGAACACGCATCTCCAGTGTCACTGTTTTCAGCCTGACCACTCACAAAATCTCCTGCTGTTTTTCGCCCAGAGACTGGAGAGACATCATTCCACTTTCTGGCGCCTTCTGAGAGCCAATAGAAGCCTTAGAAAATGTCACGTTACAGCAGAGATGCTGTATTTTCGATAGAGATGCCACAGAAGGAGAACAAATTGTCAGACAGGGCGCTTCCTGTATGGAATCTTCTCAGGTTTTGGCCTGCCATATGAGTTCTGTTATACTCACAGACACCATTCAAACAGTTTTAGAAACTTTAGAGTGTTTCCTATCGAAATCGACAAATTATATGCATATTCTCGTTTCTGGGCAAGAGTAGTAACCAGTTTAAATCGGGTACGTTTTTTATCCGGCCGTGCAAATACTGCCCCCTAGCCCCAACAGGTTTTAAGAAACACTATTTCCGGATGAAGGAAATCTACAGAGTCCTATTTTAAAGGAATTCCCAAAGAGTGAATGATAAATGGTACGAATATGTGCAAGTAAGTAATGTACTAGTATTACTTTTGAAACAGAGACTCATTGATGTTGCCAGTGAACTTTACTATACAGCAATTACAGTATTTACTGTCATTTCAGAGAATCATGGAATTGGATGCAAGTCCCATCCCCCAGGAACTCATAATCACAGATGAGACTGGATGCAATTTTGCGAAGACGAGGAGGAGAGGAAGGAACATAATTTTTCAACGCACCATCATTGAGGTACCTGGCCAGCGCGGGGGGAAATGTCACCATATGCGCAGCTATGAGCCACAATAGGGTCCTCCATCGCCATGCCACACTTGGACCATACAACACTACCCATCTCCTTGATTTCCTAAATACCTTACATGACAATCTTTTTCAGCCAGAGCAGAAAGGGCCAGGTGATCCTGAGCAGCAAATGTTCTAATTTCGGAAAACGCAACTTTTCATCGGGGTGCTCAGGTCCTAAACTGGTTCCATGACCATCCCAGGTTTACAATTCTCTATCTCCCACCATATTCCCCTTTTCTCAACCCCATGGAGTTGTTTTCAGCATGGCGGTGGAAGGTGTAAGATCGCAAACCCCATGAAAGTATGGCCCTTGTCCAAGTATGGCCCTTGTCCAAGGTGTCACCACAGGAAGCCTGTGGTGACACCCCAGCAGAGTCCTGTCAGCGGTGGATGCGTCATGCCACAAGATATTTACCCCGCTGTCTTGGCAAGGAGAATATCACCGGTGTTGTTGATGAAAATATGTGGCCGGACCAAAACAGACATGACTGATTTTGTTTTCACAATGGAGTATTTGTTTGACTTATGATTATGATTTTGTATTTTGACAGTTTATTTTTTTCCATACAATTAATCTAAAATACAGTACAGTAGTACAAATAGGACTGTTTTTCTTCCCTTGCATATGCAAAATATATTTACTGGATGTTTGCATTTTTACTGTGTGTGTGCTTACAGTATGCTGTTAAATATGTATTAAGTCATGTTGAAATATATATATTTTTTGCATTTGTGTTCCTTTCTTGTTTGAGTACGCACAACAATAAAGTAAATCTTGGTCTTTACGCTGAAATAGGTTCTGATAGTAGTGATTTGAATATGTCACAGTGTGATCTCAGTTGTCACTAAGTTCGATTCATTTGGTGTGTGTGTGTGTCTCTCTCATTTGTAAGCAGAGTTTAATTTTGAGTAGGGAGTACATGATTTTGATTCCTGTGTTTTATTTTGCAAGATCTCTGTGGGCTTTGGGGAAATTGGCTGTTTTGTGTATAGAGTTTGAGTACCTGAGATGAAGTTTCAGCAAATGTGTATTAACAATTGGGAAAAAAACTATAGTATAATTCACCAATGCATTTTTTGGAAATCCCAAAAATGTTGCTATCAGGTTGTAAATCACAGCTGGTGTGATACATTGCTCCCTCCAGCCATTCGAGATGCAGTTTCAGTTTCAATTAAATCAACACATTTTTTATTTGTGACATGCGCAGAATAAAACAGGTGTAGACCTTACCTTGAAATGATTACAATGCAGTTAAGACAAATAACAGTTAAGAAAAAGATTGACTAAATTAACTAAAGCAAAAATAAATGACCAACAATAAAATAACAGCAACGAGGCTATGAACAGGGGTACCAGTACAGAGTCAGTGTGCAGAGGTACAGGTTAGTTTAGGTAAATTAGGTAATATGTATATGTAGGTAGGGGTAAAGTGACTATGCGTAGATAATAAACAGCGAGTAGCAGCAATGTAAAAAAAAAAGTGGGGGTGGGGTCAATGTAAATAGTCCGGGAAGCCATTTGATTAACTGTTCAGCAGTCTTATGGCGTGGGGATAGCAGCTGTTAAGAAGCATTTTGGTCCTAAACTTGGTGCTCTGGTACCGCTTGCCAAGCGGTAGCAGAGAGAACAGTCTATGACTGGGGTGGCTGGAGTCTTTGGCAATTTTTAGGGCCTTCCTCTGACACCGCCTGGTATAGAGGTCCTAGATGGCAGGAAGCTTGGCCCCTTTGTTTTTACACTGCTGCTCCTCGCTTTTTATTATCTATGCATAGTCACTTTACAAATTACCTCGATTAACCTGTACCCCCGCACATTGACTCGGTACTGGTACCCCCTGTATATATCCTTGTTATTGTTAAGTACATTTCTTGTCACATCCTGACCAGTAAAGGGGTCATTTTGTTATTGTAGTATGGTCAGGACGTGGCAGGGGTGTGTTTGTTATGTTGGGATTTTTTGGGTACTGTTCTATGTCATGTATTTCTATGTTTGTATTTCTAGTTCTATTTCTATGTTCAGGGTTTTGGTTTGGCCTTCAATTGGAGGCAGCTGTTCTTCGTTGCATCTAATTGGAGGCCATATTTAAGTAGGGGTTTTCAGCTTGTGTTTTGTGGGTGGTTGTTTCCATGTATAGTCATAGTACCTTACAGGACTGGTTTTCGTCGTTGTTTTGGTTCAGTGTTTTGTATCCTCTTAATAAATAAGAAGATGAGCATTCACATACCCGCTGCATTTTGGTCCACTCAATACGACGATTGTGACATTTCTTGTGTTACTTTTTGATTGATTAGATTTTTTTAACTGTAGTTTATTTAGTAAATATTTTATAAACTCTATTTATTGAACTACATTGTTGGTTAAGGGCTTGTAAGTAAGCATTTCACGGTAAGGTCTACACCTGTTGTATTCGGCACATGTGACAAATACAAATGAGATTTGATTTGATGTAGACAGGTTATTAGTGTCTGTCTGTAGTGGGTATTTATGTCTGTTGACCCTATGATAACAGACTGTAAATACACTAGAAGAGGACAGGTAGACTGTTGATCATGGTGGTATTTATGTCTGTTGACCCTATGATAACAGACTGTAAATACACTAGAAGAGGACAGGTAGACTGTTGATCATGGTGGTATTTATGTCTGTTGACCCTATGATAACAGACTGTAAATACACTAGAAGAGGACAGGTAGACTGGTGATCATGGTGGTATTTATGTCTGTTGACCCTATGATAACAGACTGTAAATACAGTAGAAGAGGACAGGGAGACTGGTGATCATGGTGGTATTTATGTCTGTTGACCCTATGATAACAGACTGTAAATACACTAGAAGAGGCCAGGTAGACTGGTGATCATGGTGTGAGTTAGACTTGTGGACAAGATGGAAGAATGGTTTATAATAGTGAGTGTGATTGAGTGACTGAGTTTTGGGCTGACATTTAGAAAAATGCAACACCCCAAACATAGACACCTAAAGAAACAACACCGTCAACAACAACAAAACAGTAGCAACACAACCACAACAACAGAACTAGTTTGAAGATTGACTTCATGCCCTCAGAGCATGTGCAGACCAGCTAACTGTTGTGTTTTCTGACAGGCCGTTATCCCCACCTGCTTCAAGATGTCCACTATCATCCCCATGCCCAAGAAAGGGAAAGTAGCTGAGCTGAATGACTACCGACCAGTAGCTCTCACTTCCGGCATCATGAAGTGCTTTGAAAGGCTAGTTAAAGACCACATCTCCTCCCTCCCCGACACACTCGACCCTCTTCAATTCACCTACCGCCCTGACAGATCAACGGAAAACACAATCGCCATTGCACTGCACGCTGCCCTCACCCACCTAGACCAAAGGAGTGCATATGTGAGGATGCTGTTCATTGACTACAGCTCTGCCTTCAATACCAGAGTGCACTCTTGGTGTGTCTATGTGTTTATGTACGAGTGAGTGAGTGAGTGAGTGAGTGAGTGAGTGAGTGAGTGAGTGAGTGAGTGAGTGAGTGAGTGAGTGAGTGAGTGAGTGAGTGAGTGAGTGAGTGAGTGAGTGAGTGAGTGAGTGAGTGAGTGAGTGGAAAGTCAAGGTGAGGTGGTAGATATGATCGTTTCTAAGAAGAGAAGGTTGCACAGTGTCAGTGGTGACAGATCTGTCTGTCATCTACAGTCAACAGTCTGATAATAGAGACAAAGATAGCATAGATATAGACAACCAGACCAGACACACAGACAGACCAGACAGACAGACTCCAGAAACATCATGGAGATGAAAAGAATGATGATGACGACAATGATGATGACGATGACCTGAATGTACCATCATCATGCATCATAAAGACCTGTCTGTTCTCTCCAGCTGTTAGACAGTAGTTGGCATGGATCCAAACAGTCTCCATCTCAGTCTCTGGTAACCTTGGACACTCCGCCCAGCCAATAGCAGAACACAGGAACACAAGGTCAGGGCCTTAATCTCTCTCGTCTTCCTGCTGACCTGGAACACAAGGACCTGGAACAGCCATTACCAACAGGTGCTGCACACCATGTATCCTGCTAGCCCTGCTAAATGACTCCTGAGTCAACAGTCTGCCTGTGATCTTCCCAACGCACCAGGCTAATTTAACATAATAGGTCCTAGCTGCCCTCTGTGCAGTAGTGTTTGGAAGCCGCCCGGCTAAGAGGAACAGGTGCAGACTAGAAAGGTAGAAGCCTATACGTACTGTGAACACACACTGACACACACACAAACACACACACAGTGTACCCAGTCACCTGTGTTGTAATATGAACTCTGAGCTGCTAGGTTGGTAGATTTCCCATCCCTGTACTGTATATAAATAATTGATAACTGGGTTTTCCAATCCCTCTATTCTCGGTTGGCCAAACACGATTATTAATGAAAGGGCTCTAGACAGGTATAGAAAAGGAGGGAGATAGAGAGAGACAGATGGATAGACAGAATGAACGTGTACTTCTGGTGTGTGTCCTGGTTAGAATGAACCCTCTTGAACTCCACTGCTCCCCCTCCCAGTCCAACTTATTTGGTTTTATTGAACCATTGGGAAGAAGTAGAACGAAGAAAGGAAATGAAGGAGAGGTGATAGTCAGAAGAGCACTGTGTCAGATTCGAACCCATGGGATTGAAACGGAATTGACCCCAACCCGGGGTCTGCAGTACTGACTGCTAGACCACAGGCCACATCTGACCATAGAACAGTGCAGAATGACACCAGAATTACTAACACGTCTCTACATCTATCTCCTGTATCTATCATCTACCAGGTGAGGTGGTGCTGTTCAAATAGATTTTTATGAAGAGTAAAAGGCTCATATGAATTACATCATATCATCTTGGTGATAGTGTGGCTGGGGGTAGGTCTTCCTACATACCACCTTTCTGATTCTATGATGGGGATTATGTTCTAAATGATAACAGTCAGGGTTGGGGTCAATTCCGTTTCAATCCCAGTCATTTCAGGAAGTACACTCAAATTCCAATTCCCTTTCGTGCTTTTCAATTAGGAAAATTTGGAATTAGGTTTACTTTCTGAATTGATTGTAATTAAAATGGAATTGACCCCCAGCCCTAGTAAAAGTAACGCATTCTCATTTCACACACATCACACAAGTCACAGAATGCAACTACACAAAAAAAAAATGCAATATTATCTTTAAATTTGGTTTAGATTTTACATTTAATCTTCACATTTTTTTCCTTGTTGAGATTTTGGCCCAGGATTCAGCCACAAATATATGGTTAGCAGGAGAGCTAGAACATGACTACTGCAGTTAGAGAGGAAATAGTTACTGTAAGAGCTAGAACATGACTACTGCAGTTAGAGGAAATAGTTACTGTAAGAGCTAGAACATGACTACTGCAGTTAGACAGGAAATAGTTACTGTAAGAGCTAGAACATGACTACTGCAGTTAGAGGAAATAGTTACTGTAAGAGCTAGAACATGACTACTGCAGTTAGAGGAAATAGTTACTGTAAGAGCTAGAACATGACTACTGCAGTTAGAGGAAATAGTTACTGTAAGAGCTAGAACATGACTACTGCAGTTAGAGGAAATAGTTACTGTAATAGCTAGAACATGACTACTGCAGTTAGAGGAAATAGTTACTGTAAGAGCTAGAACATGACTACTGCAGTTAGACAGGAAATAGTTACTGTAAGAGCTAGAACATGACTACTGCAGTTAGAGGAAATAGTTACTGTAAGAGCTAGAACATGACTACTGCAGTTAGAGGAAATAGTTACTGTAAGAGCTAGAACATGACTACTGCAGTTAGAGGAAATAGTTACTGTAAGAGCTAGAACATGACTACTGCAGTTAGACAGGAAATAGTTACTGTAAGAGCTAGAACATGACTACTGCAGTTAGACAGGAAATAGTTACTGTAAGAGCTAGAACATGACTACTGCAGTTAGACAGGAAATAGTTACTGTAAGAGCTAGAACATGACTACTGCAGTTAGAGGAAATAGTTACTGTAAGAGCTAGAACATGACTACTGCAGTTAGACAGGAAATAGTTACTGTAAGAGCTAGAACATGACTACTGCAGTTAGACAGGAAATAGTTACTGTAAGAGCTAGAACATGACTACTGCAGTTAGAGGAAATAGTTACTGTAAGAGCTAGAACATGACTACTGCAGTTAGAGGAAATAGTTACTGTAAGAGCTAGAACATGACTACTGCAGTTAGAGGAAATAGTTACTGTAAGAGCTAGAACATGACTACTGCAGTTAGAGGAAATAGTTACTGTAAGAGCTAGAACATGACTACTGCAGTTAGAGGAAATAGTTACTGTAAGAGCTAGAACATGACTACTGCAGTTAGAGGAAATAGTTACTGTAAGAGCTAGAACATGACTACTGCAGTTAGAGGAAATAGTTACTGTAAGAGCTAGAACATGACTACTGCAGTTAGACAGGAAATAGTTACTGTAAGAGCTAGAACATGACTACTGCAGTTAGACAGGAAATAGTTACTGTAAGAGCTAGAACATGACTACTGCAGTTAGACAGGAAATAGTTACTGTAAGAGCTAGAACATGACTACTGCAGTTAGAGGAAATAGTTACTGTAAGAGCTAGAACATGACTACTGCAGTTAGAGGAAATAGTTACTGTAAGAGCTAGAACATGACTACTGCAGTTAGACAGGAAATAGTTACTGTAAGAGCTAGAACATGACTACTGCAGTTAGACAGGAAATAGTTACTGTAAGAGCTAGAACATGACTACTGCAGTTAGACAGGAAATAGTTACTGTAAGAGCTAGAACATGACTACTGCAGTTAGAGGAAATAGTTACTGTAAGAGCTAGAACATGACTACTGCAGTTAGAGGAAATAGTTACTGTAAGAGCTAGAACATTATTACAGCAGGCAGTCTAGTTCTGCTTTTCACACCTCTATGACCAGGAATAGACCTAGTGAGAAATGAAGTGTTAAAGGATGGTTCAGTCAGAGAGGCAGCGCTAATAATCATCACCAGCTAACTTCATCCAACAGGAGTTTCACTCCTCTCCCTTCATCTTTTCCCAGATGTGTGAAATTGGTTTTTAGATAATAGCATAAGTCAAGATAGTCCCAGTCGGTATTAGACAGAACGTCATGGGGAAAACAACCTGTGGTTACCTAGGTTACTTCATTGGCTCACAACAAAGTCTTGAACTTTTTCAAACAAAATTCTCATCTGCTTGTTTTAGTCAATTACAAAACTACATTTAAGAAAAGTACAACATGTCTAAAGATAACTAGGGAGCAGGCAATGTTGAAAAGTTCTCACAACTTAGAAAAATGTAATTTTGTAGGGCTTCCCTCATGCCCCTTTTCATGAATGAATGTGCTAGCAGCCACATGAGTGAGTGAGTGCTAGCTAGCTATCTACCGACCAGAACACTAAGCTAGCCAAGACCAACAACACAAACAAATGGACTATACAGCTGCAAGTAGTGAGTGGAGTTACAAGCGAACTATACTAAACAAGTAAAATGTGTTACCGGTGATATGTTGTTTCTTTTACAATGGGGGCCAATTTGATCAAATGTTTGTTTCCCCCAATTTGTGGGCGTGGTCGAGAGTAATTTGTTATTATATGTGAATATCGTGCGTGAATCTAAGTTACAAACCAAAAAAATCGAAGTTGTGAGATGTGTTTTTTTGCATTGGATGCGTCTCAATCCACCACATCCTCCAGTGTCGAACTTCCGCATCTGTGGTGAAAGGTGGCAGAGCTAGAGTGTTTTTTGTCAGACCATGAGACAACCAGAAAAATCCCATGTAAACGTCTGTAGCGTCCGAAACGGTTTGACCTACAACCTATTATGAAGGGGAGACCCTCACGAACATGATGGTGTTTTCCGTTTTGCTCTACGATCCCCACAAGTGTCATGGGACTCTTCTGAAGTTAACCGATGCCGTTATTCTGAAGTTAACTGGTGCCGTTATTCTGAAGTTAACCGGTGCCGTTATTCTGAAGTTAACCGGTGCCGTTATTCTGAAGTTAACCGGTGCCGTTATTCTGAAGTTAACCGGTGCCGTTATTCTGAAGTTAACCGGTACCGTTATTCTGAAGTTAACCGGTGCCGTTATTCTGAAGTTAACCGGTACCGTTATTCTGAAGTTAACCGGTACCGTTATTCTGAAGTTAACCGGTGCCGTTATTCTGAAGTTAACCGGTACCGTTATTCTGAAGTTAACCGGTACCGTTATTCTGAAGTTAACCGTTACCGTTATTCTGAAGTTAACCGGTACCGTTATTCTGAAGTTAACCGGTACCGTTATTCTGAAGTTAACCGTTACCGTTATTCTGAAGTTAACCGTTACCGTTATTCTGAAGTTAACCGGTACTGTTATTCTGAAGTTAACCGGTGCCGTTATTCTGAAGTTAACCGGTGCCGTTATTCTGAAGTTGTCCATTTGCCTACTAACATGGGGTGAACAGCTGTGGTGATTGCTCTCTATCCAATAGCATAGACAGTGAGACAGACCTGCCCAGCAGCACAACTTCATTTATATAAGACATGTCGCACAATAATTTTTTCTTTTGAAATACTGCACCAAACACCTTAGATGTAAAATTGCGCAACTAAAACATCCTCGGTAAAAACGTCAAATTACAGATTTCTTAACTTATTTTAGATTCATTCTGGGGATTTTGAGGAAGTGAAATAGGCTTCTACAGTGTCTCATGAAGGACAAACACCAAATGAGGAATCGGTCAGGAAACACACCTCCAAGACTGAAATCTTGTTTTTCTAATGAGAAACAGCAAGTTGCAAAAAAGAAGTGCCAATCTGCATGTTCAGTGACTCTTTAAGCTGTGATTCTCAAACGTAATGGATATGTTGGCATTTATCAAGATAAGGCTTTCCATGTCTGTTTCTGTTTTACATATTTTCTTAACTCATTTAATTATAAAATTATCTTAATAATCTTGGGGGGGGGGGGGGGGGGGTTGCAGTTCCATTCTCCTTTAGTATTTGTTTATGTTTTATATTGACACAGATAGATATGAGATAACGAGGGAACAGAGAGCAGTGATTCTTGAAAGGGACAAACTCATTTCTTTCACAAATATTTGTCTCAATATTAACAAAATGTGAAATATATATTTTTATACACCAATGTATCAGCTTTCACACCATGTAAAGGAACAGCCTCCTAATAAAACATTTTCTTCATAAAATATAACTACATGGATTTATGTAAACTTTTTCATTTTAACATGAATTGTCCAACAAGTATTTGAAAGCCTTGATTGTTTAATTCTAACATTAGATTATTTAAATATGTAATTCAAATCTCCAAACTTATTTTTGTTTTATAGTACTGTATAATGCTCCAGGGCTAATTTCGTTAGCATTTTTTGCATGTTTTTCTAGATTCAGAACATAAAACAACATTTATAAAGCAAACATTATCCCTTTGGTCTAGCACAGCAAATACTTTTGTCATATATCATGTAGTGAGGCAAATATTTTTTGGGAATATTGAAGAAGAAATATAGATCTTAATAAGGGTTGGCCATTGGTGATGAAGTTTTCAAAAAATACTCAAAACAGACATATTTGCCTTACACACATTTGTAAAATATGGAAAATTATTCATTTGAAAACCATGAATAAACTGACCCTGCTCATTCCTGATTCATTTAGGATTTTAGTCAAATCTGACTGTCATGTCCTGACCATAGTGAGTGTTATTTTCTATGGTAGATTAGGTCAGGGCGTGACAGGGGGTGTTTGTCTGGTTTTTGTATGTCTATGTTTTGGTTCTAGGTTTGTATTTCTGTTGGTGTTATTTGGCATGACCTCCAATTAGAGACAGCAGGTTGTCGTTGTCTCTAATTGGAGGTCCTATTTAAGTTAGGTTTGTTCCACAGGTGTTTGTGGGTGATTGTTCTTCGTGAGGTTATTGTTCCAATAGCGTCACGGTTTGTTGTTTTGTATATACTTGTAATGTTTAATGGTTGCATTCGGTTTCACTGATTTAGTTAAACATGTGGAACTACGAAAACGCTGGATCTTGGTCCTCTCATTCAAACAGCCGTGACACTGACAGAGTTTACCAAATGTCCAGACACATTCTTTAGGGATCACAGGTTTGAGAGAAATATTCCCCTAGAGTCGATTGACGTGCCCGCGAGTCAAAAGTGACGTCCTTGTGAGTTTATGCTAGAGACTTACTGTTGGAAGTGGCTGCAGCTCAATACCCTCTTTCCGCCGATTCTATAACATGGAGCTTGTGAAACTGTGTTGTTTTTCTAGGAAATCGTAATGAAATCGTCTGTAAAGCCCAAACTGTTTGAGCATTTTTCAATTATAAAAATAAAGTTTCCCTGTCAGAGAAGGATTGTCCCGACTTTCAAAATCAATGAGAGAGAGAAGGGCTGGTAGAAAACCGGTGGGGCTGGGAATCTAAGATTAGTCCAGGGCAGTGGCCATAACCACAAAACTAACCTCAGGCTCAGAAAAGACCCACTGGCCCTTTGTTACTATGTGGTACATGGATATACACCCAACATTCACGCATGTTAATATAACATGACTAAATAGCTCCATGATAGTTACTGCTTCAGAGCAGATGGTGTGTGTGAATATTCTACAGGGTGTGAACCTGTGACAGTGTTCTATCACACTCGTTAGACCATTCCACTGTAAACCTGTTGACAGTCCCTAGACGTATACACACACACACACACACACACACACAGCCAGGTGGCTGAGTTTATAGCTATTAACACAATGTGTCCCCTTGTTGTCTCATCGAATCAGAGAAATGTTGATATCTGGAACTGTACGACAGAATACAGGGCTCAACCTGACACTGTCTATACTGGGCTCTGTTACAAATTGTCATGACTTAATGACATCTGGTATTCTGGGTCATTATCAGGTATTATGTTGATATGTCATCACAATGGGAGCAGCAGTGGGCAATAACTGTCACAGAGGACTTTTGTTTTGTGATTGCAACATGGTCAGCGTTATTGGCAACGTCAGAGACACACTAAGGAGAGTGAGAGAGATGGAGAGAGAGAACTAGAAAGACAGAGAGCGAGAAAGAGACTGACTGAAGAAAGACAGACACAGACAGAGGGAGAAAGAGAGGAGCTAGATGGGGGAATAGAGAGAGATGCAGAGAGTATGTGTGTGTGTGTGTGTGTGTGTGTCTGTGAGAGAGAGAGAGAGAGAGAGAGAGAGAGAAAGCGAGAGAGAGAGCAGTGATCAGTGTTGATTTGATGGCTGACCTGATCTGTAATCTGATTCAGCTATAATGTGAAACAGGTGTAAAGTTAATCAGATCTAACCGTATGACGCCTCACAGTCTTTCGCTCTTCTCGGTTTCCCTCTCATTTTGTCTGTGGCTGAAGATGAAAGACGACAACTGTTCTTTACATGATGCTTTGTTGTGTGACACAGTAAGGCTTTTGAGAGATTGGATGTTACGTAACCATTCAATGTGGGATCATCTTAGACCCCCTGAATGAATCATAATTACACGGAAATTAGACTGTTCAAAAGAATGTAAAAATATACAGTATAGTTACACCCTTTTGAGTGAATGCATTGTAGGGTAAATGTGTTTACAGGATTATAAACACATAATACCCTTCTTGGTTTTACAGACACTGATAGCTCATGTCGCTCGAGTTCCCCATTTGATTACGTAGTACATAAAGAGTACATAAAGAGTCACAGAAACACTGTGGGTGGACTTATTCCAAAGCCTCACTAAAGCCATTTGTATTTGAATGACTACAACAACAAAGAGAGAAATAACAAATTGAGAGAGAGAGAGAGTCTGGATATGATGTCAATGTCATCATCACACAGCAGCACGTGGCTCCAATAGGTCGTTCAAATGAACATCTACATGTGGTGAAAACCCCCATTGTTCTATAGTGTCAGATCTTTCTCTGTTCAATGAAGAAAGAAAACAATGAAGTGCTATCATAGACCACCTAGCTAATTGAGGGTGGTAATGAATCAATTCTGATATCCCTCTCAAGTGTACAAAAGGCCCAGGGAGGGAGGTTGATCATTGCTTTGTGATGAGTTTCCTACTGGCTTGAGCTTATCAAGGACCCAAGAACACATTGATTCTCACAGTTTCATTAAGATGCTGTTTACGTGCCTGTGCCTCTGTCTGTCTGTCTGTCTGTCTGTGTGTTGAGAGGCAGAGGACGCCCCAGATGAATTGGAGTTTTAGTCTTGAGGCCATGACTGGTTCTTTCATATCTATTGTATAAGACTGTACACACACAAATATGACAAGACAGGACAAAGGAGAGGAGTGATGCTCAGATCAAATGAATCATATTTGTACAATGTAATCAATAACATGTGTGGCCAACAGGCTGGCCTGAATCATCCACAGCAATAATGGATTCCATTTATACTTTGACACACCAGATGTGACTTTATCAACAGCATTATGACTATTACCATTCACTCTCACTGACGCTCAGGTTTACTGTATGGTGGAGATGAGTTTCTCTCTACACTACACTCACCACTCTGGGGACACAAAGGGGGCCGGGGAATAGGAGAAAGTGGTTTGGCTTTTTCAGGAAGGATAATAGAGATGGAATAGAGAGAGAGAGACGGCAGCACACGTCCAGAGTGACTGCTGACATGTCCTGTCATAATTATGTTATGTCACCTACCTCAGTGTGCTGCACCAAGACATGTCCTGTCATGTCACCTACCTCAGTGTGCTGCACCAAGACATGTCCTGTCATCATTCTGTTATGTCACCTACCTCAGTGAGCAACAATATTACTGTTCATTGTCTGGAATGTATTGATCCAGGAGCAGCATTATGGATCAATAATCACTGTATTCATCTGAATGGATAATTTGTGTGTGTTTGCCCACCACACCACAAATAGGGTTAAGAAGTGAACATGGTTATGACACAAACTTAGCAATCGCCATTTGGTCATGAGTAAGTCATTTCTTCTTTTCCTCACGTACAGCAGCGGTTTTCTAAGAAATGTTATTGTCTAAAATCTGGGAAATTTGCTCATGTAATTAATGTGTGAAGGCCTTTACCAAAAAAAACAAGCTAACAAAATTGTGAGAAAAAACTAAGTTATGTGGCCATGAGCAATCTAGAGATGGCGCTTAGACAGCATAAATGGAAGCTTTGTTCTCATCTTAAATACCACATCAATTCGATTTTCCAAGTGGCTCACACCAAGCATGACCAAACAACCCAATCAGATACAGTACATTGTGTATACTTGGAGGACAGCAATGATGGGGGGAAACTGGAAAGAAAACCACAAGTGCTCCCTACTGGAGATGTAATCACCAGAACATTTATTCTGTCAACTTCTTTTCATTGTCAACTTGATTGTTTGGATGTCTTGCAGTTTAAACCAGCTTGATGTGCGTATTTAACAGAGCCGGTCCTGACCTCCCTGGGGCCTTAAGTAAAATTCTGCTAAGGGGCCCTCCTACCTGACCCGTAATGTAAACCATTTGCCATTGCCACACAGTCAGACCCCAGTGCTCACACTACAATCCTCCCTCTTTTAAAACAGTTTGCTCCATCTGTAAGTCTAAGAATAAGTAGACCTATACAGAAGGATGTATAAACAAACAATATTTATTGAATAAAATATTTTCTATAGAATCTTAAGTGAATATTAACATAAATAAGAAATTGTAGAAAATATAACACTGAGCTTTGGCTCTGCTGCCTGGTAATTAGTCCAGTCCTCACAATATCATTGTCACGTCCTGACCAGCAGAGGGAGTAGTGGTGTAGTATTGGTCAGGACGTGGCAGAAGAAGTCTGTATGTGTTGTCTAGTATGTCTGTTTCTGTGTTAGTCTTGTGACTCCTGATCAGGAACAGCTGGGGATCGTTGTTCCTGATTGGGAGTCATATATTTAGGAGTATGTTTGTCACTTGGGTTTGTGGGTGGTTGTGCTAACACAACCGTTTGGTTGTAGTTAGCCTGTCGTGAGTGTCCTGTGTATACGTCGCTTTCATTTATTATTCTTTACATTAAAAGATGAGTATCCACATTCCGCCTGCAGTTTGGTCCATTCAACACGGCTTCAACATTTATGACAATTATACAATTAGCTTTGTATCTACACACAATGTAAACATAAGCCTATAGGCTATGGCTGCAGCTATACTTCTCAAAATAGTCAAATAAAACCTATACATCTGTGTGATTAACTTTGGTTCCCTCTACAGCCTGGGCATTTTCAGCATCAGCATGGGCACCAGTCTGTCTGTACTGTCTGGAAGAAATGGAGAAAGTATGTCACATAGTTAAGCAGTCATTTACACAAATGCACTTCTGCCATACAATCTTAAAATGTTACTATGTTACTAAGTGTGTAAACATTTTAATGTTTGAATTAAAATCTTATCAAAATATTCATTTTCTGCACTTTGAGGCAAAATCATCAATGATGTCATCATAGGACATTGTTTCCCCATGTCATGATTTATGCTCATTATGGCCAGACCACTCAAACATTCCTGTGACATGGAAGACCTCAGGTAGCTTTTATTTTGAAAAGCTCCTCTGCCGATGCTACCGTTACTGGTATGGTGACTGCAATTCTTAGGGCTGTCCAAAGGTTAGGATAGAGTTCCTCCAGGTTTTTCCTCACAGACAAAGGAAAGCAGCTCAAAGGCAGTCATCTTGTCCGATGGCAGATCAGGTACATTCTGAATCTCGTGTGCCAGATCCATTCTACTGATGTTAGTCATCTCTGAAGGTTAGAGTGTTTAACTTCCATGCACTGAGCGTTTAAAGATTCACAGCCTCTGAGAGGCAGTGCTAAAGTTCAGCAGCACTCCATATTTGGTTTTCACCTGGTTGAGTGTTTCAAATCTCTCATCCATGGATGTCACAGCAGAGTCGACCACAATGTATAAGTATTTGACTTCAAGGTTTATCAGTGCATCAATCACTGGTTCATCAGGAGCCCCTTGCTGTTTCTCAGTCTCTTCTCTTTCAGAACAGCCTCCACATTCATTTCTTCACAAATGCTTTTGGCTGTTGTCTGGGCCTCAGAGAATCCAGTTTCCCGGTATATAGTGAGGTAGGCCTTTGCATTTGAAATTAAATTCACTGCGATATCCAACTGCATTGAGTCGGATTGGAGAAGCTTGTTCACCTTGTTCGTCATTGTCAGTATCTCACATCATACAACACAGCAAATCAAGAAGCGGTAGGACCCAACTTCCTCTGCAAGTGCTGTGCCTCCACTTTGTCCACAGGATCGTTGATTGTCTGTCTGGCTTCCAGTAATGCCTCCCGAACCTCAGAAGCCTGATTGCATGAACACTTGAGCCTACTCTCCCATCTTGTGTCACTCCATGACTTCACGGTTATGTTCACGTGTTTCTCCAAAACACTCCATCTTCGTGTGTCAGCTGAAAAGAAGGTGAAGAGCTTTTGCACATGCCAAAAAAACCCAAATGCATCTTTTGAAGATTTGGCAGTATCTGCAATGACAAGGTTTAGAGTATGTGCTCCACATGGGATGAACACAGCTCTGGGATTTGTTTTGAGCAGTCTGGCTTGTACTCCTTGGTACTTGCCCTACATGTTGGCCCCATTATCATAAGCTTGCCCTCTGCAATCTTCAACTTATCTAAGATGACAGTGGACAGAGTCAAGCCTGTTGTAACCTCAACATTTACAAAGCTGAGGAAGTGCTCCTTGATCTCTGGCTTTCCCTTTAAAGCCACGTTTCTCAGAATAATGGACATTTGCACCTGGTGACTAATGTCAGGTGTACATTCCAAGAAAATGGAGAAGTACTTTGAGTCTCTTACTTGAGTCACTATTGCATCCAGAATCTTGTCACTCACAATCTGAATCAGCTCATTCTGTGTGCGCTTCCCAAGTTAATGACCATGTGTCTCTCCATCCTTAAATTTTTCTGAGATTGTTTTCCATAACGGGGTCAAATTATGCCAGTAATTCAACCTCTTTTAGGAAGTTTCCATTATCTGGTTGGAAGAGTTTGTATGATGAACCCCTGCACGCTAGGTTTCTTTCAGCCAGAGACTGGGTGATACTTAAACGTGTAAGGACATCCCTTTCTTTCAGCCTCCAAAATTGCCATTTGTATCTGGTCAAGAGTCTGTCCCCGACTTAAGCACAGATCAAGTTCTCTTCACTTAATCATATTGTTTGTGTTCAGGACTACCCTCATGGTGTATCAGAATGGCGTTGATATTTGACCAGTCATTCACACCTTCCTTTATTATTTTGTAGTCTTTTGTAGAAAAGAGCTTACAGCAAAAACAATACACAGCATATTTTTTGATTGAGTATGAAAGCCTGGTCATCTTTTCCCCATTTAGCCAGCTGTCTCTGTAATAAGCCTGAATGGAAACCTCTTCTAGACTTGTCTTTAGAGTAAGCAAAATCCAGTCCTAGTTTGAATGGACCTCTGAGCACTAACTCATAAAGTCTATTAAGACTGGGGGCCAACTAAACATTGACTGAGAGACGAGATAATCATTGTCTTGTTTTAAAAATGATGTGCGCCTATGAGGAATGCCATCACGCTCATACACTGCTCAAAAAAATAAAGGGAACACTTAAACACAATGTAACTCCAAGTCAATCACACTTCTGTGAAATCAAACTGTCCACTTAGGAAGCAACACTGATTGACAATAAATTTCACATGCTGTTGTGCAAATGGAATAGACAACAGGTGGAAATTATAGGCAATAAGCAAGACACCCCCAATAAAGGAGTGGTTCTGCAGGTGGTGACCACAGACCACTTCTCAGTTCCTATGCTTCCTGGCTGATGTTTTGGTCACTTTTGAATGCTGGCGGTGCTTCACTCTAGTGGTAGAATGAGACGGAGTCTACAACCCACACAAGTGGCTCAGGTAGTGCAGCTCATCCAGGATGGCACATCAATGCGAGCTGTGGCAAGAAGGTTTGCTGTGTCTGTCAGCGTAGTGTCCAGAGCATGGAGGCACTACCAGGAGACAGGCCAGTACATCCGGAGACGTGGAGGAGGCCGTAGGAGGGCAACAACCCAGCAGCAGGACCGCTACCTCTGCCTTTGTGCAAGGAGGAGCAGGAGGAGCACTGCCAGAGCCCTGCAAAATGACCTCCAGCAGGCCACAAATGTGCATGTGTCTGCTCAAAGGGTCAGAAACAGACTCCATGAGGGTGGTATGAGGGCCCGACGTCCACAGGTTGGGGTTGTGCTTCCAGCCCAACACCGTGCAGGACGTTTGGCATTTGCCAGAGAACACCAAGATTGGCAAATTCGCCACTGGCGCCGTGTGCTCTTCACAGATGAAAGCAGGTTCACACTGAGCACATGTGACAGACGTGACAGTCTGGAGACGCCGTGGAGAACGATCTGCTGCCTGCAACATCCTCCAGCATGACCGGTTTGGCGGTGGGTCAGTCATGGTGTGGGGTGGCATTTCTTTGGGGGGCCGCACAGCCCTCCATGTGCTCGCCAGAGGTAGCCTGACTGTCATTAGGTACCGAGATGAGATCCTCAGACCCCTTGTGAGACCATATGCTGGTGCGGTTGGCCCTGGGTTCCTCCTAATGCAAGACAATGCTAGACCTCATGTGGCTGGAGTGTGTCAGCAGTTTTTGCAAGAGGAAGGCATTGATGCTATGGACTGGCCCGCCTGTTCCCCAGACCTGAATCCAATTGAGCACATCTGGGACATCATGTCTCGCTCCATCCACCAACACCACAGACTGTCCAGGAGTTGGTGGATGCTTTAGTCCAGGTCTGGGAGGAGATCCCTCAGGAGACCATCCGCCACCTCATCAGGAGCATGCCCAGGCGTTGTAGGGAGGTCATACAGGCACGTGGAGGCCACACACACTACTGAGCCTCATTTTGACTTGTTTTAAGGACATTACATCAAAGTTGGATCAGCCTGTAGTGTGGTTTTCCACTTAAATTTTAAGTGTGACTCCAAATCCAGACCTCCATGGGTTTATAAATTGGATTTCCATTGATTTTTTGTGTGATTTTGTTGTCAGCACATTCAACTATGTAAAGAAAAAAGTATTTAATAAGATTATTTCATTCATTCAGATCTAGGATGTGTTATTTTAGTGTTCCCTTTATTTTTTTGAGCAGTGTATATTGTCTGGACTGGTCCCCACAGAGGTTGCTGCTGGAAAGCGCGAGTTTCATTTCGTGTATGTGCATATGAACACATGTTCAAGCACGACACGGTTATCTTTCTGAGCTGCCGTTTATTAACACCGTTGCCCATTGCAGTTTATCAAACATAATAAATAGTTGTATTTCACTCTCACTTTTGTCAGGCACAAAGTCACAGAACACAGCCCTGGAAGTGGCTGACAAGCAAACAAGACACAGACCAAGAGATGCCCTGCCCAGATAAGTTAGCAAGACAGACTAGAGAGAGATGCACTGCAAGCTAGCACATCAACTTAATGTTACTGTTATTTGCTGACATCAAACTTGGAGAGGAGAGAACACAAGTTTACCTGATTGCTGTTCCCACAATTCATAATCCTGTTCTCCGCTCCTTGACAGTCACCGATACCATCTCTGTGACATGGTGAGGTTGGACTCAGGTGCAGAGAAGAGACCAGATGAGGAATCAGTGGTTAAGGATAAACAGAAATACTTTACTGAGAAACAGTAGCCAAAGGATCACAGTACACTGGAAAAACAACTAACACTACGTCTCGAAACCTCACTCTGGAAACAACCGCACACGGTAAACAATTCAAGCTTCTGCAAAGGAAACCAGAAAACACACCTCTTTTAACAGGGAAATTATAATTAGTAATAGGACACACCTTAGTGTCATTAATGTCTCTAGGACGGTTTCTGCTGCCCTCTGGTGACAGGTGGAACCATGACAATCTCGTCAGTTTATGGAATTACCCAGCAGGCCTACTGATTGCGTGTCAGCCGGCCACGACTGGAAAACCCATGAGGCGGCGCACAATTGGCCCAGCGTCGTCCGGGTTAGGGGAGGGTTTGGCCGGCTGGGATGTTCTTGTCCCATTGTGGACTAGCAACTCCTCGTGGCGGCCGGGCGCCTGCACGCTGGTCGCCAGCTGTACGGTTTTTCCCCCGACACATTGTTGCAGCTGGCTTCTGGGTTATTAAGCGAGCAGTGTACCAAGAAGCAGTGCGGCTTGGCAGGGTCGTATTTTGGAGGTCGCATGGATCTTGACCTTCGTCTCTCCAAAGTCCTTACGGGAGTTGCAGCGATGGGACTGAAACTGCCAATTGGATATCACAAAATTGGGGTGAAAAAGGGCTATAAATGACCCAAAAAAACAAATGACTAGGATATTAAGGATATGCTTGTGCCTTATCCAAACTGCTGATTTGATACATGGATTAGCTAGGGTGTGGTGAGACAGAGCACCAGGTTCTTGTACATCTGCAAGCAAAGGAGATGATAATTGTGTCTGTCTCTTGCTTGCACATACATATATGTAGGATCTTAATTTGAGCCGGATGTGGTTTACAATTAATGGAGATTTTTGTTGGGGTTGATACATTTTTTGTTAGGGCAAATCAAGACTGAACTCCATTCTCAAAGTGGAAATTACAAACTTTAGAAGTCTTTAAAAAAATCTAATACACTAGAAGTTTGCGTTTCCTGCTTTGCAGTAAGCTTCTCAGCAACAAAAGAGTGATCAAATTACAATCCTACATCTGTACAGTTGTTAAGGTCTGATGTGAGCCGAGAAAAATGGAAAACATCTAACAATAAAGAAAGTATATTTTGTGAAACACACAATTTACATATCACACACACACACACACACACACACACACACACACACACACACACACACACACACACACACACACACACACACACACACACACACACACACTCAAGTTAACACAACCCCTCTCCCACATACACCCACACCTCCAGCTGTTCTCCTTTGCCTGTCCTCTCCCATATCAAACTCAGTGGAGGCTGTTGAGAGGAGGATGGCTCATAGTCATGGCCGTAATGGAATGAATGGAACTGTATCAAACAATTACAAATGGAGGGTTTCATGTGTTTGATACCGTTCCATTCATTCCATTCCAGCCTTTACATTAAAGATTTAAAGTGGCATCAGCCACTGATCCACCCAACCTTTTCCAACGTTGAGTAGACACCTCCCTCCTTTCCTCCATCCCTCCCAGGCCTGGCTGTCTCTGGCTCTACTGAACGTACGGCGATAATGTTCTGCTTAAGGATTTACCTTAAGGAATAACTTCCCCTTACCTAAGGGAATTGTTTAAGGGGGTTGCATAGAGCCCCTCATACGTGTTCCTTAGATAAGGGCCCATAGGGCTCTATGTAGTGAATAGGGTATCATTCATGACACGTTCACTGAGCTTATGAAAGCAGCCCAGACACATTTCTTATCTGGCTCAGTGTTAACATCACTGTTGTTCTCCAGATCACGTTTACATTGCCTTCAGGTGCTTGGTTATGATTCAGCTATCAATCTTCTCATTCTGTCCTCTGTTCTTTTATAAGCATAGAATGAAATACTGAATGGAGATGCTGATGTAAAATGAGGATTTAATTATTCAGTTTGTTTTACTAGGAAAAGAGGTGTATTAATCTGCATGAATCTGCTACTAATCCATGTGGGTAGGGTTACAACTGCTGCTGCTATTGAGGTGGGGTGGGGTGGGGTGGGGGGGTTGTGTCCAGTTGTGTTCTCTCATAATAATAAACCTTTCGCTTTGCAGAGCAGTGTTATGGGTTATGTGAGGCCACCACAGCCTGTGTGAGTAGAGGATGTACCTGTTACAGAGCAGTGTTATGGGTTATGTGAGGCCACCACAGCCTGTGTGAGTAGAGGATGTACCTGTTACAGAGCAGTGTTATGGGTTATGTGAGGCCACCACAGCCTGTGTGAGTAGAGGATGTACCTGTTACAGAGCAGTGTTATGGGTTATGTGAGGCCACCACAGCCTGTGTGAGTAGAGGATGTACCTGTTACAGAGCAGTGTTATGGGTTATGTGAGGCCACCACAGCCTGTGTGAGTAGAGGATGTACCTGTTACAGAGCAGTGTTATGGTTATGTGGCCACCACAGCCTGTGTGAGTAGAGGATGTACCTGTTACAGAGCAGTGTTATGGGTTATGTGAGGCCACCACAGCCTGTGTGAATAGAGGATGTACCTGTTACAGAGCAGTGTTATGGTTATGTGAGGCCACCACAGCCTGTGTGAGTAGAGGATGTACCTGTTACAGAGCAGTGTTATGATTATGTGGCCACCACAGCCTGTGTGAGTAGAGGATGTACCTGTTACAGAGCTGTGTTATGGTTATGTGGCCACCACAGCCTGTGTGAGTAGAGGATGTACCTGTTACAGAGCAGTGTTATGGTTATGTGAGGCCACCACTGCCTGTGTGAGTAGAGGATGTACCTGTTACAGAGCAGTGTTATGGTTATGTGGCCACCACAGCCTGTGTGAGTAGAGGATGTACCTGTTACAGAGCAGTGTTATGGTTATGTGAGGCCACCACAGCCTGTGTGAGTAGAGGATGTACCTGTTACAGAGCAGTGTTATGGTTATGTGGCCACCACAGCCTGTGTGAGTAGAGGATGTACCTGTTACAGAGCTGTGTTATGGTTATGTGAGGCCACCACAGCCTGTGTGAGTAGAGCATGTACCTTCAGGTGTGTTCCTACCGCTGTTCCGTTCTACTATTCTACCCTACCCCCTCCTCTTCCTCCTCCTGGGACGAAGACTTTGTGTACACAGGTGCCCCTCGCCTCCTACTTGTGTTCCTACCAAACAATGTCCCCACTTGGTTCTGTCTGTAAGAAATGTTGTGTTCCTGTGCATATTAATAGCTGGACAGAATTGTTACATGCGGAAGAGTTTTGAACAAAATGGTCGCCCTAAACAAAAACACTGTAACAGAAGTGACGTTTTTTGAGAGTAGGCTACAGCAGTGGCTCTCAAACCTCTCTTCATGGAGCCCCAGACGTTTCACAATGTTGTTGTATCCCTGAACTAACGCACGTCACAAGGATAGGTTTGAGAGCCCCTGGTCTACAGGGTGACCTTGTTTAAACCCACTGAAGGAAGGGTTTCCTCTGGTGAAACTACTCGGTTTATAGAATAGGATCATACAAATGTATTCATACTCATAGTCTTCACTGATGATTTTATGGCTCTAATATTGTCATTTTTGGGAGATGCTATCAACTTTTATTTTTAAACCAATGACCGTCCCCAGACACCCTATTCTTCTAAGGCTTTGGTAGCCCCTGCACACCTTCATTCTAATCTCTGAGCTAATATCAGAGTCTGCATGAAGGCACTAGATCCATTCTCCTCTCCTCAGTTGCACTTAATGCTAAAAGCAAAGACTTGTGCATTGATTCATCTTATACAGTATGAAGTTGAACTAACACAACTTAGGTCTCCCCCAGGCATGGTATCGACATGACCCAGCATCTGTCTCCTATCTCTCCCTATACACACAGGGTCAGGTGAGGTTGGTCAGCAGCTGGCTTTAAGTCAACAATCTCAGTATACAATCAACACTAACTTTAACCTTCATCCATAAACCCGTCTAACCGTTTTTACTCAAAACATTATAAGACTACATTAGCCCCACTCTATGTATGTTACGAAACAGCAAGATAACGACAAAGCAAAGGCCCTGTCCAGAAACAACCCCTTGACTTTACCCACCTAAAGGCACTACTCACCTTTTTTTCACTACCCGCCTAAAGGCACTACCCACCTAAAGGCACTACCCGCCTAAAGGCACTACAAGGCACTACCCGCCTAAAATCACTACCCGCCTAAAGGCACTACGAGGCACTACCCGCCTAAAAGCAATGCCCGCCTAAAGGCACTAAAAGGCACTACCCGCCTAAAAGCACTACCCGCCTAAAGGCACTACCCCTCTAAAGGCACTACCCCTCTAAAGGCACTACCCGCCTAAAGGCACTACCCGCCTAAAGGCACTACCCCTCTAAAGGCACTACCCGCCTAAAGGCACTACCCCTCTAAAGGCACTACCCACCTAAAGGCACTACCCGCCTAAAGGCACTACAAGGCACTACCCGCCTAAAAGCAATGCCCGCCTAAAGGCACTAAAAGGCACTACCCGCCTAAAAGCACTACCCGCCTAAAGGCACTACCCCTCTAAAGGACTACCCGCCTAAAGGCACTACCCCTCTAAAGGCACTACCCACCTAAAGGCACTACCCGCCTAAAGGCACTACAAGGCACTACCCGCCTAAAATCACTACCCGCCTAAAGGCACTACGAGGCACTACCCGCCTAAAAGCAATGCCCGCCTAAAGGCACTAAAAGGCACTACCCGCCTAAAAGCACTACCCGCCTAAAGGCACTACCCCTCTAAAGGCACTACCCCTCTAAAGGCACTACCCGCCTAAAGGCACTACCCGCCTAAAGGCACTACCCCTCTAAAGGCACTACCCCTCTAAAGGCACTACCCGCCTAAAGGCACTACCCCTCTAAAGGCACTACCCGCCTAAAGGCACTTGTGTAGATGGGAAAGTATTCACTAGATAGGTACACTAAACATAGTCATAGCTCCACATTTTCCTTTGATAAGCTTCATGGAATATTACCCATATTTCTTACACCTAGTTTACACTCTCAGATCTTAACCAGTGCCTCAGGGCTAGGGTTGTTTTCTGGACAGTGCCAGAGAGTTCAATGCTGCTTGATCTGTGCCCTTAGATTTTTTTTTGCACGAAGCTCATCTTGCTAAGGAGATGAAAAGTTGAAATGTCTTCATCTGTAATAGGGTCAATGACCTGACGTGTCTATTTTGGTGTCTGAAGCATAATAAATGTTTATAAACTGCATTATTAGACTTAACTTTCCCCTATTTACCAGCTTATAACAGTACTCATTATGAATAATGGGAATTTAGGGAGCTATAGAGCTCAGAAGTACCAAAACTAAAATCAATATGCAGAAATGTTCAAGAAGATTCAGGACCCCCTAAAATATTGATAATTTCACCTTTTCGTTTACTGGCGCACTATGTGTCACGTCCTGACCAGTAAAGGGGTCATTTGTCATTGTAGTATGGTCAGGGCGTGGCAGGGGGGTGTTGTTTCTGTGTGTTTTGGGGTTTGTTTGTTTCCAGGGGATATGCTCTAGTTTTCTATGTTCATTTTCTATATGTATAAAGTATGGTTTCCAATCAGAGGCAGGTGTCTTTCGTTTTCTCTGATTGGAAGCCATACTTAGGCAGCCTGTTTTTTCCTTTGGGTTTGTGGGTGGTTGTTTTCGGTATAGCCTATGTGCCTTACGGAACTGTTGATTGTCGGTTTGTTATTTTTGTTTAAGTGTTCACTTTATCAAATAATAAAAGAAGATGAGCACTTTACCCGCTGCGCTTTGGTCCCCTTTCATCGACGCTTATGACACTATGGTACAAAATCCTGTGTCATACGGTACAACGCTTAAAAAAACATTTATAATGTTGTTTTTATTTTAAAATTGCATATTTGATGTGAAATGTAACTTTAAAAAGATGTAGATCAAGGTCATAGTTTTTTCATAGGTGGCCAAGCAATTGCCTGTAGAATAAGTTCAAACTGTTTTTTTGTCATACGGAGTAACGATTATGTCATTCTGTATAACTGTTATACCACAATGTTATTTTTTACTCTGTATGACACATATACAGTATTGTTTTTGTGTTTTTAGGACATAAGCTTTTACGGAATGTAGTGTATGTGTGTACATTTTATTAATAACATATTTATGTATTGTTATGTGTTAAGGTATATTTTGTCTTTATCACATTGTGAAAAACAAAAGTAATGACAATGTTGGTCATTTTCTTCAACAAATGATCAGGATACATAATTATCAAACATACATTAGTAACGGAAAGGAAGCACAGACTCTTTGTTTAAGTATTAAATAAGACTCCTTTAGTAATACAATTTGTAGGCAGAAGTTGGTACAGAGAAAAGTATAACAGTATATGATAGTTTCTCCCCAAGTTCTGCAAAATGTCCAAGACATCCTGTAACTCATATAGCCTCCCCAATCCCCCTTACGTAACTTTCCCTAGCAACAACATTTTAATAAATCTAACCCCTGACAGCAGGAACCATCTTATCAGCAAGTAAAAACTCAGAAGTGGGTTTGACTGAAACTTGATCTTTCATCACAAGTATAGTGTCATGACAAGGTGAACGAGTGTAAGCATCTTCTGATCGGGGACTGGTTTCATCAGGTCTGTGGCAGCCTTGTGTTCTCAGAAAACCAGATAACCAAGGTGGGATCCAGACAGGAAGAGTCTGAATGTAGATGCCTTCTGACAGTGTCTGAAGGTCACAACACTCAAAACAGGTTTTAACACACACAGACCTTACCGTTTAGCATAATGTAATTTATTAACCCTTTAAAAGGTATATGTCACGCCCTGACCATAGAGAGCCCTTGGTTCTCTATGGTATAGTAGGTCAGGGCGTGACTGGGGGTGTTCTATGTTGTTTATTTCTATGTTGGTGTGCTTGGTATGGTTCCCAATTGTCTCTGATTGGGGATCATATTTAGGCAGCCATTTCCCCACTGTGTTTTGTGGGATCTTGTTTTTGTGTACGTGCCTATTTGCACTTCGCTGTCTTCACGGTTCGTTTGATCATTTATTGTTTTTGTATTTTGCTGAAGTTTCACGTTTTAATAAAGATGTGGAATGCTACTCATGCTGCGCCTTGGTCCAATCATTACGACGAACGTGACAGTATAAGGCCGTGGTTTAACCCTCTTTAACAACATGGTCATTATTATTATTAAATTCAAGTCATCAGCACTTAATTATTATCATAATGTTGTATTAATGCTTTATCAGTACAGTTTTGATGTTGAGGGAATATCTGTCCTTATAGATGCCTCTATCCAACAACGATAGGGCTGCACGGTTCAGGGCCTGAAAGAACTCAGATCCTCTAGTTAGGGAAGAGTCACTTTTGAGCAGGAAAGCAAGGTATTATAGTGGTCATGCAGTTAAGTGACAAGTGCAGTTCAGTAACCAGCAAACCTGAAATATGACTAAGGTCAATTAGGTTCACACTCATTTGCAGTATGCTAGATCTTTTATCTTCAATACAACGAATGAGTTTCAGACTAAGCTGTGGGCAGTTACTCAAAGGTTGTTTACAATAGCATTTAGGAAATATTCATGTAATGGAAGTCATTTTACTATAGCCTGCACTATATATCTCTGTATTTATATTCGTATTGTGTTTAGCTACCGCAGACGTGAGGAGGATAGGAACATAGACCATCACCCAGTTAGAGAGATGATGACCTCTACAGCTGAAAAGAGAAGGGATAAATGGAGTAAAAACCAGAGGAGTTGGGGAATTTTTTGGGGCTGATTTCAAATCCAAGTTGTTATTCAATCAAATGTTATTCAATCAAAATGTTATACTTTTCAATGTTTCAAAATGATTGCGTCATCTCCATTGCGCCATCTCTTGTGAAGCAGAGGTTCTGTTGTCTTTAGAGCCAGTAGGTCTGATATCTCATCATGGTGAAATGGTTATAAAAGGTTCTTAGCTTCATTGCCTCATTCTATTGTTTGTTCCTGATCTGCGCTGGTGAGATACCTACACTCTTTATCTATCTCTCTCCACCCCAGGGACTCTTGGGGCATGACCTTTCAGGCTATGACCTCTCTCGCTCTCTGATCATGCCTAGAATAATGCCTTATCATGCTTGTTAATGCTTTGTAACTGAAGTGTTATGCCTTGTATGGGAATCCATTCCTTTTACAAAGTAATTAAATACACTTGTATCCATTCTCAGACATTTCTTGATTGCCTAACTGAACTGTAGTCTCTTGCATATTGCTAAATCATCTTATGCAGTCAGAAAAACATTTTAATAGGCTAATTGCATAGTCTTATCATGGACGGCATGTAAGGTATAAATAATATACATTAATACAAAACATTATGAACACCTTCTCTTTCCATGACGTACACCAGGGGTGGGCAACTTTGATGGGGTTGAGGGACACAAAAAAACTGAACTCATCATGAGGGGCCGCAGTGGTGGCTCCTGGGTCTGTGTACTCACATCCACACACATGGGCTAATTGAGTGACAGCTGATGCACAACCACATTTCAAAATTACACATTGTGTATTTTATTATTCTGACTCTCAACAGAAAGTTGAGACCTGACTGAACCCCCTCCAATAAATATCGGGGGGCGAGTTGGGGGGGTGGGGTCAAATTGGTCTGAAATAAACTGGCCAGCTGAATCCAGGTAAAGGCTTTGATCCCTTATTAATGTCACTTGTTAAATCTACTCCAGTCAGTGTAGATGAAGGGCAGGAAACAGGTTAAAGAAGGATTTTTAAGCCTTGAGACATGGATTGTGTATGTGTGCCACTCAGAGGGTGAATGGGCAAGACAAATTACTTAAGTGCCTTTGAAAGGACAGGGTGCAACTCACTATTAGGAAGGTGTTCTTAATGTTCTGTACACATAGCGTACTTCAAAATGAATTAGGTTATAGGCAATACTTTAAAACTGTAATTTCACTGACAAGGCCTCAGAATATCCTTATTTACCATCGATGTTATTATACAAGCACAAAAAAAGGATGACAGACATGGTAATACAGTTGTCAAATGGTTTTATTTTCTCTTTATGTTTCTTTCTTTGTGAAAAGTAAACGATGACAGAATAATAAATATACATTTATAGATTTGTTCAGAATGCAATTAGCTTCAAGTTCATTTCCATGTAAAAAAAATAATGAAATGCTAAATGTAAACAAGAGCCACCCCATAGGTAAATGCTACATTCTCCATGCAGTAGAGGCAGATTTTACAGCATGTAGTTGACAAGAATAGGCTACCTCACTGTAGGTTCTCTAAAGCTACATCTCTTTTGAGAGTCCTGACTCCACAGGGACATTTCTGACGGACTGACCATGTCATGCACCCTCTCGGCGCGTCCTGGCATGGTTTGGGATACACACCCCTTGCTGTCACTGCGCACTGGGGTGCTGTGTTATCCTGAACTCCGCACACTGGCGAGAAGACTGGCGGGTATCATACCTATCGTTGTATTTCGTTACAGTTATCCTGCACATTGTCAGTAAATTGCTTAGCTGATGGTGCAACTCTGTTTACTCTGTCCGCCGCCGATAGCTTTCTCTTTTATGTACCTCAAGTCACTGTGCACGCTTGGTCGGCGCGCGAACGGTTCCACAATCCCGTATGCCTCGCCGTCTTTGAATTTCTTATTTCTGAAAGACTTTCTTCTGCTGTTTTGCAGCACTTCGCAAAACTGTAAGGAAACTTTGCGGTGAGAGTCCGGGCTCATCTCGTTGGGCAGTTTAGCCATGGTAAAAAGAGTCTGAAACATCTGGTCGACGTTAGTGTTCCGTTTTGCAGAGATCTCATAGTAGGCACACTGTTCATCACCAGCCACCAGCTGCTCAATCTCCTCATTCTGAACCTCCCGGTTAAACTCCCGGTCACACTTGTTCCCGCAGATAACGATCGGGACATCCACGTTCTCTTTGGTTTTGTTTTTCAGGCAGGACTTGGTTTCGTAAATTTGACGCTTCAGGCGCTGCACCTCTTGGAAGGAGTCTCTGTTATCCAGACTGAACACCAGGATGAAAACATCACCTGAAAGAGCAAGGGAAGGAACATTAATATCACAGCTCAAAAAGTCCATGATTACATTGGCCTCGGTTAAATGTGTACAATAAAACTGTTGCATATAGCATTATTGCATGCATGATTTAAAACATCCCATACATATAATTTCGATGTAGCAATAAAATCCAGTGTTGCTTTCATTCATATTATTTGTTTTGTTAGTTCAGAGTTAAGCTTACCAGTAAGGATAGAGAGTCTCATCATAGCGGGGAAAGGATGGTTTCCAGAGGTGTCCAGAATGTCCAACTGGTACACATCTCCCCGAATGCTGTATAATTTCCTATGAAAGTCCTCGATGGTCGGCGTGTACTGGTCCTCGACTCTTTCGTTCAAAAACCGAGAGATGATGGCCGTCTTGCCAACTTTTGTAGAGCCCAGAATCACCATCCTGTGGCAATTTTTGGCCGGGATGTTAAACTCGTTCTCGGAAGGAGACATGTTATTTTTCTTTTCTCTGCGCACCGACGTGTGTCTTTGGTGCGAAGGCGAGATGGTGAATGCAACCTCTAATAGTCTAGAGAGATATTGTCTGTTTTTAAGCGCTGCTGCTTTGCTGAATCTGAGGAGAGCGCGAATGGGTATATATAGGCGATGCTGACCACTCCTCCTAGGCGCGTCATGCATTACGCATTGGTCTGATGGGAGAAAGTTTGTGGTTATTATTATTCCCTTGTTGTTGCGTCAGTCAGTCCAGTCCGTATGTATGAGCAGGCAGTAATTATATAAACTGCTTAGAGAAAAATTAAAACATGATTTATGTGTGAAACAATATAAATATCGGCCTACCTAAAAACTCATACATAGAGAATGTTGTTGTTGCTGAGTTAAATTCATACATACGAATATGTTTATTAACATAATAACCATAGTCCAAAGATGTTTTCATAAATGTTTTCATAAATGCAAAATCATAATATAGTCAATCTCCTCTTTTGGTGGCGACTCAAGGGTCCGACAAAACGGCGTAATCCACCATGGCAATAAAAGGTATTTTGCAAACACAATACCCCTCAAACAGGACAAATACTCAAGATGATAGTATCGTTATTTTGGTAATGATTATTATTATGATGGCCGGTGGGCATTATTGTGTGCCAAGGTTACTACGAATCACAATAGTTCATTTGCATAGGCTTATTTCATGTCAACAACACATTTCACCGTCAACATGAAATGAACATACACTGTCGTTCACTCGGTTTCACGAGACATCTAGCTTGTTGAACGCTGCGGTGAAAGCCATCCGCGTATAGCACGCGCTGCGTTCTGCAAGAGCGCACCTCCGATTTCGGCCACGTGTTTGTAGACCACTAGATAGCGCTGGAACTAGAAAGGGTTTTTGTTTTGTCGGAGTGGTTGCATACAACTCAACACAATGATCTTGAGGCGAGCACCCCAACGCAGGACAACAGTAATATGCTTAATATCATCAGCAGGAAATCATTGTGGAAATAAAAAATGACCTCCACCTTATACAACATATTATATGTGTATCCACAGGGGCTTCATGTGCATGATAAATACACAAACATGTATCATATCAACCACATAATTAGACTACTGAGTCACCAATAATTTAAAGGGTTTTGACTCTTGACTCTTTCTCCACACTTGGGTAAATTTACTGAAATTAAGGCCACTAAAGCATGTCTGCATTTTCCAAACAATGTGATGGCAGATTTTGATAATTTGCTGCACCCTGAACTGAATTAAACCTCAGCCTAGTAGTCCAAATGAATGTGACATGGACACCCACTTTATATAACCCTTGGATAGCATGGAGACAGACTCTGGCAGTTGAGGAAACTGAAACTAGCTGAGCTCACACCGTTTTCACAGAGGTAACACATGATCAGTGCTGAGCTCTGGGTAGGTTATATTTGTCTGTGATCTTCTGGTCCCAGTTTTTTAAAAGGTATCTCAGGATTTAGTCTATTGGATAGTATTAAATGCCTATCAAATAGAATGAATAGTACAGGGTCCCCATTCAAGTCAACGATTTGTCCCTTCTATTCATTCTAGTTTTATGCAGTTAATCCTATCCGATAGGCCTGAGGTCAAGGTAGTGAAACAGCCATCTCACAGGGGGCAGCAGGCCATCTAACAGGGGGCAGCAGGCCATCTCACAGGGGGCAGCAGGCCATCTCACAGGGGGCAGTAGGCCATCTCACAGGGGGCAGTAGGCCATCTCACAGGGGGCAGTAGGTCATCTCACAGGGGGCAGTAGGCCATCTCACAGGGGGCAGCAGGCCATCTCACAGGGGGCAGTAGGTCATCTCACAGGGGGCAGTAGGCCATCTCACAGGGGGCAGTAGGCCATCTCACAGGGGGCAGTAGGCCATCTCACAGGGGGCAGTAGGCCATCTCACAGGGGGCAGTAGGTCATCTCACAGGGGGCAGCAGGTCATCTCACAGGGGGCAGTAGGTCATCTCACAGGGGGCAGTAGGCCATCTCACAGGGGGCAGTAGGTCATCTCACAGGGGGCAGTAGGCCATCTCACAGGGGGCAGTAGGCCATCTCACAGGGGGCAGTAGGCCATCTCACAGGGGGCAGTAGGTCATCTCACAGGGGGCAGCAGGCCATCTCACAGGGGGCAGCAGGTCATCTCACAGGGGGCAGCAGGCCATCTTACAAGGGGCAGCAGGTAATTTCACAGGGGGCAGCAGGTCATCTTTCAAGGGGAAGCAGGTCATCTCACAGGGGGCAGCAGGCCATCTTACAGGGGGAAGCAGTTTTCCCAATCAAATGAGTATGGACTCCTGCTGTGTTCAGATGGAGGCAGCCTAGAGGTATCTAATAGGGCTCATCTAAAGATAGAGCAGGAGGTTGTTGGTGACTCAGAAGACTATCAGCAATTTACACACCAACCACCTGGTCTCTGTGCCACCTCCTCAACTTGACTGTGACACTGGTCACTGAATTTAGTGTAGAACATGCATTGCTGTCAATGAAATAATAATTATTTGTAATTTTAGTAAGTCCCTTCATGCACCTTTAATCAAGGTGCGTGTTATACAATGTTCCCTGTATCCAGCAGGCTTATAAATCACACATGCATTTACTGATTAATGGTATAGTGCACTCTGCCACCCTGTGCCCGGCACTGTGGTTTGGTTTATGGCAAGGGGAAGTCCCCCCTTCTTCCTTCCCAAACTGCAGACAGTTCCTCTTTTGCTTGTGTGTGTATGTGTCACATTAGTACTTAACCGACCAGGTGAACAGGCCAGGTGGGTGTGTGACTGTGAGTGTGCAGGGGGGGGTGTGTGTGTGTGTGTGTGTGTGTGTGTGTGTGTGTGTGTGTGTGTGTGTGGTGTGTGTGTGTGGTGTGTGTGTGTGTGTGTGTGTGGTGTGTGTGTGTGTGTGTGTGTGTGACTGTGAGTGTGTGTGTGTGTGTATGTGTGTATCTGTGAACGAGTGTCTGTCTGTCTGTCTGTCTGTCTGTCTGTCTGTCTGTCTGTCTGTCTGTCTGTCTGTCTGTCTGTCTGTCTGTCTGTCTGTCTGTCTGTCTGTCTGTCTGTCTGTCTGTCTGTCTGTCTGTCTGTCTGTCTGTCTGTCTGTCTGTCTGTCTGTCTGTCTGTCTGTATACAACCCCACAGGAGAGTTTTCATCTGTATTTTTTGTAGCTGTTTACATACCAGCACAGTCAGAGGCTGGCACTAAGACAGCATCGAATGAGCTGTATTCTGCCATAAGCAAGCAAGAAAACGCTCACCCAGAGGTGGCGCATCTAGTAGCCCGGGGACTTTAATGCAAGGAAACTTAAATCTGTTTTTACCAAATTTCTATCATTATGTTAAATGTGAAACCAGAAGAAAAAAAACTATGGACCACCTATACTCCACACACAGAGACGCATACTAAGCTCTCCCTCGCAATCCATTTGGCAAATCTGATCATAGTTCTATCCTCCTTATTCCTGCTTACAAGCTAAAATTAAAGCAGGAAGCACCAGTGACAAGACCAATAAAAAAGTGATCAGATGAAGCAGATGCTAAGCTAAACAACGGTTTTACTAGCACAGACTGGAACATGATCTGGGATTCCTCCGATGGCATTGAGGAGTACACCACATCAGTCATTGGCTTCATCAATAAGTGCATCGATTATGTCATCCCCACAGAGACTGTACGTACATACCTCAACCAGAAGCCATGGATTACAGGTAGCATCAGCACTGAGCTAAAGGCTAGAGCTGCTGCTTTCAAGGAGTGGAACTCTAACCCAGAAGTTTATAAGAAATCCCGCTATGCCCTCCGACGAACCATCAAACATGCAAAGCATCAATACAGGACTAAGATCAAATCGTACTACACCGGCTCTGACGCTCATCGGATGTGGCAGGGCTTGCAAACCATTACAAAGGGAAGCACAGCTGAGAGCTGTCCAGTGACACGAGCTTACCAGATGAGCAAAACTACTTCTATGTTCACTTCGAGGCAAATAACACTGAAACATGCATGAGAGCACCAGCTGTTCCGGAAGACTGTGTGATCACGCTCTCCGCAGCCGATGTGAGTAAGACCTTTAAACAAGTCAACATTCACAAGGCCACAGGGCCAGACGGATTACTAGGATGTGTACTGCGAGCATACGCTGACCAACTGGCAAGTGTCTTCACTGACATTTTAAACCTCTCCCTGTCCGAGTCTGTAATACCAACATGTTTTAAGCAGACCACCATAGTGCCTGTGCCCAAGACCACCAAGGTAACCTGCCTAAATTATTTCTGACCCGTAGCACACACGTATGTAGCCATGAAGTGCTTTGAAAGGCTGTTCATGGCTCACATCAACACCATTATCCCAGAAACCCTAGACCCACTCCAATTTGCATACCGCCCCAACAGATCCACAGATGATGCTATCTCTATTGCACTCCACACTGCCCTTTCCCACCTGGACAAAAGGAACACCTATGTGAGAATGCTATTCATTGACTACAGCTCAGCGTTCAACACCATAGTGCCCTCAAAGCTCATCAATAAGCTAAGGATCCTGAGACTAAACACCTCCCTCTGCAACTGGATCCTGGATTTCCTGATGGGCCGCCCTCAGGTGGTAAGGGTAGGTAACAACACATCCGCCACGCTGATCAACACAGGGATCCCTCAGGGGTGCTTGCTCTGTCTCCTCCTGTACTCCTTGTTCACACATGACTGCACGGCCAGGCACGACTCCAACACCATTATTAAATTTGACGATGACACAACAGTGGTAGGCCTGATCACCAACAATGACGAGACGGCCTATAGGGTGAAAGTCAAAGACCTGGCCGTGTGGTGCCAGGAAAACAATCTCTGCCTCAACATGATTTAGACAAAGGAGATGATTGGGGACTACAGGAAAAGGAGGACCGAGCACTCCCCCATTCTCATCGACGGGGCTGCAGTGGGGCAGGTTGAGAGCTTCAAGTTCCTTGGTGTCCACATCACCAACAAACTAACATGGTTCAAGCACACCAAGACAGTCGAGAAGAGGGCACGACAAAACCTATTCCCCCTCAGGAGACTGAAAAGATTTGGCATGGGTCCTCAGATCCTCAAAAGTTTCTACAGCTGCACCATCGAGAGCATCTTGACTGGTTGCATCACTGCCTGATATGGCAACTGCTCGGCCTCTGACCGCAAGGCACTACAGCGGGTATTGCGAATGGCCCAGTACATCACTGGCGCCAAGCTTCCTTCCATCCAAGACCTCTATACCAGGCGGTGTCAGAGGAAGGCCCTAAAAATTACCAAAGACTCCAGCCTCCCTAGTCATAGACTGTTCTCTCTGCTACCACATGGCAAGCGGTACAGGAGCGCCAAGTCTAGGTCCAAGAGGCTTCTAAACAGCTTCTACCCCAAAGCCGTAAGACTCCTGAACGTCTAGTCAAATGGCTACCCAGACTATTTGCATTGCTCCCCCCCCCCCCCCTTTTCACTGCTGCTACTCTCTGTTGTTGTCATCTATGCATAGTCACTTCAATAACTCTACCTACATGTACATACTACCTTAACTAACCAGTGCTCCCCGTACATTGACTCTGTACCGGTACCCCTTGTATATAGTCTCGCTGTTGTTGTTTTACTGCTGCTCTTTAATTACTTGTTACTTTTATCTCTTATTCTAGTCCGTTTTTTTTTAAACTGCATTGCTTGTTGGGGGCTCGTAAGTAAGCATTTCACTGTAAGGTCTACACCTGTTGTATTCGGCGCATGTGACTAATAAAGTTTGATTTTGATATTTGCAAATCAAAATCTACTCACTAAAGACAATACTCGATAAGTAGATACAACAGAGAGGATATTTACCATGACTTAACTACTGTATTGGTCTTATAACATTTTACATCTGTCATGCCCTGACCTTAGAGATCCTTTTTATTCTCTATTTGGTTAGGTCAGGGTGTGACTAGGGAGGGCAATCTATGTTTTCTATTTCTTTGTTGGCCGGGTATGGTTCCCAATCAGAGGCAGCTGTCTATCGTTGTCTCTGATTGGGGATCATACTTAGGCAGCTTTTTCCCACCTGTAGTTTGTGGGATCTTGTTTTGGTACTGTGCTGTTTAGCCTTACAAAACGTTACGTTTTGTTTGTATATGTATTTTTTTTTCCGGTGTTCATTTAATAGATGTACGCCTACCACGCTGCACCTTGGTCCACTCATTCAAACAACGATCGTGACAACATCACTTATTACATTTTACAGCACAAAGCATTTTACAGCAATTATTACATTTTACAGCACTCTTTACTTTTTACAGCACTTATTACATTTTATAGCACGTATTACATTTTACAGCACTAATTTCCAAGTCTGCTCTACTAGTATTGACAACTTCTAACTCTAGCCTGAGAGGACACATTGAGGCCTTCTGGGATGAAACCCAATCAGGTTCCTCTCACCTGATTGTGACCAGCTCCAACTCTGGGTTTGTGTAATGAGGGCGGAGTGGACAGGTGCTACGGCCCTGTTCATTGGTCGGTAATTAGACCACTGTGTATCATGTGAAGCAGATATACAGAGACACGTGCGGCGTGGTTCCTTAGCCAGATGCTGCTATTAGACTATATGAGGCTGCTGGAACAAATAGATCTGTTCACGGTCTCACCTAAACCCAAATGAGTAGGCTACTCCTGTCAACCTTAAGTACTGTTAAACCTTTGTGTACCACATTGACCGTTCTGGTAACCTAGGAAAATAATACTGTTTTTCCCATGTCATTTGTTTTGTTTACCAAGTCTGCTTGTAGTTTGTCTGTGCTTTCATCAGTTCTACACTGATTTCAGTTATGGGTTCCAGACACATTATAAGGCCCTATTCATTCAAAACAGGTTGTTTTCAGTATAACAACCCTAAAATGATGTACCTCATCTATTGAGATACAGCATCTTGGAATTTATGAAAAGTGAGTTTCTTTGAACGCCTGAACTGAACTGGGAGGGAACCCTGTTTCAAATGATAATATTCATAAAGCTAAGTGTTATTCTGTTTCTAATGCTTTATGTATAAGGAAGGCAACGCTGATCCTTGAGAATTTGCATTAAAGGGGCAGTCTGTGATTGCTACATTTATTTTCAGACTTTTGAATTAATGATATCAACCCACTGATTCTTGAAGAATATAATTGAGAAATGCCACATGAGCTTAGTTCAACTGTCATACCCCATCAGAAACCAAAATATCAGCTTGTTTCGATCCAATGTTTGTAAATGAAGTAAATGTTTAAAAAACGCTGTATAGCCTAAAAACATGGTTAAAACTGTTTTTGTTATATCATGGGTGGTCAGTCCTTGCATCTATAGCTCTGTCAATTAATTTAAGAGTGGTTACATTTCCCCAGCCCCATCCCTCAGCTGTTTAATAAAACAGCGACAAGGTGCCTACTTTGTTATTGTTTGAACTACTGATTGCACCTTTAATAATTCATGAATAATCACAGCTGAAGTATTCTACTAAGTACCACTGGAAGATCATAATGGATCAACATAAAAATGTAATGAATTAAAGCAAGAGCTCAATCTCAATTGGATTGGCTATGGAAAACAGCCATTGACCTAGATATATATTTTTTAAAGTGGCTCAATTAAAATGAAACCAGAAAATATATCCTTTCTGCTGAAGGTATTTTTCTGTGTTTCGCCACTCCATATCACAGGGAAACCACTGTCTGTCCAGTAACAATACATTACGGCAATAACTGCAATGAGTGGACTGAAATGGTTATAATGATATCTAATGCGACAGAGTGAGAGGGAAGTGCCCTTTTTTAAATACATTTCATTTAAACAGGCAAGCCAGTTAAGAACAAATTCTTATTTACAATGACACTCTAACCCAACCCTCCCCTAACCCGGACGATGCTGGGCCAATTGTGCTCCGCCCTATGGGACTTCCGATCACGGCCGGTTGTGATAGAGCCCGGGATCGAACCCAGGTCTTTAGCGACGCCTCTAGCACTGCGATGCAATGCCTTAGACCGCTGCGCCACTTGGTCCCCCTTTTCATAGAAAGGGCTTCCAGGAATAGGTCAAACTAGCCCACATCCAAATAAAATAACTGCTCTATACTCTCTCTTGGCCTATTAAGATAAACTAGCTTAATGCAGAGATGGCCGACAGAGCGGGAGTCCAGAAGTGCCTTTATATCCTGTCGACTCTGAGATTTAGGTTGATCACACAGGTCATTTTAGTCTTGGTGGGGAACTTTCAGATCTTTCTGTCCCCAGTCTGTCCACCAATCATCATCTGATATTAAGACGTCTTTCTGCATTTAAAGTTTCTGTCGGTCCCTTTGAGATATTCAGCACAAAGGTCAGAAATAATTTGATTCATAAATCTGAAATCAATAGCAATACGGTTGGACCTACAAATCCCAGGGCCTATTTGATCTCTAGTGCTGTATAAATGTCATTATATTCTTCTCAGTAAAGGGAGTGTTTCATTCTGAAGTAGTGTTTATTGGGTTACATGTTTTACTGGGAACAAAAAGCCTCATAGAGAGTTGAGTGACTACCAATAATACAATTCAGGGCAAGTATTTTTGTCGACAAATAGCCTACACATTTATAAATATACAAGTGTTGGGTCCAAGTGTTGGCGAGGTTAAAGGTCAAACAAACATGTCAAACTATACAGTATGTGTCATCTATAATAGTCCTCTTTATCGAGTGATATGGAGGGACTATGAAGCTTATGAAGATGCTTCTTTGGTCAGGTTGAAGTGAGAATGAATGAGAGTGAAGAGAGAACAAGAGATCCTTCACCTCCTTGTCTTCTCATCTTGACCTTCACTTTGACCTCTCCACCAATCACCCACCTTATCTGTTTCACAGTGTGCTTTTTGTTATCTCAGTCAAAAAGAATATTAATCACAAGAGCTTGAGCCATTTTGTACATTATATATTAATTCATTCATTATTTTTAACACTTACTGTTTCATTTGAAATCTGAACCCAAGTCACATTCAGGTGATAGTGTATATTTCTCTTTAAATAGAGTCTATGCAATAGAAATATGTCTCCCTGTTGACAGGGCACGGTGACATTTAGTAGCCTGGACAGCCGTGACAGTAGGTTGCAACCGATCAAAACACTACTGACGTAGTTGATTATAGCTAGGTAGGTAAATTTAGGTTAGGTTTAATAAGAAGGAATGCCAGGACATGCTAAAGCCAGCTACGTAAGACTGAGATGAGTTCAGTTAACACCTGACTAAATTATTGATTTGGCTTTATAAAAGAGGTTGATGATTTTTCTTCCCTTCTTGATTATAATGTTTATAATACATATAAGTGCCAGTCTGAGATATGTGTTTAATATTCATGGCAATAAAGATTTCTAAAACCTCTGTCTGTCTCTATAGTGACTGAACCAATCTAACAGGAATATTGGTTTTACAGTAGCCTATACGTTAAGGTGTGTGTTTGTTTCACTCAGGTTGCTCCATGGACTGTTCTGAGACCCAGTTGTCCCGACACCTATAGAACCCAGCTGGTAGAACTCACTGCAGAGTTTCAACATACATGTATGTTAGAGATGTAGTGATGTTCAGAGTCTACTCGGTCATTTCAACCAACATCCCATCCAACAGCATTGATATGAACCGAAAATAGAAACCGAGCTAGAATATTAAGTAAAGAAATTCCCCCGTAACCCACCATTATTCTAGAGAACTGATACAGTTCTAATTTAGGCGCATATCTTATTCCCAACAGACTCAAACAAGGATATGGACAAAGAAATAATATACCATTGACATTAATATGAATATTGCATTGGAATAAAGCTGGTTGAATATTGTTCCTCATGAAAGTGATGACATTGGTGCTCAGCATAGATCTATTGAAAGATATTCAGAGTGACAGCATGTGGAGTAAATGACTGTGATTAAACACAGGGGAGAGGAGGCATGGTTATCACAGACTGTACATCAACTTTACTGTCAGTTACAGAAAAACCATAGCAGAAGTTTGGAATGCAGCTTGTAATTGCATCACGTACAACACATTTCCATACTGTATAAATAATCACAGCCTTCTCATGGACATTGCAAAACAGGAACGTAAGTCATACAGTCTTATAGCACCATATGTGGTTCTTTTGCATACAGAAGATGTTGTCCAATATTGTACCCAACCCATTCATTTTTTTATTTTTTATTTCACTTGTATTTAACCAGGTAGGCAAGTTGAAAACAAGTTCTCATTTACAATATCAACCTGGCCAAGATAAAGCAAGCAGTTTGACACATACAACAACACAGAGTTACACATGGAGTAAAACAAACATACAGTCAATAATATAGTAGAAAAATAAGTCTATATACAAAGTGAGCAAATGAGGTGAGATAAGGGAGGTAAAGGCAAAAAAGGCCATGGTGGCGAAGTAAATACAATATAGCAAGTAAAACATTGGAAGGGTAGATTTGCAGTGGAATACAGTGCAAAGTAGAAATAGAAATAATGGGGTGCAAAGGAGCAAAATAAATAAATAAATAAATAGAGTAGGGGAAGAGGTAGTTGTTTGGGATAAATTATAGATGGGCTATGTACAGGTGCAGTAATCTGTGAGCTGCTCTGACAGCTGGTGCTTAAAGCTAGTGAGGGAGATAAGTGTTTCCAGTTTTTGTAGTTCGTTCCAGTCATTGGCAGCAGAGAACTGGAAGGAGAGGAGGCCGAAAGAGGAATTGGCTTTGGGGGTGACCAGAGAGATATACCTGCTTGAGTGCGTGCTACAGGTGGGTGCTGCTATGGTGACCAGCGAGCTGAGATAAGGGGGAACTTTACCTAGCAGGGTCTTGTAGATGACCTGGAGCCAGTGGGATTGGCGATGAGTATGAAGCGAGGGCCAGCCAACAAGAGCGTACAGGATTGGAGATGTTTTATGTGAGTCTAAAAGGAGAGTTTACAGTCTAACCAGACACCTAAGTATTTGTAGTTGTCCACATATTCTAAGTCAGAACCGTCCAGAGTAGTGATGCTGGACGGGTGGGCAGGTGCAGGCAGGTGCAGGCAGCGATCGGTTGAAGAGCATGCATTTGGTTTTACTTATATTTAAGAGCAGTTGGAGGCCACGGAAGGAGAGTTGTATGGCATTGAAGCTCATCTGGAGAGTAGTTAACACAGTGTCCAAAGAAGAGCCAGAAGTATACAGAATGGTGTCGTCTGCGTAGAGGTGGATCAGAGACTCACCAGCAGCAAGAGCGACATCATTGATCTATACAGAGAAAAGAGTCGGCCCAAGAATTGAACATTGTGGCACTCCCATAGAGACTGCCAGAGGCCCGAACAACAAGCCCTCTTCCATAAGCCCAAGTCATATGACTTGCTTATAAGGAGAGGAGAGATTAGCCAGCGCTTAGCAACAGCACATCACAGCCACAATCCAAGTCACTGTCACCATGGAGACAGCCTCAGGATGCACTAGTTTAATTTGTTTCCTCTGTAAATGAATTCAGAAACTAATTCAGAAACTAATTCATAAAAAATTAATTCAGAAACGAATTAGTAACCTAATTCATAACCTAATTCATAACCTACTTCATAAACTAATTCATAAACTAATACATAACCTCACTTCACACTCAAATTACTATTTAGTAGTGCTGCTGGAATTGTTCAGTTCTTATAAAGCCAATTGCACTTAAATTTCAATTCCATACAATTGAGCCATGCACAACAGCAACAAATAATACTCACCATAATCTGCGACACAACAAGGCAATAATTTAACCAAAGTTGAAATGTATCATAGTTTTTTGTGTCTATGCCTTAGACAAACTTTTATAGTCCCGTACCCCCTCAAACATTCAACCTCCAGCTGCGTACCCCCTCTAGCACCAGGGTCAGCGCACTCTCAAATGTTGTTTTTTGCCATCATTGTAAGCCTGCCACACACACACTATACAATACATTTATTAAACATAAGAATGACTGTGAGTTTTTGTCACAACCCGGCTTGTGGGAAGTGACAAAGAGCTCTTGTAGGACCAGGGCAGAAATAATAATCTAATAATAATCAATAATTTTACACTTTATTTAACCATCTTACATACAAAACCTTATTTGTTCATCAAAAATTGTCAATAACTCACCACAGGTTAATGAGAAGGGTTGGCTGGCTTGGCTGGCTGGCTGGCTGGCTGGCTGGCTGGCTGGCTGGCTGGCTGGCTGGCTGGCTGGCTGGCTGGCTGGCTGGCTGATAGACATACATAGACACACTCCATGGGAAGGTGAAACAGTTTCAGTGTCTAGGGTGATTTGTCACATTATTTGAAATTAATTCACAGTGGAACACCCATCCAGTTCTCTCAATAAACCCAGCCGAAGGCACTAGAACTGTGTCTATTCCGGGACACAATGATAAGGTGTCACTCGTGAGTTAAATTGATTTTTACGTGCTGCTTGCTTGAGTAAGCACAGCACTCATCTGATATTGATTTTGGATCCTTGGCCCAGATAAGTGTCAATAAAAATACTATCTCAATTACCTTTTCAGTATATTCTGCTTCTATCATCTGTAAAACATGTGTGTAAATCAATTGGTCATGATTAAGTATGAACAACATTAAAACTATAAAACTCCAATTTGGTCACCATGCTGCTTCTCTCTCTCAGTATGGGTTCAGAACAGTACATGTTCACAGCAGCAGGAACTTGTTACATAGAAAACGCATAGATGTAATACTGGCAGTGGTTTAGTGCCATAACTCCAACATCTCACAATTGTTGTTTTACTCAGTCACCAAGACTAGGAGGGATTAATTAATGAGTAATTCTTGATTGCTTTCAAGACTGTGCTTTTATGAGGCAATGTTTAGGTCGAATAAAACTACACATCTCAATACCTTGAACGTCTGATTTGTTGTCTAACCTTACCAAACAGTCCCTCGCCACCAGGACTTCACCATGACTGATTGTCTAACTCCATCCACGCAGGTTGATGACTGGCTCAGTATGAGGTTCTCCCCCTGAATCTGGGGCAGTGGGGTGATGAATCCTCTGCTCTGTAGCCCTGGAACACTGACTAGACTGGTAATGACTGGGGGGCATTATAACAGTTCTCTCCTCCATCCATTCACTCTGACCCAGTTCTACTTCTAACCTGCTGTTCTGAAGTCAACAGGACATTCACCTGGAAATCCTGCCATGTTCAAATCCGCACAGTTCAAATGGAAAATAACTCTGTCAATGCATTATTCATTGGTTATAAGAATAGCCTTTATTGAAAGGTGAAACCTTTTGAAAGGTAAATATAGACAAAATGAATAACAGTTTCACAATTCATTACAACACAAGCTTAAACATGTTGGCATGATAACCACCTGCCTTTTGCCACATCAATATCTGTTTACTTTTAATCACAGTGTTTCAACATGGATATGTTCCCCCATAATCCCGAGTGGCGTAGTGGTCTAAGGCACTGCATCTCAGTGCTAGAGACCTCCCTACAGACCCTGCTTTGATCCTGGGCTGTATCACAACCGGCCGTGATCGGGAGTCCCATAGGGTGGTGCACAATTGGCCCAGCGTCGTTCGGGTTTGTCACGCTAGTCGTATGATAAAGGAGACCAAAGCGCAGCGTGTGTTTCGTTCCACATTTTATTTAAACTGTGAAACTATGCAAGACATACAAATAAACTAATAAACCAAAACAAACCGTGAAGAAGAGGTGCAACATACACTTATTCAAAATAATCTCCCACAAAACCTAGTGGGAAAAACAACAACTTAAATATGATCCCCAATTAGAGACAATGATGACCAGCTGCCTCTAATTGGAGATCATCCCAAAAAACCCAACATAGAAATACATAAACTAGAACCCCACATAGAAATACATAAACTAGACAAAACCCCCAACATAGAAAAAAGAAACTAGAACCAACATATGTCATAGGCGTCGTAAGGATAGGACCAAGGTGCAGTGGGTAAAGTGCTCATCTTCTTAATTTATTAGAAATAACACTTAAAAAATAGAAACAAACAACGAAACAGTCCCATAAGGTGCACAGACTATACAGGAAATAACCACCCACAAAACACAAGTGAAAACAAACCCAACTAAATATGGCCTCCAATTAGAGACAACGACAACCAGCTGCCTCTAATTGGAGGTCATTGCCAAAAACCCAACATAGAAATAGAAAACTAGATATACACATAGAAATAGAAAATATAGAACAAAACCCAAAAACCCCGAAACACACAAAACAAACACCCCCTGCCACGCCCTAACCAAACTACAATGACAAATAACCCCTTTTACTGATCAGGACGTGACAACATAGACATAAAATAACTAGACAGAACCCCCTGTCACGCCCTGACCTAATCAGGACGTGACAGTACACCCCCCCCCCAAAGGTGCGGACTCCGAACGCACAACCTTGAACAACAAAAGAAAAACAGGGAGGGTTAGGGTGGGTGTCTAATGTCGGTGGCGGCTTTGGTGCAGGACGAAGAACCTTCACATCCCGCGGATCCTCCTGTATCGGAGGCGGTTCTGGTGCGGGATGAAGAACCCTCACATCCTGCTTATCCGCCAGCATAGGAGGCGGCTCCGGTTCGGGGTGTAGCCCCCGCTCCGCCAGCTGATCCCTCCACTTTTGTGTCACCGGACCGTGGATCGTCGCTGGAGGATCCGGACTGGGGGACGTCGCTGGAGGCTCCGGACTGGGGGACGTCTCAGGAGGCTCCGGACTTGGGGACGTCTCAGGAGGCTCCGGACTGGGGGACGTCTCAGGAGGCTCCGGACTGTGGGCCGTCTCAGGGGGTTCCGGACTGGGAACTGTCGCCGGAAGCTCTGGACTGGGAACTGTCGCCGGAAGCTCTGGACTGGGAACTGTCACCGGAAGCTCTGGACTGGGAACTGTCGCCGGAAGCTCTGGACTGGGAAGGCGCCCTGGAGGCCTGATGCGTGGGGCTGGCACAGGTGGCGCCAGACTGGTAACATGCACCTCAGGGCGAGTGCGGAGAGCAGGAACAGGATACACCGGACTGGGCAGGCGCACTAGAGGCCTGATGCGTGGGGCTGGCACAGGTGGCGCCAGACTGGTGACACGCGCCTCAGGGCAAGTGCGAGGAGCAGGCACAGGGCGTACCAGGCTGGATAGACTCACTGGAGGCCGGGTGCGTGGGGCAGGTACAGGATATACTGGGCCATGGAGGCGCACCGGAGGTCAAAAGCGTAGAGCTGGCACAACCCGTCCTGGCTGGATGCTTACTTTCGCCCGGCAAATGCGGGGCGCTGGCACAGGACGCACTGGGCTGTGAATGCGCATTGGCGACACAGTGCGTGGAGCCGGCGTAGGATATCCTGGACCGGGGAGGCGTACTGGAGACCAGGAGCGCTGAGCTGGCACCACCCTTCCTGGCTGAATGCTCAACCTAGCCCGGCAAATGCGAGGCACTGGCAACGAGCGCACCGGGCTGTGAATGCGCACTGGAGATACAGTGCGCATCACCGCATAACACGGTGCCCGACTGGTCACATGCTCCCCACGATAAGCACGGGGAGTTGGCTCAGGTCTCCACCCTGACTCTGCCAATCTACCTGTGCCCCCCCAAATAATTTTTGGGGGGCTGCCTCTCGTGCTTGCCTTGATGGTATAAGGCCTCGTAATTTCGCCGTTCTGCTCTCGCTGCCTCCAACTCCTCCTTCGGACAGCGATACTCCCCGGGCCTTGTCCAGCGTCCTGCTCCATCCAGGATTTCCTCCCATGTCTAACTCATCTTCCCCGTAAATGCATGCTGCTTGGTCTTTTGGTGGTGGGAGATTCTGTCACGCTTGTCGTATGATGAAGGAGACCAAAGCGCAGCGTGTGTTTCGTTCCACATTTTATTTAAACTGTGAAACTATGCAAGACATACAAATAAACTAATAAGCCAAAACAACAAACCGTGACGAAGAGGTGCAACATACACTTACTCAAAATAATCTCCCACAAAACCTAGTGGGAAAAACAACAACTTAAATATGATCCCCAATTAGAGACAATGATGACCAGCTGCCTCTAATTGGAGATCATCCCAAAAACCCCAACATAGAAATACAGAAACTAGAACCCCACATAGAAATACATAAACTAGACAAAACCCCCAACATTGAAAAAAGAAACTAGAACCAACATAGACATAAAATAACTACACAAAACCCCCTGTCACGCCCTGACCTACTCTACCATAGAAAATAAAAGCTTTCTATGGTCAGGACATAATAGGGTTAGGGGAGGGTTTGGCCGGGGTAGGCCATCATTGTAAAATAAGAATTTGTTCTTAACTGACTTGCCTAGATAAATTAAGGTAAAATCTAAAAATACAAAGCCAAGTAACTGTCACGCCCTGGCTATAGAGAGCCCTCTGGGTTCTCTATGGTGTTGTAGGTCAGGGCGTGACTAGGGGGTGTTCTAGTCTTTTCATTTCTATGTTGGTGCTCTTAGTATGGTTCCCAATTAGAGGCTGCTGATGTTCGTTGTCTCTAATTGGGGATCATACTTAAGGTGTCCCTGTTCCCACCTGCTTTGTGGGATATTGTTTTGTGTATGTGCATGTAGCACCACGGATGTCACGTTTCGTTTAGAAGTTTCACTTTATTAAAAGATGTGGAACGCAACACACGCTGCGCCTTGGTCCGTCTTTCCTCACGATCGTGACAGTAACACAATCAAGCAATCAATGAAATGTATTTATAAAGCCCTTTTTAAATCAGCAGATGTCACAAAGTATTATACAGAAACCCAGCCTAAAACCCCAAACAGCAAGCAATGCAGATGTAGAAGCATGGTGGCTAGGAAAAACTCCCTAGAAAGGCAGGAATCTAGGAAGAAACCTGGGAACTCATCCCCTAGAGAGGAACTAAGCTTTGAGTTGTGACCAGTCCTCTTCTGGCTGTGCCGGGTGGAGATTATAAGAGTACATGGTCATTTAAGGCTAGATTGTTCTTCAAGATGTTCAAACGTTCATAGATGACCAGCAAGGTCCAAAAAGTTATCACAGTGGTTGTAGAGTGTGTTAAAGGTCAGTAATTCAGGAGTAAATGTCAGTTGGCTTTTCATAGCCGAGCATTCAGAGGTCGAGACAGCAGGTGCTGTAGAGAGAGAGAGTCAAAAACAGCAGCTCCAGGACAAGGTAGCACCTCCGGAGAATAGGTCACGGTTCCCTAGACGCAGGCAGAACAGTTGAAACTGGAGCAGCAGCACGACCAGGTGGACTGGGGACAGCCAGGTGTCATCAAGCCAGGTAGTCCTGAGGCATGATCCTAGGGCTCAGGTCCTCCAGGAGGGGAGGGGAGGGAGAGAGAGACTTAGAGGAAGTGTACTTAAGTTCACACAGGACACCAGATAAGACAGGAGAATTACACCAGATATAACAGACTGACCCTAGCCCCCGTCACATAGACAAATGCAACATAGATACTGGAGACTGAGACAGGGGTGGGTTGGGGGACATTGTGGCCCAGTCCAAAGATACCCCCGAACAGGGCCAACCAGGCAGGATAAAACTCTGCCCACTTTGCTAAAGCACAGCCCCCACACCAATAGAGGGATATCAAGAGACCACTAACTTAGTACCCTGAGACAAGGCTGAGTGTAGCAAAGATCTCCTCTACCACACAAGCCCCCTCTCAGGACAGGAAGATCACATCTGTGACTCAACCCACTCAAGTTACGCACCCCTCCTAGAGACGGCATGGAATAGCACTAGTAAGCCAGTGACTCAGCCCCCGTAATAGGGTCACAGGCAGAGAATCCCAGTGGAGAGAGGGGAGCTGGCCAGGCAGAGACAGCAAGGGCAGTTCGTCGCTCCAGTGCCTTGCCGTTCAACTTCGCACAACCTGGGCCAGACTACACTCAATCATAGGACCTACTGAAGAGATGAGTATTCTGAATCATTTTTGGACAAAAAGTTTCTGATTTTTGCAATGTTATGAAGATGGAAAAAAGAAGTCCTTGAAATATTCTTGATATGTTCGTCAAAAGAGAGATCAGGGTTCAGTGTAATGCCGAGGCCCTTCACAGTTTCGTTTGAGACGACTATACAACCATCATGATTCATTGTCAGATCCAACAGCAGATCTCTTTGTTTCTAGGGACCTAGAACTAACATCTCTGTTTTAACCAGGACTGGTACTACCATTTTGGGGGCCCTAACTGAGATTTGTTGCCCCCATCCCATGCTGCTGTTACTAATTTCACAGTGAAGGGAGCCATGCCCTGACGGTGTGGTGGTGCTGGGTGATGATAGGGTTGAAACGTCTGGTCTGGTCTGGTCTGGTCTGGATGGCTCCGTCGAACACAGTGGCTAACCTGTTTTGGTCTCTGTGTTGGGGGATGTGTGTGTGCTTGAGTCTGTCTGTCTGTCTGCCTTTGTCCAGAGCTGAGTGTCAACCTCTAAACCAAGGGTACATAATCCTTACCCTACGAGGTCTGGAGACTGCTGGCTTTCTGTTCTATCATTAATAATCAATTATCTAAGTCTAAATCAGTCCCTGATTAGAGGGGAACAATGAAAACATGCAATGGAACTGGCTTTGAAGTCCAGAGTTGAGTTTGAGGGCTCTAAACCAACAACCACCTGTATGTTATTATGAAGAGGTCAGATTGCATGCATAGAGAATGAAGCATGATGAGGCCCATGTTTTAGTTGTGAATAGCATTCATGGCAACTGAAGCCATAGTGACTGAGAGGAGAAAATAAAACACGGTTTTAGCATGAGCATTACAGAACACATTGCTCTCTATGTCTAAATAATCTAAGCAGTGATCTCGATGAGAGAACAGTGTAAAGCAAATAACATGTTGTACTTGATACCTCTGATCTGAGACCAGCATATTCTCACTACACCTGAGCTAGAAGGTCAGCTCCACTTAACTCAACTCTTGTTGGTGCTTTGTTAACGGCTGAGAGTTCTTGAATTAAGGAAATCTTCAGTGACCTGGAGTAGACAGACAATGAGACACCAAAGGTGACGGAAAAATATGTTTTTTCTTCCTGTAGTCTTGCGGGGCATTCCGAGGACTCGTGCATGCTTCCCACCACGATTGGGACATTTAACTTCCTTATCTTTTTCCAACATGATGATAGTCACTCATGTACAACTGTCTGAAAATATTTGACACATGACCAAATTCTTTACAGTTTTGTATTTTCCCCCGTCTTTCCCAGCAGATTTCACATTGCTACAGGTCATGGAAGAGTATCTGATGCCATATTCAGTCAGTGACCCATATTGTGTGACCCAGTTTATAGAAAGATAGCAGGATCAACTAAACACCTGATAATGCTTTATGGTGCCTATACGATGTCATGATGTGATGTGTGTTCTGAAACGATTGAAGACAACATCAGACAGACTAAGTAGACTGGGGAAGGATACAGATAAATTCACTCTCAATAAGCCAGATTAGACAGGCAGTCAGACGGCCACATCAATGGGAGCTTGTGTGCCCTGAAACAACATTGTCTTGAGCGGAATTACGAGTCTGCATTAACCGGACAAGTGACTCATCTGTCAAATGTATTCCTGGTCATGTTAACCTTTTACTGCAGTGGACTAAATCAAGGTCACACAGAGTGTTTCTTGGTAGTCTTAAATAAATCTACTTTAAAACAGAAGTATACACCTCATATACATGGTTATGGGTTTAAAAAAGAAGACGCCTGTAGCATGTCAGATATAGAGTGGAAATGTACACTACATGACCAAAAGTATGTGGCCACTTGCTTGTTGGACATCCCATTCCAAAATCATGGACATTAATATGGAGTTGGTTCCCCCTTTGCTTCTATAACAGCCTCCACTCTTCTGGGAAGGCTTTCTACTAGACGTTGGAACATTGCTGTGGGGACTTGCTTCCATTCAGCCACAAGAGTACACTCGCAATACATTTGCTGAACACGTGTATGTGACGAATATGATTTGATTTGATTTGAAGAGCATTAGTGAGGTCGGGCACTGATGTTGGGTGATTAGGCCTGGCTCACAGTCGGCGTTCCAATTCATCCCAAAGATGTTCGATTGGAGTTGAGGTCAGGGCTCTGTGCAGGCCAGGTAGGTTCTTTCACACCGATCTCGATAAAGAATTTCTGTATGGACTTCGCTTTGTGCATGGGAGCATTGTCATGCTGAAACAGGAAAGGGCCTTCCCAAAAATGTTGCCACAAATTTCGAAGCACAGAATCGTCTAGAATGTCATTGTACAGTATGCTGTAGCGTTAAGATTTCCTTTCACTGGAACTAAGGGCCATAGCCTGAACCTTGAATAACAGCCCCAGACCAGCATTTCTCCTCCATCAAACTTTACAGTTGGAACTATGCATTGGGGCAGGTAGCGTTTTCCTGGCATCCCCCAAACCCAGATTCATCCGTCGGATTGCGAGATGGTAAAGCGTGATTCATCACTCCAGAGAATGCGTTTCCACTGCTCCAGAGTCCAATGGCGACAAGCTTTACACCCCTCCAGCTACACTTGGCAATGCACATGGTGATCTTAGGCTTGTGTGTGGCCGCTGGGCCATGGAAACCCATTCCATGAATCTCCCAATGAACTGTGTTTGTGCTGATATTGCTTTCAGAGGCAGTTTGGAACTCGGTAGTGAGTGTTGCAACCGAGGACAGATGATTTTTATGTGCTATCCGTTTCAGCACTTGGCGGTCCCATTCTGTGAGCTTGTGTGGCCTACCGCTTCGCGGCTGAGCCGTTGTTGCTCCTAAACATTTCCACTTCACAATAACAGCACTTACGGTTGAGCGGGGCAGCTCTAGCAGGGCAGAAATTTGATGAACTGACGTGTTGGAAAGGTGGCATCCTATGACGGTGCCACGTTGAATGTCACCAAGCTCTTCAGTAAGGCCTTTCTACTGCCAATGTTTGTCTATGGAGATTTTATACACCTGTCAGCAACGGGTGTGGCTGAAATAGCCGAATCCACTAGTTTGAAGGGATGTCCACACACATTTATGTGTAGTGTATTTAATTTTGAGTTTGCATCCCAACATTACACTTTATATACATCACAGAAGACTGAAATATAACAAAACCATTTGACACAGAAACACCATATTTTCGCAGTTTAAACAAATATAATGTTTATTAATTATGAAATTATGAAACATATTAATAACATTCCACCCATGAGGCCACTAGAAGGCGATTTGGTAATTTGACTCACTTCTATCGCATCATTAATTGGGGTGTGTTTGTGTGTGGAGTGTGTATGTGTGTGTGCGTGTGTAGCTATCTGACACATGTGCTTGCATGTGTGTGTTTGTGCACATGTCTGCATGCGTTATCTATGTAGGCTACATAATATACATGTATTACCTTACAGAACTGTTGTTATTCAATGTGTTTCTGTGGGCTAATAGCAGTAAGGCCAAATTCAATGTCTAATCAAATATCTGTTTTCAGACTTACAGGGGTCCTAAAAATCCAAATGAAATAGCTAAATGATACTTGGTATGACCATCTTAAAACAATTCCCTATGTCAGCTTAGTAGAAACCCAGCCCTGGGCCCTTAGACCTTTTTAAAGGCAATGTTCCTGTGTCAGCAGTGATGGCATTTATGGTAAACTCTGCAGATGCCGGTTGAATCGGAAATTACCTTGAAATGTCAAGTGTGCTACAACGCAGCCTCGATTTGAATCCTGGCCTAAGTATATGACTTGGTTACTGTTTTCCTCTGAGGAATGTACACAAACATTCCATACAGGGCATGGCTAATGGCCAAGAGAACATTAGACCATTCTTAAAGGGTCTCCAAAAAAACCTCATATGCTATGACATCAAAGCATTTCCAATGGCTGCCACTGTATAAGGTACATGTCCACCTGTTGAAGTAAAGCCCTTCAGTGTGATGATAAAGCCATGTCTGCTGGTACTTGTACACCCTAGTTTCCTTATAATGTCCTTAGTGGAATCCTGTCCGCGTCCCACTGTCTCAATAAGGTCTGCACAATAAATTGTCAATGATCTCAACAGCCGAGACAGAGCCATTGCGCTTACACTATATCCCAAGGGAATCTGAGTGAGAAAGGCTTTGGACTTCTTTTCTATCAAGAACCACACGCATTATCTATTAACATAACCTTACCTTTTTTTGCTCTGTGGTTTTTATTCAAGTTTTTTTGTGCCCTAAAACTCTACTTTCTGAAGACCGTCATCATCGTGGCTGGTCTGGTGCAGCTGGTTAGTCAGACAGACATGCCTTATAAAGGGTCTCCTAATGCCTCTGCCATGTCTGCTGGTGAGTACACTTTCATGTCCTTACAGTGTCTTCACAGGAATCCTGTCCCATGGTCTTGTCTTGTCCTTATATAACAGGAATCCTGTCCCACGGTCACAGTAACGTCTCCGTATAATAGCTAATGTTCTCAATAATAAACAAGCCAGAGGCACAGGGCTAACACTTATCAAATTCCAAGAAAACCTGAGTAGTTAGAGGAAGTGGTTGGCCTACTTTCCCACCAAGAACATTTGTATTACATTTTCTACTTCCATTCTTCATTTTTTTATTAGTGTCAAGCTGTGCCCTAAAACCCTACTTTCTGAAAACCGTCATTGTCGTGGCTGGTCTGGTGCAGCAGGTTGGTCCGACAGACACAGCTAGGTGGTCACTATGACGGCCAGTAAGACGTAGCAGTGGGAGCTAACTGCTAACAGGTAATTTCCCTATCAGTGCGGTGACTCCGCGCTTACAAAGGAACAGATGTGGAAACGTGGGGTGACACAGCAGCCATTATTCCATCTTCCATTTCCATCATGTTTTCCTGAAACGTGGGGTGATGGAGGACAACAGAACAGCCATTATTCCATCTTCGATTTCTGTCTCTTTCCCCCGTCCTCATCAAAGCAGGAACTGTGACTTTAATATTTCCTACCGTCTAACCCCTTTCAGAATTAGACTTAGTCTACTAGGATCCAGCATCTTGGTCTTCCTATCGACATTGTTTGTGTCAGCTGCTTATGTTTATGGCTTGGTGTTATGTTGCATTCGTAACCAAGTGGGAGGTGGGAATTTTCCAGTTGTTAAGTCGTAAATACCAGTTGTCTGCATTCACGTGCTTTGAACTCATTGAGAAACACCGATTAGCTAATGGCAACAAGCTGCGTAAAACATAAACTAAAAGTACAGCTATCATGCTTGTAAACAAATTATAGTGTTCCGTAGCCATATTAATATATCACTTTTAATAAATAATGATTTGTTGTTGTATTAAACTGCCAAAAATGTTGTTATGGAGGTTATTTGGTTTGTAGATGATGTCAGAGGTCAGCATGTGGGAGTAGTGGGAGCTCAGGATGATAGACGAGTTTCCTACTAGTAATTACCACTTGGAGAGCCGTTAATGTAGATTATTTATTAGTCGTATGTGGTACATTCCCACTTCCCACTTGGTTACGAATGCAGCATTACATTGTCATGTATTCCGCCAGATCTTACAGCACCTTAGGTATTTTACATATCGGCTAACCACATCACATGTTATAGCAATCTGGTGCCCAACGGCACAAATGGTGACGTGGCACGTAACCATTGGTTGATGTATGCAACATCTGAGCAGGGAAACACAACCTTGATGTTCTACTTGGGGGCACAATACCTCCTGCTACTCAAGGAAAACAGAATCAGGTGTGAGCCTGCTCACTGTAGAGAAGCATCAGGTGTGGTTGTGTGCAAGCACCAATCAGAATTCTGGAATTGGCACCTCCCACCAGGTATAGAAATCCTGCATTTGGGTTGCTCTGATGGAAGATCTCACTCAATGTCTAAACGGGCAAGGAGGCACATGCCTATGGCCAAGTTTCCACCAGTGATGTACTACACTTTTAGAAAAAAATGTGCTTTCTAGAACCTAAAAGGGTTCTACAATTGTCCCCATAGGAGAAGCCTTTGAATAACCCTTTTTGCTTCCAGTTAAAGCCCTTCTGAGTTCCATGTAGATCCCTTTCCTACATGGAACCCAAAATAGTTCTACCTGGAACCAAAAAGGATTCTCCTATGTGGACAGCTGAAGAACCCTTTTGGAACCCTTTTTTCTAAGAGTTGCTTGCAGTCAGTGATTTCATATCGTGGACAAATGTGGCAACGTTGAGATTCTTGCAGCGAACCGATATCGTGGACATTTGTCCCACCATCGAGTTCCTGACATTAATGGATATCGTGGACAATGTCCCAACATCCAGATTCCGAGCTGGCATGAAAAATAAAACTCACTGTACGACTTAAACCCTCGATTTATTTGATATAGCAAGGAAACCAGTGTTATAAAATAAAGAGATTGAATTAGTTAAATGAAGGGATAAAGGAGAAAGCTATACACCCCTACATTTATGTATCATTTATAACCAGAGCCATTAGCTGATTACTGAAGAGGCATTTGTTCATTATTACGTAGGCATTTGTTATTGAAGTTGTGGCGTGGCATGCATCGATATGTTCGGCTAATGATCCGTCTTCTCGTTATTGCAACGGAGTCAACTTGGGCCTTAACACTTGGGCCTTAACACTTGGGCCTTAACACTTGGAAATGAAGTGAGCAGGGCTAGCTTTCCCGAAGCCTTGGTAGCTCAAGTTGAATGGAATGTCTTTGCACAACCATGCTGCATAGCCAAAAACTAGGAAATAAATCCAGGTTTGATGGTGAACCTTCTATTCGTCAATAAACAAACTTTGTATAAAAGGAACTACAGAGGTAGGATGTTAATGTAATCACCCTGTTGCAGGAGGACGTCCCTGAAATACAGGACATGTAAAACCTGTACTGTATTTGAGGTTTAAAATGGCTTCTGAAGTTTGTGATTTCCACTTCGAAATTTCAGACTTGATTTTCCCTTATTAAGAAAAATGTTACAACCACTAGAAAAATGTCCATTAATTATAATCCACATGATAATTCCCATTGGATTATTTTCATGCTGTAGCAAACTGTCTGAAATTAAGATTCTACATCTGTACTAAGCCTTTGTGGTCATTTAAAATCTGCTTTACACTGTAAGAGTTAGTCATTAGTCCACACTTGAGTGACTCACACATCGATTGGCAGCAAACTGACATAAAACCCACAGGTGAAAACTGAAGAAGTCTGATATCACCTGCTTTGCATCTGGCACATTTGGAAGATGAATTGGATTTGTCTCTGAATGCTTTGGGGGGTGCTGGCAGGGGTGGCAGGGGTTTGGGGATTGGCATGTGTCAGACGTGGCTTAAAGGTGATTGGCTTATCTCTCTGACCATTTCTCATATGTTCTCTCTTTCTCTATCTCTCCCTCTCTTTCTCTCTCTCGTTCTGTATCGCTCTCACCTATTGTTAGACCTCTAAGCTAAAGCTAATGAGCCAGTCCTGCATCCCTGTGTTTTGCTAGATAAAGTTAATTCCTCTCATTTCGCTCTGATTTAAATAATTAGTTAAACTAGAGAGCGAGAGCTACAAATAGACTTAGCTGTTTCTCTGAGAAAACAGAATGGTCTGACAAGGACACGAGTTCCATTATGAAATGGGAATGTACAGCAAGGAAACTGAGGTGAGCATACCAGTTCACACCACAATGATAAGCTAGTGGTGATGACAACGTGACAACAAATATTACTGAAATAATGCCATGCCTTCCATTGACCCATGTATGTGTACAAAATCATCTACAAAATAGAAGATACATAGGAAAAGTTCAAGCAATTACTGCTATGTATTTTGGGTCCACACCCCGTTAGGCCATTCTACCAGTCTCTCTCCATATGATGTCACTCACAAGCGTTGTCTGAAATCCATACGACTGAGTAGCGTTATGTTTTTACTCCATGAACTGGATTCAACTGGCTTTCTAGGTACACACCATAAACAACAAAGATCATTATATTAATATCAGTTACATCAATAATGTGATATCATATCTTCTCAAACCAAGCCAGTCAGCTCTGACACAGTTTTCATCCAAAGACCATATAAACTGCTCACTTTCACAAAACATAACATCCTTTCTTCCTTCTTCTGTCAAATAGACATGTGTGAACAGTGAATACAAGAATACATGTTTGTCACGTCCTGACCAGTATAAGGGTTATTTGTTTCTTGTTTTGCCTGTGTGAGCCTGACAAGACTGTTTTGTTGTTCGTGAGTTCTTTGTTTGTTATTTTGGTGTTTTCTTGGTTGAAAATAAATACAAGATGAGCATCCACATTCCTGCTGCGTTTTGGTCCTCCATTCCCGACGACAACCGTGACAATGTTAATGTTTTCTAAATGAAACATCACAAACATCACATTTTCTTTGAATGTGTTGATTGGTTTCTGCCTTTGTCCAAATCCTTGCACTCGTTCTTCATACAATACTGGATATATACTGTACGTATAGTGATCATTACATCACAGTTTATCCTAACTGATGCTGTGATACTCATTGATCTGTTAACTAATTCATGATCGAGATAGACAAAGAGCGAGAAGGCCACGGGTGCGTTCAGTACGACAGAACGTTGTGCAATGTTTAATTCAACGGAAACGGTACTCTACAACCAGTTAAAGAAAGGCGTGATTATGGTGGCCCAGAGGGTGACTGTGTATGGTGTGCTGCACGACTCGAGATTTGAGATTTCAAATGGTGAGACCCATAATGATCAGGCCACACCTCGCCATACCCACCAAACGGGAGAAACCATACTTCAAAGGCTTTTGAAGAACAGTGAGCATCGTTTTGGGGAAACGTGTCGTTCAGTACAAACCGTCACGAAACGTAGCAAACGTTGAACCCAACTGAACGCACCCCTGGAGTCTGTTTATCTGTTTCCTGCACTAATGAGACATGAGGGAAACCACTTAAGGCCTGGTTGTGTAATGGAGGGAGAGGGGAACAATACACCTCACTGTGGATGACCAGCTCTCCCAGACATTCAGCAGGAATTCACCTCCAAACACTTAATGGGGCTTCTGCAGATTCCAGCCCAATAAACGCACAAATACAAGCACAAATACGACAATACCAAAAGCACTCAAACTAGATTAAGGAGAATTTAGTTGCATAGTTCACGGCACAAACAGGCATTCAAACTGGCATCCAACTATAATTGAGTTGAGCTCGAAGCCAAGTAGAAGAATTTACCTTCTCCTCGATAGCTACAGTAGTTAGAAACAGACTGCATCAGCATGGAAGTTGCCAAACCATTTTCTCACAAAACAACATTTATAAATAGACACAATTGCTGTAAGAATGACATAATAAAGGTGATTTAAGAATGACATATTAAAGGTGCTGTAAGAATGACATAATAAAGGTGATTTAAGAATGACATAATAAAGGTGCTGTAAGTAGGACATAATAAAGGTGATTTAATAATGACATAATAAAGGTGCTGTAAGAATGACATAATAAAGGTGATTTAAGAATGAGATAATAAAGGTGCTGTAAGTAGGACATAATAAAGGTGATTTAATAATGACATAATAAAGGTGCTGTAAGAATGACATAATAAAGGTGATTTAAGAATGACATAATAAAGGTGATTTAATAATGACTAAAATAAAGGTGATTTAAGAATGACATAATAAAGGGGATGTAAGAATGTCAATAATAGATGGTGTCTGACTGTCTCTATAATGTTGATGCTGTTATTGTGTGTAATTACCCTTTATTGTGATTTGTGTGCAGCCCAGGAAGAGTGTCTACTGCTGAAGGGGATCTGTACAAACACATGTTAGAGAAAGGCATGTAAGACCTCCTCACTACTGGACTAATCTCTATTTCCTTCCAGTCTCCTCAACCATTCTGGTGCACTTGCCTTTCCAATTTCCATCAGTGGGATAAAATGTGCAGGAAGGATTCTCAAAATACAATTTGCACGCACACATTAGGCACACAGGAAGCCTGGAATCAACCATTGCCCTAATCACAGCCTCCGTCAGAGAATGGAGAGAGGAAAATGAAGTGGAGAGCAGTAATGTGAGGATACGTTTGAAGTTGCTCTGATTGAATCCTCTGGTCAAAGACCCAGACAGCTTTTCTGTGAATCAATCAGAGGCTACATTACAGAACCGACCCAGGCCCGCGTTTCATCTAGTGCCTGCTGTGATAATGGTGTAATTTCCAGGGTTACAAACTAGTAGTTGGAATATGTATAGCTTTTAACAGCTGAAAATACAGAAAGCAAATAGAATGAATTGGATCTGGAGAAGCATCGCCGGCTGGTATGAATTTATTACAATCCCGCTTTGATGGAAGGGTGTAATATTTTATTTAATGTAGATTTAGTGGAGTTATTTGAGTTACAACGCCTGACATTCTATTGATTCTACAACGGGTTGGTCAAAACAAGCATTGTGATTGGTTGAGATACGTTCTAAGCTGTCCTGCTAATACAATTTTCCACGGGTATGACGCAGAAGTACTTGTTTAATGTTCTATTTTAAGGATCACGACGCTGTTCTTGATACCACGGAAAATGACAAGCGAAAAGCAATAAGGCTTTTATTAAACACATGATTTCCCGTCCAATAGAAGGAACAACCAACACGCTTGGCTAGCAACCCTAGATGTGTGTCAGGATATCCTCGTGGAAAGATGAAATAGTATAAATACATTTATCAAAAAAAAGTTTCATGAAAATATGTCATACATTTGTTGTATGTTGATAATCCTTTGTAGGGTTATCGGCTTTGCCTTGTAGCTACGACCGCAGCACAGCCATGCTAAAAACGTCACAACACATGCCCTCTCGTGTACAATTGCTTTTGAGAACTATTCCATAAAATATTTGTAGTTGGGTGTTTTTGGGTGTAATGTTCAGTGTTTTACTTTGGGATCATGTATTTTCATACTATCTTGGTTGTGACAGACACAGAGAGCGAGCTAGACACAGAGAGAGACGAAGGGAGAGAGAGAGAGACGAAGGGAGAGAGGGAGACAAAAAGAGAGAGGGAGACAAAGAGAGAGGGAGACAAAGAGAGAGAGAGGGAGACAAAGAGAGAGAGAGGGAGACAGACAAAGAGAGAGAGAGGGAGACAGACAAAGAGAGAGAGACAGACAAAGAGAGAGAGAGAGACAGACAAGGAGAGATAGAGGGAGATAGACAAAGAGAGATAGACAAAGAGAGAGAGGGAGACAAAGAGAGAGAGAGACACACACAGAGAGAGAGAGAGAGAGAGAGAGAGAGAGGGAGACAGACACAGAGAGAGGGAGAGACAGACACAGAGAGAGAGGGAGACAGACAAAGAGAGAGAGGGAGACAGACAAAGAGAGAGTGAGATGAAGCGAGTGAGGGAGACAGACACAAATAGAAAGAGGGAGACAGACAGAGAGAGAATGAGAGGGAAGAAACAGAGAGAGAGGGAGACAGACAGAGAAAGGGAGACACACACAGAGAGAGGGAGACACACACAGAGAGAGAGAGAAAGAGGGAGAGGGAGACAGACAGACCCAGAGATAGGGAGATAGACAGACACACAGAGTGACAGACACACAGAGAGAGGGAGACAGACACACAGAGAGGGAGACAGACACACAGAGAGGGAGACAGACACACAGAGAGGGAGACAGACACACAGAGAGACAGAGAGAGAGGGAGAGAGACAGAGAGAGAGGGAGAGAGACAGAGAGAGAGGGAGAGAGACAGAGAGAGAGAGACAGAGAGAGAGAGGGAGAGAGAGAGAGAGAGAGAGAGAGAGAGAGAGAGAATCCCATCAGTTTAGGAATAATGGGAACATTGTGGAGAGCAGGTTCCTTGCTGTTTTCCATCGGTTGCACCATGAACAAGATGTGCTAACACTCACTGCTCCCAACCAATATAAGTGGGCTTTGATAAACCCATTGAATGAGAAATTAAATTGTACTCACACAGACAGTGACACGCAGACACTCACAATCACACACTAAATCACATATCCTACCTACAGTGTCCGTCTCCTGTCCCTTGTGGCCATAGCTTTGTGAGACATTAGCCTGGCATGATGCTAATCAACAGCTGGGGTCTACTGTATTTGTAGCCTGGCATGACGCTAGTCAACAGCTGGGTTGTACTATATTTGAAGCCTGGCATGATGCTAATCAAAAGCTGGGGTTTACTGTATTTACCCAGATTAATACTAAGTGTGCATGAGCCTGGCATATTTGTGAAGAGAGAGAAAGAGAGAGAAAGAGACAGATAGACATAGAGGTCTGCTCACCAACCAAGAATTCCCAAAATGGGACAAACACCAAATTGTGACTCTGCATGCAGAATTCTGCAAAAATATCCTGTGTGTACAACGTAAAACACCAAATAATGCATGCAGAGCAGAATTAGGCCGACACCCGCTAATGATCAAAATCCAGAAAAGAGCCGTTAAATTCTACATCCACCTACAGCGATTCCCAAACCTTCCATAACAAAGCCATCACCTACAGAGAGATGAACCTGGAGAAGAGCCCCCTAAGCAAGCTGGTCCTGGGGCTCTGTTCACAAACACAAACACACCCCACAGAGCCCCAGGACAGCAACACAATTTGACCAAATCAAATCATGAGAAAACAAAAAGATAATTACTTGACACATTGGAAAGAATATACAGAAAAACAGAGCAAACTAGAATGGTATTTGGCCCTAAACAGAGAGTACACAGCGGCAGAATACTTGACCACTGTGACTGACCTAACATTAAGAAAATCTTTGACTATGTACAGACTCAGTGAGCATAGCCTTGCTATTGAGGAAGGCCGCCGAAGGCACACCTGGCTCTCAAGAGAAGACAGGCTACGTGCACATTCCCCACAAAACGAGGTAGTAACTGAGCTGCACTTCCTAACCTCCTGCCAAATGTATGACCATATTAGAGACACATATTTCCCTCAGATTACACAGTATCCACAAAGCATTTGAAAACAATCCAATTTTGATAAACTCCCATATATATTGGGTGAAATACAACAGTGTACAGTCTCATCAGCAATATTTGTGACCTGTTGCCACAAGAAGGGCAACCAGTGAGTAACAAACACCATTGTAAATAAAAACTATATTTATTTTCCCTTTTGTACTTTAACTATTCGCAGATCATTACACCACTATATAGACATAATATGACATTTGAAATGTCTTTATTATTTTGTAACTTTTGTGAGTGTAATGTTTACTGTTAATGTTTTATTATTTATTCCACTTTAGTTTATTACCTAATTCACTTCCTTTGGCAATGTTAACATATGTTTCTCATGCCAATAAAGCCCCTTAAATTGGGGGGGAGAGAGAGAGAGAGAGAGAGAGAGAGAGAGAGAGAGAGAGAGAAGAACATGGCTCTCCTACTGTATGTTTCTGTTTGGTCTTGTTTGTTGCTCTCCTACTGTACGTTTGTTTGGTCTTGGTTGTTGCTCTCCTACTGTATGTTTCTGTTTGGTCTTGTTTGTTGCTCTCCTACTGTACGTTTGTTTGGTCTTGGTTGTTGCTCTCCTACTGTATGTTTCTGTTTGGTCTTGGTTGTTGCTCTCCTACTGTATGTTTCTGTTTGGTCTTGGTTGTGGCTCTCCTACTGTATGTTTCTGGTTTGGTCTTGGTTGTTGCTCTCCTACTGTATGTTTCTGGTTTGGTCTTGGTTGTTGCTCTCCTACTATATGATTCTGTTTGGTCTTGGTTGTGGCTCTCCTACTGTATGTTTCTGTTTGGTCTTGGTTGTGGCCCTCCTACTGTATGTTTCTGTTTGGTCTTGGTTGTTGCTCTCCTACTGTATGATTCTGTTTGGTCTTGGTTGTGGCTCTCCTACTGTATGTTTCTGTTTGGTCTTGGTTGTTGCTCTCCTACTGTATGTTTCTGTTTTGTCTTGGTTGTGGCTCTCCTACTATATGTTTCTGTTTGGTCTTGGTTGTGGCCCTCCTACTGTATGTTTCTGGTTTGGTCTTGGTTGTGGCCCGCCTACTGTATGTTTCTGGTTTGGTCTTGGTTGTGGCTCTCCTACTGTATGTTTCTGGTTTGGTCTTGGTTGTGGCTCTCCTACTGTATGTTTCTGGTTTGGTCTTGGTTGTTGCTCTCCTACTGTATGTTTCTGTTTGGTCTTGGTTGTGGCCCTCCTACTGTATGTTTCTGGTTTGGTCTTGGTTGTGGCCCTCCTACTGTATGTTTCTGGTTTGGTCTTGGTTGTTGCTCTCCTACTATATGATTCTGTTTGGTCTTGGTTGTGGCTCTCCTACTGTATGTTTCTGGTTTGGTCTTGGTTGTTGCTCTCCTACTGTATGTTTCTGTTTGGTCTTGGTTGTGGCTCTCCTACTGTATGTTTCTGGTTTGGTCTTGGTTGTTGCTCTCCTACTATATGTTTCTGTTTGGTCTTGGTTGTGGCTCTCCTACTGTACGTTTGTTTGGTCTTGGTTGTGGCTCTCCTACTGTATGTTTCTGTTTGGTCTTGGTTGTTGCTCTCCTACTGTATGTTTCTGTTTGGTCTTGGTTGTGGCTCTCCTACTGTATGTTTCTGTTTGGTCTTGGTTGTTGCTCTCCTACTGTATGTTTCTGTCTGGTCTTGGTTGTTGCTCTCCTACTGTATGTTTCTGTTTTGTCTTGGTTGTTGCTCTCCTACTATATGATTCTGTTTGGTCTTGGTTGTGGCCCTCCTACTGTATGTTTCTGGTTTGGTCTTGGTTGTGGCTCTCCTACTGTATGTTTCTGTTTGGTCTTGGTTGTGGCTCTCCTACTGTATGTTTCTGGTTTGGTCTTGGTTGTGGCTCTCCTACTGTATGTTTCTGGTTTGGTCTTGGTTGTTGCTCTCCTACTGTATGTTTCTGTTTGGTCTTGGTTGTGGCCCTCCTACTGTATGTTTCTGGTTTGGTCTTGGTTGTGGCCCTCCTACTGTATGTTTCTGGTTTGGTCTTGGTTGTTGCTCTCCTACTGTATGTTTCTGTTTGGTCTTGCTTGTGGCCCTCCTACTGTATGTTTCTGGTTTGGTCTTGGTTGTTGCTCTCCTACTATATGATTCTGTTTGGTCTTGGTTGTTGCTCTCCTACTGTATGTTTGTTTGGTCTTGGTTGTTGCTCTCCTACTGTATGTTTCTGTTTGGTCTTGGTTGTTGCTCTCCTACTGTATGTTTCTGTTTGGTCTTGGTTGTGGCTCTCCTACTGTATGTTTCTGTTTGGTCTTGGTTGTGGCTCTCCTACTGTATGTTTCTGGTTTGGTCTTGGTTGTGGCCCTCCTACTGTATGTTTCTGGTTTGGTCTTGGTTGTGGCCCTCCTACTGTATGTTTCTGGTTTGGTCTTGGTTGTTGCTCTCCTACTATATGATTCTGTTTGGTCTTGGTTGTTGCTCTCCTACTGTATGTTTCTGGTTTGGTCTTGGTTGTGGCTCTCCTACTGTATGTTTCTGTTTGGTCTTGGTTGTGGCTCTCCTACTGTATGTTTCTGTTTGGTCTTGGTTGTTGCTCTCCTACTGTATGTTTCTGGTTTGGTCTTGGTTGTGGCCCTCCTACTGTATGTTTCTGGTTTGGTCTTGGTTGTTGCTCTCCTACTATATGATTCTGTTTGGTCTTGGTTGTGGCTCTCCTACTGTATGTTTCTGGTTTGGTCTTGGTTGTTGCTCTCCTACTGTATGTTTCTGGTTTGGTCTTGGTTGTGGCTCTCCTACTAAATGCTTCTGGTTTGGTCTTGTTTGTTAGTCTCCTACCATATGGTACTGGTTTGGTGTTGCTAAATTACAGAGCAGAATAGTGGGTACACGATATGAATGCATCATACTCTTATCTGCTAACATGTGGGTCTGACCTTCTCTGTGCATCTGTGTGGTGCATCACAGACGACAAGGGGAATAGTAGGTCAATGTGTGTCAGCAATTCACTGTGACGTACGAACAAAGAAACAGGTCATTGTGCTAGAGCTAGATTTGACCTTACTGCTATATCTTCACCTTCTCTCTAGTTTGTAGCAGGGTATGCTAATATCATAGAGAATATGACTTTCTGACTCCATCGTCATCCAGGATTTAGACCTTGGAGGCTAATCTTCCTAATTAACCACTTGGGACAGAGGAGTAGAGACAGGAAGGTATTAAAGATACTGAATCATACACAAGACACTGGATTTAGAGGACTGGCATCAGGGAGGTATTTCCAGTATTGAAACGTACAACAAGACACTTGGGACTTAGAGGAATGAAACCAGGGAGGTCTTACCGATACTGAATCGTACACAAGACAGACAAACACAGAGTTGAGACAGAAATACAAACAGGCAGGCAAGTTGTGAGCTTTCTATAAACCTGTACAGAAAAATACTTTGTGGAGACCGATATAGAACACATATTCATCATATTAATACTTTACTAGGGCATACAAAATGTGATAGGTGCTAGGTGCTAGGTGCAGAAGTCAACCAAACGCTTTTTCAGCTCTATGCCAACATATTTTTATCCCACAACAAATACATTGCACTCTCTGCACTCCCCTCTCTGCAGCCAAGAGTTGTACGTCAGAGATGCTGACAAAATCAAACTACTAAAATCTTGTATCTACAAATAGATCACTGATGAGAGCAATTCTCTACAGTGCTAATTGAAATCACACGTTTCCAATGTGTGAGGGCTGGCTAAGTGAATAAATTGCTATTTATGACAACAGTAGTTCTCGCATTCGTTATACTTATTCTTAAAAATACCAGTTAATTAAGTCTGCCTACCTACTCTTGCCACATATTATTATAAGAGGTTCGTCAGAGTTCGCAACTGAGCTTAGCGTTTCGAGAAAAATAAAACTATTGCAGATGAAATTGTTACTTTTCATCTCCTTGGCAAGATGAGTTTCCTGTAATGAAATCTAACTAAGGGGACAGATCAAACAGCACTGAACTCTCTGGCACTGTCCTGAAACAACGCCTGGCCTCTAGTCCCGAGGCACATGTTTAGATCTGAGAGGAGTGGATATATTCCACCTACAGTAGCTTATCAGAGGAACATGTGGAGCAACTACCATAGTAGATTAGGACCTAGAGGTAGAGGCCTAGTGACTTACTCTGGACATTTGCCAACACAATATCTTGCCTTTTCGTGACATACATTGAATGGATCAATATACTGTACTATTTATATACAGTAGTATTTATTTGTATTTTTATGGTGTTTTGAGTAAATATGGTTCTAAGGGTTTATGGATGAAGGTTAAAGTTAGTGTTGATTCTATACTGAGATTGTTGACTTAAAGCCGGCTGCTGACCAACCTCACCTGACCCTGTGTGTAAAGGGAGAGAAAGGAGACAGCTGCTGGGTCATGTCGATAATATGCCCGGAGGAGACTTAGATTGTGTTGGTTAAACGTCTTTAACATGCCCGTAGGAGACTTAGGCTGTGTTGGTTAAACTTGTTTAACATGCCCGGAGGAGACTTAGATTGTGTTGGTTCAACTTGTTTAACATGCCTGGAGGAGACTTAGATTGTGTTGGTTCAACTTGTTTAACATGCCCGGAGGAGACTTAGATTGTGTTTGTTCAACTTCTTTAACATGCCCGGAGGAGACTTAGATTGTGTTGGTTAAACTTGTTTAACATGCCCGGAGGAGACTTAGATTGTGTTTGTTCAACTTGTTTAACATGCCTGGAGGAGACTTAGATTGTGTTGGTTAAACTTGTTTAACATGCCCGGAGGAGACTTAGATTGTGTTGGTTAAACTTGTTTAACATGCCCGGAGGAGACTTAGATTGTGTTTGTTCAACTTGTTTAACATGGCCGGAGGAGACTTAGATTGTGTTGGTTAAACTTGTTTAACATGCCCGGAGGAGACTTAGATTGTGTTGGTTAAACTTGTTTAACATGCCCGGAGGAGACTTAGATTGTGTTGGTTCAACTTGTTTAACATGCCTGGAGGAGACTTAGATTGTGTTGGTTAAACTTGTTTAACATGCCCGGAGGAGACTTAGATTGTGTTGGTTAAACTTGTTTAACATGCCCGGAGGAGACTTAGATTGTGTTGGTTCAACTTCTTTAACATGCCTGGAGGAGACTTAGGTTGTGTTGGTTCAACTTGTTTAACATGCCTGGAGGAGACTTAGATTGTGTTGGTTCAACTTGTTTAACATGCCCGGAGGAGACTTAGATTGTGTTGGTTAAACTTGTTTAACATGCCCGGAGGAGACTTAGATTGTGTTGGTTCAACTTCTTTAACATGCCTGGAGGAGACTTAGATTGTGTTGGTTCAACTTGTTTAACATGCCCGGAGGAGACTTAGATTGTGTTGGTTAAACTTCTTTAACATGCCTGGAGGAGACTTAGGTTGTGTTGGTTCAACTTCTTTAACATGTCCGGAGGAGACTTAGGTTGTGCCATCTAGTGGATATAAATGAATACAGCTATGTGCTTTTACCACCTGGCTATATTTAACATGCCCGGAGGAGAATTAGGTTGTGTAAGTTCATTTTCATACTGTATAAGATGAATCAAAGAGAAAATAAATGTAATAAAAATTCTGTAGAAATCTCCTCAAGCAAAAATATAAACAAATAATACATTATCTGATGCAATTGATTTAGAAAGGGGCAAAAGACAGGGATCTCCCCTTATGTTTTCACTGGCAATTGAACCACTTGCAGAAATAATTAGACAGGACCCAAATGTAACAGGTATCGGTATTGGTAAACATTAATTTAAACTAAACTTATTTGCAGATGATCTCTTGATATACCTGACCAATATTGAAAACGTAATGCCCCCTTTGCTAAAAATATTTGCAGAATACAACAAAATATCAGGTTATAACATTTACGTCAAAAAAAATGAAAAAAAAGATGGCCATAGGAAAAATAAAAATAATAATTCACGATCTACAGCAATCCTTTAAGTGGACCACAAACAATATGAAATACTTAGGATAAGTGGCAACAAACAATAAATATTAAAGCAGGTCTAATTAAATGGAATAATCTCACCATAAATCTTACAGGTAGAATAACGTCTTTAGAATGTCAATGCTGCCAAAATTTTTGTATTTATTTTCAGTAATACCGATTACCCCACCGAAGATATTCTTTAAAAAAGTATACTCCGTCATAACATACTTTATATGGGAAAATAACCCAAGGATGTCCAAGGATTTCACTTGCGACATATAGTTAAATGCACTAAAGAGGAACAATGGGTATATGTTGAAAATGTGCATGGTCATCCCCGGAATTATTTTACATGTCTATTTTCAAAGGATAAAGCTAAGAACATAAACAACTTCATATTTAAGAACATTATAACGATATGGAAGAAAATGAAACATATTTCACAAGAACCAATATCACTCCCTAGAAACACAACCTTATGGAACAATCCTTGGATAGCTTTTCAGAATTAATTGATAAATTAAAAACTAAAGGCATAGAAACCGTAAATAACTTGGTAATAGGAAATACATTTATTTCCATAACAGCTTTAAAAAGCAATTTTGGGTTGACCAATGTAGATACTTTCAAATACATCTAACTTAAAAGTTTTATATCACAAAACTTTGATTTAAAAGCTTTTGGATATCAGAGCAATCTTGAGGGAATCCTATTTGAGTAGGTAAAGGATATTCATATGATAGGTAAGCAATACAAAACCTTGCAGAGAGCCTATACAATTTAAAATCTCTCAGAAAAAAATAAACTATTGGAACCATGATTTAAAAATAACTGATATTGGCACAAGATGGAGGGAGTGTTGAAACATAACTAACGAAATTACAGTTAATGAAAATGTACGCTTACTCCAGTATAAACTAATATATAGAATGTATTATACAAGAGACAGAATTCACAAATTCTACAGCACAATGACAGTCATGTCTCAAGTGTAAAACTACTAATGACTCAATAATTCATGCCTCTAGTTAAAAAAATATCAAAGTTATTGGGGGAGTTGGAAAGATGGGTGTCAGAGGTATTACAATGTAAATGTACTTTTAATTAATCTGTCTGTATATTTCAAGATATGACATATGAGGGTGCAGTGAGATACCTGATGTGTTGGACAAAACTCTTCTAATCAATTATCAAACAAAAAAAGTATACTCAAACTGGATTTCAGCCAATCCTCTGTCGTTCACACAATGGAAAGGTCAAATGCTTTATACATTTTTTTAAAGAGTGTGGGCGATGGAGAAAAACAAAATGATGCAGTTTGAGGCTATGTGGCAGTAAGTGATGTGTTCTGGAGATAGGGATGGTGGCTAGCGGGTATGTGATGTAGTGATGTTAGTATGATGTAGTCGTTTGTATGTGTATGTTTTATATTGTTTATAAAATACAGTACCAGTCAAAAGTTTGGACACACCTACACATTCAAGGTTTTTTTTTTTTTTTTTTTACTATTTTCTACATTGTAGAATAATAGTGAAGACATCAAAACTATGAAATAACACATTTGGAATCATGTAGTAACCAAAAAAGTGTTAAAAAAATCAAAATAATTTTTTATATTCTAGATTCTTTAAAGTAGCCACCCTTTGCCTTGATGACAGCTTTGGACACTCTTGGCATTCTCTCAACCAGCTTCATGAGGTAATCACCTGGAGTGCATTTCAATTAACAGGTGTGCCTTGTTAAAAAGTTAATTTGTGGAATTTCTTTTCTTCTTAATGCGTTTGAGCCAATCAGTTGTGTTGTGACAAGGTAGGGGTGGTATACAGAAGACAGCCTACTCCCAGATTTCTGGCTCCCAGGTACCATAGACACTATGGTTTATTTGTATATAGGTTACTTTAGTTAATAAATATATATTTTGTTATTCCTTGTCTCTACGTTGTCTCCCTTCTGTTACGAGCTTTGAGCCGGTTCGTGACAATAAGTATTTGACCCCCTCTCAATCAGAAAGATTTCTGGCTCCCAGGTGTCTTTTATACAGGTAACGAGCTGAGATTAGGAGCACACTCTTAGTAAAGGGAGTGCTCCTAATCTCAGTTTAGTACCTGAATAAAAGTCACCTGTCCACAGAAGCAATCAATCAATCAGATTCCAAACTCTCCACCATGGCCAAGACCAAAGAGCTCTCCAAGGATGTCAGGGACAAGATTACACAAGGCTGGAATGGGCTACAAGACCATCGCCAAGCAGCTTGGTGAGAAGGTGACAACAGTTGGTGCGATTATTCGCAAATGGAAGAAACACAAAATAACTGTCAATCTCCCTCGGCCTGGGTCTCCATGCAAGGTCTCACCGTGTAGAGTTGCAATGATCATAAGAACGGTGAGGAATCAGCCCAGAACTACATGGGAGGATCTTGTCAATGATCTCAAAGCAGCTGGGACCATAGTCACCAAGAAAACAATTGGTAACACATTATGCCGTGAAGGACTGAAATCCTGCAGTGCCCGCAAGGTCCCCCTGCTCAAGAAAGCACATATACATGCCCGTCTGAAGTTTGCCAATGAACATCTGAATGATTCAGAGGACAACTGGGTGAAAGTGTTGTGGTCAGATGAGAGCTCTTTGGTATCAACTCAACTCGCTGTGTTTGGAGGAGGAGGAATGCTGCCTATGACCCCAAGAACACAATCCCCACCGTCAAACATGGAAGTGGAAACATTATGCTTTGGGGGTGTTTTTCTGCTAAGGGGACAGGACAACTTCCCTGCATCAAAGGGACGATGGACGGGGCCATGTACCATCAAATCTTGGGTGAGAACCTCCTTCCCTCAGCCAGGGCATTGAAAATGGGTCGTGGATGGGTATTCCAGCATGAAAATGACCCAAAACACACAGCCAAGGCAACAAAGGAGTGGCTCAAGAAGAAGCACATTAAGGTCCTGGAGTGGCCTAGCCAGTCTCCAGACCTTAATCCCATAGAAAATCTGTGGAGGGAGCTGAAGGTTCGAGTTGCCAAACGTCAGCCTCGAAACCTTAATGACTTGGAGAAGATCTGCAAAGAGGAGTGGGACAAAATCCCTCCTGAGATGTGTGCAAACCTCGTGGCCAACTACAAGAAACGTCTGACCTCTGTGATTGCCAACAAGGGTTTTGCCACCAAGTACTAAGTCATGTTTTGCAGAGGGGTCAAATACTTATTTCCCTCATTATAATGCAAATCATTTTATAACATTTTTGACATGCGTTTTTCTGGATTTTTTGTTGTTATTCTGTCTCTCACTGTTTCAAATAAACCTACCACTAAAATTATAGACTGATCATTTCTTTGTCAGTGGGCAAACGTACAAAATCAGCAGGGGATCAAATACTTTTTCCCCTCACTGTATATATATATTTTTTAATAAAATGAATAAATGCACAAGTCTTTGCTTTTAGCATTAAGGGTAGCTGAGGTAAGGAGCAAGCTTCAAGTGCATTCATGCAGAATCTGACATTAAATTGGGGGGGGGGGGGGGAAATTGAATTAAAGGGGAAGTTCAGCATTTACAGCATATGTTAAATGGTTCCTTACCCTGAAAGTAGTCTATGGGCCAGGAGAAACTGTAATACACTGTCATGGCCAAATCAACTCAATAATTTGTTTTGACTTTATTTAAAGGTGATTTGACTGTAAAAAAAAAAAAAAAAAAAATATATATATATATATATATTATAATATAACTAAAACATTGCATGTTTGCCGCTGTCACTCCCATTCTTTTTTAGGTAGAGGTGGGACCAATGATCCCACTATCCCATTCTATCAGCAGAGTAGTTTTAGCAGGTATTTCTATATGACCAGCCTTCCTTCAATGGATTTAAACAGGGTCAGCCTGTACTCTCAAAGAATCCACACTCAATCTGCCACTGTGTTTTTGTTTGGGGCGGCCATTTTGTTCAAAGCTCTTCCTCATGTAATGATACCGTCCAGCTATTAATATGCACAGGAACACAGCATTTTTACAGATGGAACAAAGTGGGGACATTGATTGGCAGGAACAAACGTAGGAAGCGAGGGGCAGCCCTGTACACAAAGTCTCCATCCCTGGAGTAGGAAGAGGAGGTGGGAAGGGTTGAATAGTAGAACGGAACAGTGTCAAGAACACACCTGGTGTGCAGGTACATCCTCTACTCACACAGGCTGTCGTGGCCACATAACCATAACACTGCTCTGCAAAAGGTCAGATGAGCACATCTAAATATGAGAGAATAGTATGGACACAACTCCCCCCCCAGTCCCCAGTCTCTAGCAGCAGTAACAGAGAGAATAGTATGAACACAACTCCCCCCAGTCCCCAGCCTCTAGCAGCAGTAACAGAGAGAATAGTATGGACACAACTCCCCCCCCCCCAGTCCCCAGTCTCTAGCAGCAGTAACAGAGAGAATAGTATGGACACAACTCCCCCCCAGTCCCCAGTCTCTAGCAGCAGTAACAGAGAGAATAGTATGGACACAACTCCCCCCCCCAGTCCCCAGTCTCTAGCAGCAGTAACAGAGAGAATAGTATGGACACAACTCCCCCCCAGTCCCCAGTCTCTAGCAGCAGTAACAGAGAGAATAGTATGTACACAACTCCCCCCCCCAGTCCCCAGTCTCTAGCAGCAGTAACAGAGAGAATAGTATGGACACAACTCCCCCCCCCCCAGTCCCCAGTCTCTAGCAGCAGTAACAGAGAGAATAGTATGGACACAACCCCCCCCAGTCCCCAGTCTCTAGCAGCAGTAACAGAGATAATAGTATGGACACAACTCCCCCCCCACCCAGTCCCCAGTCTCTAGCAGCAGTAACAGAGAGAATAGTATGGACACAACTCCCCCCCCCCCCCCAGTCCCCAGTCTCTAGCAGCAGTAACAGAGAGAATAGTATGGACACAACTCCCCCCCCCCCCAGTCCCCAGTCTCTAGCAGCAGTAACAGAGAGAATAGTATGGACACAACTCCCCCCCCCCCCCAGTCCCCAGTCTCTAGCAGCAGTAACAGAGAGAATAGTATGGACACAACCCCCCCCCCCCAGTCCCCAGTCTCTAGCAGCAGTAACAGAGAGAATAGTATAGACACAACTCCCCCCCCCCCAGTCCCCAGTCTCTAGCAGCAGTAACAGAGAGAATAGTATGGACACAACTCCCCCCCCCGCCCCCAGTCCCCAGTCTCTAGCAGCAGTAGTAGTAGCAGTAGCACCAGCTGTTGAAACCATACCTACATGAATTAGTAGCACAGACAGATTGTAATCTCTCATCCTTTCAGCATCGTATCCCAGCCTGCACCTGAGCAGTAGACTCATTAGGCTAAGAGTGTTTCCATGGAGAGTTGTCCTGAGGACAGTATAATCAAGTGGGGACCTCCTCATAGACAGCACTGTCCATCAGACTGACCACGCCAGGACAAGGCAGACAGAGGGAGGGAAGGGAGAGAGACATAACTAAACAAATGTTTGTGTGTGTTTATGTACATAACATTTTTGGGTTTGTGTGTTTCTGCTTGCATGAGTATATTTGTGTGTGCCTGTTTCCTTGCATGAATGTGTGTGAGTGCATGTGTGTATTTTGTGTATGTGTGTGTGACAGAGAAAGAGACAGCTCTATTAAGTTCCCTAATTCGTGCGTCACACCAACGAGCAGTACCTTCCTAAGTAAACATTGTTCTAAATGTATCACCAGAGGGTCATGAGAAAAATAAGTGAACACAACTGAAACCAGAATAGTCTCACTGGGTTATTGTGTCACTGTGTCACCGGGTTAGTTGGAAATAAAACGGAAACTTCGCAGGAAACTTGAAGTTCTTCTACTTGAAGTGTTATTTAGAGATGGCTTTTGCGTTTTGGAAAACTGGTTTGTCTTACAAAAATACTAAAAAAAGACAGTCCAGAAAATCTATGGTTCTATTCTATATTCCCTGTTATATTATTCCAGAATAATAGAATGCTTGTTTTCTCATAATTAGTGTGTGAATGTTATTCACAAACCCTAAAAAGCACAAACATACTTATTACATATCTTTTCCTATTGAAAACAAACATGAAGCATTAAATCCTGTTTTTACACCACTATCCCAATGCAGACTTGCATTATATTCTATAGAATGACTAAAAGCACCAAACAAGAAGATTCAGGTATGAATCCAATCCAGGTCAATTTGATCAAACACCTGAAGGTGAATGTGATCTGGAGAACAACAGTAAAGTCAACACTGAGCTAGATGTCAAAGGTACGGGGCTGCTTTCATAAACTCAGTTTCAGCTACAGATGTTGGATCATAATTTGATCGCTCTTTTGTTGCTGAGAATTTTCCTGCACAGAAGGAAATGCAAACTTTGAGTTTTAAAAAGGCTTCTAAAGTTAGTGATTTCCACTTTGAAATATCAATCTTGATTTGCCCTAATGAAAAATATGTCACCCCTTACAAAATGATCCATTCATTATAATCCACATCATATTTCAAATGTCCTGTTGCTGCAGGATTATTTTCCTGCTGTAGCAAACTGGCTCAAATGAAGATCCTATATCTGGAGGATCACCAGACCTTCAGTTAAGAGTATCACAGGGCTTAATTTAAAAGGCCAGAACATTATCCCTGTACGTTCGGTAGAGACAGAGACAGCCAGGCTTGGGAGGGAGGGAAGGGGAAAGGTGTCTACTCTACGCTGGAAAAGGTTAGGTGGTAATGGGAGAGTACACCTAGATCTCCCTCTGCAAAAGCACAGAGCAGTAGTGGACAGGCTGTTCTCTCATTCCCCCGAACTAGCAGGCAAAGGAGAACGGCTGGCGGTGTGTGTGTGTGTGTGTGTGTGTGTGTGTGTGTGTGTGTGTGTGTGTGTGTGTGTGTGTGTGTGTGTGTGTGTGTGTGTGTGTGTGTGTGTGTGTGTGTGTGTGTGTGTGTGTGTGTGTGTGTGTGTGCCATGCAACAATTTCAAAGTTTTTACTGAGTTACAGTTCATATAACTAAATCAGTTAATTGAAATACATTCATTAGGCTCTAATCTATGGATTTCACATGACTGGGAATACAGATATGCATCTGTTGGTCACAGATACCTTAAAAAAAAGGTAGGGACATGAATCAGAAAACCAGTCAGTATCTGGTGTGACCACCATTTGCGTCATGCAGCACAACACATCTCCTTGGCATAGAGGTGATCAGGCTGTTGATTGTGGAATGCTGTCCCACTCCTCTTTAATGGCTGTGTGATGTTGCTTGATATTGGCGGAAAGATGAACACGCTGCCGTACAAGTCGATCCAGAGCATCCCAAACAATCTCAATGGGTGACATACAGTATCTGGTGAGTTTTCAGGTCATGAAAGAACTGGGACATTTTCATCTTCCAGGAATTCTGTACAGATCCTTGTGACATGGGGCTGTGCATTATCATGCTGAAACATGAGGTGATGGTGGTGGATGAATAGGCACAACAACGTGCCTCAGGATCTCATCACGGTATCTCTGGGCATTCAAATTGCCATCAATAAAATGGAATTGTGTTTGTTGTCCATAGCTTATGCCTGCCCAATACCATTGTCCCACCTCTGCCATGTGGCCCTCTGTTCACAACGTTGACATCAGCCCCATGAAAAGTTAAATAAAAATAAAATAAAAAGTCAGCAAACTGCTCGCCCACACGACGCCATGGCTGGTCTCATAGGATCGCGCCGGTGAAGAAGCCGGATATGGAGGTCATGGGCTTACGTGGTTACAAGTGGTCTGCGGTTATGAGTCAGTTGGACGTGCTGCCAAACTCTAAAACGATGTTGGAGGCGGTTTATGGTAGAGAAATTACCATTAAATTCTCTGGCAACAGCTCTGGTTAACATTTCTGCAGTCAGCACGCCAATTGCACGCTCCCTCAAAACTTGAGACATCTGTCACATTGTGTTGTGACACAAAACTGCATATTTTAGAGTGGCCTTTTATTGTCTCCAGCACAAGGTGTTAATGCTGTTTAATCAGCTTCTTGATATGCCACACCTGTCAGGTGGATGGATTATCTTGGCATAGGAGAAATGCTCACTAACAGGGATGTAAACAACTTTGTGCACAAAATTAGAGATATAAAGTATTTTATACATGGGACCAACACTTAACATGTTGTGTTTATATTTTTGTTCAGTATAAATTAAATCAATGATGAGAAAAGAGTAAGATTAATTGATAACTAAAATAGCATTTCAGATGGTACTCTTTTGGTGCAGAGATGTATTACAGGTACTGACAGTGACGATTTTAGCATGTAAATCTTGGTGGGGCAAAAATGAAAAGTGGGATACATGCCAGCAAAGCCACTACACATAAAAACATAGCTGATATGGCTGACTTGCTTAAACAAATGTGGTTTCTACTGACAATTGAGATGTACAAACTACGGCATAAGGGGGCGACAAGCGGATAAGAGGCAATCCATATTTTCGATTAAGTCATTAATGAGCAAGTGACGACGGACGTAGTCAATATAACTATTTGTTCAGCACATTTGAAATGTACAGCGACATAATTTAGAACATGTACCATTCTTACAGTGTACTCCCTGTACAAGTCAGAACCACAAGATAAATAAATGGGGCATATCAACAGACAATGAAAGCTCTTACAATATTTGATGATTACATTTCTCTAAAACAGGTTATAGGTTATTTGTGCACCACCAAGTTAGAACAGTAGACAAAATTAAGAGGTGAAAATAGACCAAATTATTAGGGTGAGGCACATTGAACACCGTTTGGGTCTTTGCATGTCAAAAAAGATACACGTCATATAACACTATTTGACGCCTTAAATATGCTTTAATTTGACACGTCAAATAACACAATTACATTATATAATGCTGTGTGTGCTGAATTTGCACGTGCAAGCCAAGCACCACAACTACTATCAGTAGCACTGTCAAAGCTGTACAAAAACAAGTAGCCAAACAAGCACACACCTGGCCATGAACGATGTGTTTACAATACCACGTTGGTGAAAATACACCAAATTATTAGGGTGAGGCTACTAACAGCTTACTACACAACATACACTAAGTAATACTTTCTAACCTACAATATACATTTCTCCCTTACATAAACTCAGCAAAAAAAGAAACGTCCTCTCAGTGTCAACCTCGTTTATTTTCAGCAAACTTAACATGTATAAATATTTGAATGAACATAACAAGATTCAACAACTGAGACATAAACTGATCAAGTTCCACAGACATGTGACTAACAGAAATTGAATAATTTCTCCCTGAACAAAGGGGACGTCAAAATCAAAAGTAACAGTCAGTATCTGGTGTTACCACCAGCTGCATTAAGTACCGCAGTGCACCTCCTCCTCATGGACTGCACCAGATTTGCCAGTTCTTGCTGTGAGATGTTACCCCACTCTTCCACCAAGGCACCTGCAAGTTCCGGGACATTTCTGAGGGGAATGGCCCTAGCCCTCACCCTCTGATCCAACAGGCCCCAGACGTGCTCAATGGGATTGAGATCTGGAATCTTCGCTGGCCATGATAGAACACTCGACATTCCTGTCTTGCAGGAAATCACGCACAGAACAAGCAGTATGGCTGGTGGCATTGTCATGCTGGAGGGTCATGTCAGGATGAGCCTGCAGGAAGGGTAACACATGAGGGAGGACGATGTCTTCCCTGTAACGCACAGCGTTGAGATTGCCTGCAATGACAACAAGCTCAGTCCGATGATGCTGTGACAAACCACCCCAGACCATGACGGACCCTCCACCTACAAAATCGATCCCGCTCCAGAGTACAGGCCTCGGTGTAATGCTCATTATTTCGACGTTAAACGCGAAACCGACCATCACCCCTGGTGAGACAAAACCGCGACTCGTCAGTGAAGAGCACTTTTTGCCAGTCCTGTCTGGTGGGTTTGTGCCCATAGGCGACGTTGTTGCCGGTGATGTCTGGTGAGGACTTGCCTTACAACAGGCCTACAAGCCCTCAGTCCAGCCTCTCTCAGCCTATTGCGGATGGTCTGAGCACTGATGGAGGGATTGTGCTTTCCTGGTGTAACTCGGGCAGTTGTTGTTGCCATCCTGTACCTGTCCCGCAGGTGTGATGTTCGGATGTACCGATCCTGTGCAGGTGTTGTTACACGTGGTCTGACACTGCGAGGACAATCAGCTGTCCGTCCTGTCTCCCTGTAGCTCTGTCTTAGGAGTCTCACAGTACAGACATTGCAATTTATTGCCCTGGCCACATCTGCAGTCCTCACGACTCCTTGCAGTATGCCTAAGGAACGTTCACGCAGATGAGCAGGGACCCTGGGCATCTTTCTTTTGGGTTTTTTCAGAGTCAGTAGAAAGGCTGCTTGAGTGTCCTAAGTTTTCATAACTGTGACCTTAATTGCCTACCGTCTGTAAGCTGTTAGTGTCTTAACGACCGTTCCACAGGTGCATGTTCATTAATTGTTTATGGTTCATTGAACAAGCATGGGAAACAGTGTTTAAACCCTTTACAATGAAGATCTGTGAAGTTATTTGGATTTTTACGAATTATCTTCGAAAGACAGGGTCCTGAAAAAGGGACGTTTCTTTTTTTGCTGACTTTATCAGTCATTTATGCAGCAGCATACAATACATTTTTGGACTCACCTTGTGAAGGTGGTGCAGCGGTCCTTTGTTGGCAAATTTTGGCATCAAACTTGGTCATCAAAGTCCGGCATTCTCTGGATTTATGGTGGGAACTCTGGAAAAATAACACAGCCACTCCATTGAATAGCAGGCTAACGTTAGTGGTTTCTTTGCAACGCTTGCAATTAGCCACTGATTCCTTCCAAATGAATTCCAACTTGTTTTGTAATATTTATGTACAATGTCTGATGAGCCCCGATGCGTTTTATCTATAATTTCTCTTTATTATTTATCTTCATATGACAATAATTTAAAAGGATTTGCCAATAGATTGTCGACTTCATGACAACTAATGATGGCTGCTAGCTAAAACTTTGAAAGTAAGTCCAATCAGTCCAATCAAAGCTACTGTAGATATAACATGATTTGGTGTCATTCAATCTGTGGCCAATGACCTTGAGCCTTCTTGCATGGGCACTTCTACTATAACTCTATGGCAGAACCCAAGGGGTAAAGATTTGAGCTCTAACCTTAGAATTGGGGATGACGTACTGTCCTAAGTCTGACAGAAAACTGTGCCAATCATGACAGAAAACTGAGCCAATCAGGCTCAATGCTCTCTATTTCTGCTGGCTAGCCCCACCACCACAGAAAGCACTGAGCTAGGCTGAAACACCTACATTTTGAGGCTGCCTTACTCAAGAAAGCAAAAAAGAAATCATGGTTGTATGTGGCTTTATTAACTCAATTACAATTTTTTTTAACATTGTTTGCAAACTGATATGCGGCACGTATTAATGGCAAAAAAACAAAAAATATATCATTTCTTACCTAAAAGGTCGCCAATGACAGGTCACCACTGGGTACTGAATCTGTAGGGGACTTCTGAGAATGCTACAGAGTTGATGGTGCAGTAGAAAGATCAGTGTACCCCAAGTCCAGAGATTGTGAGTTTAAATCACAGAAGGGGTCATATTGAAAAGTCAGCACTAAGTGATCATGTCAAATGTAATCATATTGTTTAAAGACGTTTACATTATTTTAGCTGAACAGTGTACCACTTACCTTAAAACCCCATACCGTTTCATTACAATATTTAATTTTCACATGTGAAATCAAATTTTGTAATGTGAAATAGCTGTTTTCAGATGTTGAGCAGAAATGTTCACATGAAAACAAAAGAGACACATGAGGTCAGTTGTTCACAAGTCAAACCATATGTTCACATGTATTACATTAAGATTTCACATGTTAACACCACCTCTTCACATCTGAGGAGAATAAAATGTTTTCACCTCACATGTGAATTGCATTGTGGAAAAAACGTTCACACTATTGTCACATGTATCACATGTGGAAATGTTGCATTTATTTCACAGGATCATGTTTTCACATCTGCTCCAATGTTTTCACATGTGCAGTTTCATGTTATCACTTTGCTTTTACATGTTGTCACATATTATCACATTAACTTCACACCAGATCACATGTGAAACACGAGAACACGTGAAATTCATGTGGTTTTTCCATAAGGGAAAATAAATATCATCATTCACCAACAATTGCAGGAACTAGAGTGATCCAGGAACCAGCTTATTCTGATTATCAGCTTCACTGGCTTTTCTGAATAAACTAAAAAGCAGGGTGTCAAATTCCTGAAGGGCCGAATGTCTGCAGGGTTTTGCTCCTTCCTTATGCTTAATTGATCCATTAAAAACGTATTCGGGATCGGTGTCCCTTCCACGGGGCGGTTGAGCTAACGTAGGGTAATGCGATTAGCATGAGGTTGTAAGTAACAAGAACATTTCCCAGGACATAGACATATCTGATACTGGCAGAAAGCTTAAATTCTTGTTAATCTAACTGCACTGTCCAATTTACAGTAGCTATTACAGTGAAATAATACCATGCTATTGTTTGAGAAGAGTGCACAGTTTTGAACATGAAAAGTTATTAATAAACAAATTAGGCACATTTGGGCGGTCTTGATACAACATTTTGAACAGAAATGCAATGGCTCATTGGATCAGTCTAAAACATTGCACATACACTGCTGCCATCTAGTGGCCAATATCTAAATTGCAGCTGGGCTGGAATAATACATTATGGCCTTTCTCTTGCATTTCAAAAATGATGGTACAAAAAAAATACAAAAGAACGGTTGGTTTTGTCTTTGTATTATCTTTTACCAAATCTATTGTGTTATATTCTGATACATTCCTTTCACATTTCCAAAAACTTCAAAGTGTTTCCTTTCAAATGGTACCAATAATATGCATATCCTTGCTTCCTGGCCTGAGTTACAGGCAGTGAGATTTGGGTATGTCATTTAAAGGCAATTTATTTTTTAAAGGGGCGGATCCTTTAGAGTTTGTCAGGTCACTGATTAGTTAGGAACTCCCATTACCTGGTTGTCTAGGTCTTAACTGGACAGAATTTGAAAGAAAAATCAAAAACCAATGGACACATGGCCCTCCAGGAATTGAATTTGACACCCCTGCTGTAAAGGTAATAACTAAATAAAGAATACTTTAAAGGGCCTTAGCTAAGAGCAACAGCACGTGATGGTTAATATCTAACTCTACTTTACAGTGGAAGAGATTAGAATAGCCCTCCACCTCCAGCACCCGGTCCAACACCACTTTATTCTAGGCAGTCATTTTACCTCTGCACATTTCATGGTGTAGCAAACTGACGAAGGTGACATAACAGAATGATGACAGGACATGTCTTGGTGGAGCACACTGAGGTAGGTGACATAACAGAATGATGACAGGACACGTCTTTGTGGAGCACACTGAGGTAGGTGACATAACAGAATGATGACAGGACATGTCTTTGTGGAGCACACTGAGGTAGGTAACATAACAGAATGATGACAGGACACGTCTTTGTGGAGCACACTGAGGTAGGTGACATAACAGAATGATGACAGGACATGTCTTGGTGCAGCACACTGAGGTAGGTAACATAACAGAATGATGACAGGACATGTCATAGTGCAGTACACTGAGGTAGGTGACATAACAGAATGATGACAGGACATGTCTTGGTGCAGCACACTGAGGTAGGTGACATAACAGAATGATGACAGGACATGTGATAGTGCAGTACACTGAGGTAGGTGACATAACAGAATGATGACAGGACATGTCTTGGTGGAGCACACTGAGGTAGGTGACATAACAGAATGATGACAGGACATGTCATAGTGCAGTACACTGAGGTAGGTGACATAACAGAATGATGACAGGACATGTCAGCAGTCACTCTGGACGTGTGCTGCCGTCTCACTCTCTCTATTCCATCTGTATTATCCTTCCTGAAAAAGCTAAACCAATTCCATATCTTCCCCGGGCCCCTTTCTGTTCCAAAAGTGGTTGAGTGGGGATGAGTTTAACTCCACCATACAGTAGCCTTGAGCATCAGTGAGTAAGTATGAGTGGAAATAATGATAATACTGTTTGATGAAGTCCCATCTGGAGAAGAAGGTACGTAAAAGTATAAAAGGAATCCATGAATGAATGCTGTGGATGACTAAGGCTAGCGTGTTATTGTGGCCACACATGATTACACTGTACAAAGATGGTTAATGGGATCTGGTTAATGGGATCTGGTTAATGAGATATGGTTAATGGGATCTGGTTAATTGGATCTGGTTAATGTGATCGGATTAATGTGATCTGGTTAATGTGATCTGGTTAATGTGATCTGGTTAATGTGATCTGATTAACGTGATCTGATTAACGTGATCTGATTAATGTGATCTGGTTAATGTGATCTGGTTAATGTGATATGGTTAATGGTGTATGGCTAATGTGATCTGGTTAATGAGATCTGGTTAATCTAATCTGGTTACGGTGATCTGATTAATGTGATGTGGTTAATGTGATCTGGTTAATGGGATCTGATTAATGTGATCTGAGCAGCACTTCTCTCCTTTGTCCTGTCTTTTCATCTTCGTGGTTCCTACTCTCACAGATATAAAGAATCAGGAGAGTTATTGTTATTCACTGTCATTATGGGGATTTATGTCACTAGTCTTCAACAAGCCTCCTAAAACTAAATGAGGCCCGTAGAGACGTGTGCATGCATGTGAGCATGTGAGAGATTGTTTGTGAGTCTGTGTATGAAAAGGACAAGGCCTCTCAAGGCTAATGAGTGCGATTTGACTGTTAAACTCATGGGTGCACTTGCAATGGATGCCAGTCCTGACTTGAATGGGAACTGCCATCTAAGGTTTATATTTCTATGGTTGGTTCTGGCTGTCGGTTTGCCTTTTGCAGATTTCAAAATACAATCGTGGAAAAAATTTACATTTTGGAAAAGAAAATACGAATCTGTCTGTAGAACCAATGGAAGAAAAAAATGGAATCTCACCATCTCCCAATTTGTAGCTAACAGCAGCACAGTTATTCAAAGTAGCTCATCTTGAGATATGCTATTGCCACGACATAGATTCATCATCATCATTAAGTGAGTCAGAGTTCCACTGGAAATGTTATTTAGTAGCCTACAGTACTGTGGCCAATGATATACTATATACAGTATATACAGTACCACTAGCGGTTCTGGGGGGGGGGGGGGGGACAGAGGGGGCCAGTGCCCTTGTGACAACAATTTTGGGGGACACCCTTGTGGCCCCCCTAAATGTGGAGTATGAAATAATTTTTACATAACACATTTTTGCTATCGTTCTTTTTTTACATCCGTTATTAGACAGTGGCAACGCGGAACATGGTCTTTTGCCTGCTAATGCCTGCAATGCAGTGAAGAAAACAATATGACAACAATAACGTCTAATGTAACTGGCCCCTCTAACAGTACAACTGGCCCCAGTTTGGCCCCCCCAGTTGAAATGGTCTAGAACCGCCAAAGTTTGGACACACCTACTCATTCCAGGGTTTTTCTTTATTTTTAGTATTTTCTACATTGTAGAATAATAGTGAAGACATCACACATTTGAAATAACACATATGGAATCGTGTAGTAACCCAAAAAGTGTCAAACAAATCGAAATATGTGACCCGATTCAGGAAACTAGGCGTATGTTGCAAGTCACGACTTCACAGGAGAGCCGTTTGAACGTTAAAAAAAATTGGGATCAAAATGCATTTTTTGGCAGAAATGCCTTCTCGAACATGTGAACTTTCATGTGCCTTAATAACAAACTTGTATGCCATCTGTAAATACTAATACAATTGTTAAATTACGAGCCTTGTAGGTTAAGCCACAGAAAAAGGAAGCAACCTTCCCATTAGCCATGATTGGCTTAGATGATGATTAGGCTGGTCATGCCGAGACAGGAGTTCAGATTGGTTTGCCATATAGAAGGCTTCTGTCTATGTGAGCTTGTCAATCTGAATTGGTAATCCTGTCGAACGTGGCTTTAAAAAAAAATGATTGTGTAGTGAAGCTGCATAAGTGTTGCTTATGTTTTGAAATCAGTGGAATTAGAGTGTGATAGCGAACGAGATGGAGAAAACACCTGTCTCCGGATTACATCTTCAAACTAAGGGCAACCGTGGTATGGCATTCCTGACAGGGAGACGTGTCCATTATGCATGATGATGTATACAGGTAAGGTAGTCTAGCTTTAGCTAGCTACATTTTCAGATATTACACGTTTCTTTTGACAGAACGTGGTTTCATTTTAAGCTAAAGTGTACTGTTAGCTAGCTAGCTAACATTAGCTGGCTGGCTCCCTAGCTGATGTTATTATTCATTTCCCAGAGCCTTTTGCTTTTCTAGTTAGAGCCTAATGTTAGCTAGCTAACATTGAACCTGGTTGGTTAACTCCTAGCACTATGGAATTGTTGGCACTTTGTTAATTGTTGTTTAACTAGCTAACATTAGCTGGCTGGTGCATTAGCTAATGTTACGTGATGTGTGTGAACTTACACTTTGTTTACCTAGCTAGGTTAATTGTTTACCTAGCTAGCTAGCTATATGTCTGAAGCTAAAGTGCACTGGTAGCTAGCTAGCTAATGGCTGGCTACCTAGCTGACATTATTATTCGTTTCCCAGAGCCATTTGCTTTTCTAGTTAGAGCTTATGTTAGCTAGCTAACATTGAACCTGGTTGGTTAGCTCCCAGCACTGTGGCATTGTTGGCACTGTTCATTGTTGTAGAACTAGCTAACATTAGTTGGCTGGTGTCAGTAAACGTCTGCAGAAAAGCGTAACGAAATTGTTGTCAGCGGGCTGTTTTCATGTTATCCAGAGGTAAACAAATCATAGGCCAGAGAGTCAAGTGGTGCACTCTGAGAGCGAAACGAGATGGGTGGGGCTAAAGCTTAAGAGGGTGTGAACGATGCTGAATGCGTGTAGACAAAGATGGGCTCTTCACTAGATACCAAAATATTCAAAGGTCATTTTCTCAAAAGTGAGTTTACAAGTTGATCAACTTTCAAAGCAGAATTACTTTCCCATTGTTCCTCAAATGCAGTGTATGATATACCATTTTGTAGCTCTGAGTCTCTACTTTTATCCAATGTAAAAAACACGATTTAAAATGTTGTTACATAAGACCGAATCCAGGTGGTGAGCCACATATATTTATATAAAATATGTAAACTAGCCACCCTTTGACTTGATGACAGCTTTGCACACTCTGGCATTCTCTCAACCAGCTTCATTAAGGTACGTATCTGGAATGCATTTCAATTAACAGGTGTGCCTTGTTAAAAGTTAATTTGTGGAATTTCTTTCCTTCTTAATGCGTTTGAGCAAATCAGTTGTGTTGTGACAAGGTAGGGGTGGTATACAGAAGATAGCCCTATTTGGTAAAATACCAAGTCCATATTATGGCAAGAACAGCTCAAGTAAGCAAAGAAAAATGACAGTCCATCATTACTTTAATACATGATGAGTCCAAATGTGAGATTTTTGGTTCCAAAAGCCGTGTCTTTGTGAGACGCAGAGTAGGTGAACGGACAATCTCCGCATGTGTAGTTACCACCGTGAAGCATGGAGGAGGAGGTGTGATGGTGTGGAAGTGCTTTGCTTGTGATACTGTCTGTTATTTAGAATTCAAGGCACTCTTAACCAGCATGGCTACCACAGCATTCTGCAGCGATACGCCATCCCATCTGGTTTGCGCTTTGTGGGACTATCATTTGTTTTTCAACAGGACCCAATCCGCCTTCAGGCTGTTTAAGGGCTATTTGACCAAGAAGGAGAATGATGGAGTGCTTTATCAGATGACCTGGCCTCCACAATCCCCCAATCACCATTGAGATGGTTTGGGATGATTGGACCTCAGATTGAAGTAACAACAGCAAACAAGTGCTCAGCATACAGGGCGGCAGCGTAACCTAGTGGTTCGAGCATTGGACTAGTAACCGAAAGTGTTGCAAGTTCGAATCCCCCAGCTGACAAGTTACAAATCTGTTGTTCTGCCCCTGAACAAGGCAGTTAACCCACTGTTCCTAGGCTGTTAACTTGCCTAGTTAAATATGTGGGAACTCCTTTAAGACTGTTAGAAAAGCATTCCAGGTGAAGCTGGTTGAGAGAATGCCAAGAGTTTTCAAGGCAAAGGGTGGCTGCTTTGAAGAATCTAAAATATATTTTGATTTGCTGTCACGTCCTGACCAGTATAAGGGGTTATTTGTTATTGTAGTTTGGTCAGGACGTGGCAGGGGGTGTTTGTTTTATGTGGTTCGGGGTTTGTTGGGATATGTATTTATGTAAGAGGGGTGTTTGTTTTATGTGTTCTGGGGTTTTGGGGTATTGTTCTATGTTTTGTATTTCTATGGGTTTTCTATGTTGTGTATTTCTTTGTTGGCCTGGTATGGCTCTCAATCAGGAACAGCTGTACATCGTTGTTGCTGATTGGGAGTCATACATAGGTAGCCCTGTTTTCACCTGTCTTTTTTGGGAAGTTGTTTTTGCACTGCTAGGGTTAGCCTGCAAAACTGTTTAGCTGTCGTTCGTTTTGTTATTTTTGTTAAGTGTTCAAATTTATTAAAATAAAACGCTAAAATGAGCACTCAACCCGCTGCACCTTGGTCTACTTCATACGACGGCGTTACATTTGCTTATCATTTTTTGGTTACTACATGATTCTATATGTGTTATTTCATAGTTTTGATGTATTCACTATTATTCTACAACTTATAAAATAGTAAAAATAAAGAAAAACCCTTGAATGAGCAGGTGTGTCCAAACTTTTGACTGGTACTGTATATTTTCTCCTAATATTGTACAATCTGTGTGTCACTTCATTGAACTGGGCTATTGTTTGTTTGAATTTAAGACTAGATTGAATTTAAGACTAGATTGAATTTAAGACTAGACTCAGTTTGTCAGTCAGAGTAGCCACTCATTTCGGTAATTTGTGCGGTATTAAAAAATATTCAGCTTATGTGTTCTGTCATGTAAATGATGTAGAATTTTTACAGGAAGTAAATTTACTATGCATCAAATTGCATCTTGGTACACCTGTCACGACTTCCCCCGAAGTTGGTCCCTCTCCTTGTTCGGGCGGCGTTCGGCGGTCGACATCACCGACCTTCTAGCCATCGCCAATCCACTTTTCATTTTTCATTGGTTTTGTCTTGTCTTCCATCACACCTGGTTCCAATTCCATCAATTACATGTTGTGTATTTAACCCTCTGTTCCCCCCATGTCCTTGTCCGTAATTGTTTGTTGTAGTGCTAGTGCACGGTATGCTGGTTATTACCGGGTTTTGTTTGACCCATTTCATGTATTGTTCTGTTGACGGTGGTTTTGTGTTTATTAAAACGACACCGTTGTAAATCAGTTTTCGCTCTCCTGCGCCTGACTTCTCTGGCGCCAGTACGCACCTCATTACAACACTGATTTGTTTTAAAGGGGGTGGGCTACAAAAACAACAAAGCCCCAGGGCCTATGATTTCTTAATCCGGCCCTGCTAATGACACTGATAGTTAGGAAGTTGACCTTACAACTATTTTCTCAGAACTGACACCACTGAGGAGGTTGACCTGATTATTAATTCCTCAGATTATGACACCACTAAGGAGGTTGACCCAATTTTTCATTCCTCATAACATGAATCCACTGAGGAGGTTGACCTGATTACTCATTCCTCAGAACATGACACCACTAAGGGTTCCCATGGTGATTGATGGCATATCCTGTTGTATGCTGAAAGGTGTGTGACTGTAATGTCCAGACACCTGACAAAAATACATCTGCAGGGATATATCAATAGCATTGTCCTCATAATTGGTATCTATGCATGTTTTGTAGCAATGTTAGGGTTGATTTTGCATTTATTCCACATGGGTCTGACGTGAAGAGCTGGTGTGGCCGCTGCCTGGCACACTTTCCATTGCTATGCTACTCCGGCCCCGACATTGTGTCTCACTCCCTCTCTCTCTCACACACACACACAGACACGCACACACACACACACACCCCGTATCGTGCTGGCTCACCAAGGTGATTGTATAAGCCCTAAAGTGGTGACCAATGACTGCTTTATTGAGCTGGCACTTACGTTGCCATGTGCAATTCACTGGTCTCCGGCTGTGGAGAGAGGGAGTGAGGGAAGAGGAGGTGACTTGTTAGAAGAGTAGAGTCCAGTAAGGGAGACTAATTAAGGTGTGTTTGTCCCCTTGCACACGAAAGCACACGACACACACACACACACACACACACACACACACACACACACACACACACACACACACACACACACACACACACACACACACACACACACACACACACACACACAGGTGCACACATACATGGGCCAACACACACATACTTGCACACACCAGCTACTCATCTCCCTCAGTGTTTCAGGTCTAATGAGCTCAGTGAATCACCAGGCTGCTGGATCTCTTCCTCATGTTCTTCAGTGTGTCAGGTCTAATGAGCTCAGTGAATCACCAGGGTCCTAGATCACACAGCAGCAGGCCAGCCTCTGACAGAGCTGGACCTCACTGGAAACCAGAGCTGGTCTATTCTCCCTTATTTCGTTCTGTGCATCGGCCCTATGGGCAGGACTGGACATCAGCAGGTCAGATTATGTGGAAGAGAGAGACAGGGCTCTCAGGAAAGATGCAATGACCTGTTATAGCTCCCTCTCATTTTGCATGGAAAGTGGATTACTTCACAATCTGTAAAATGTGAACACAACTGGACACACCTTCTCATTTTCAAAGCATGTGTTCGACACAATAGGGTTACTAGCAAGCTTAGTCATTGGTAGCTAGCTAGTTAAGATGGCTAACACAAATCACTAGCTAGCTAGCTGTAGCATGAGTGGAGAGCTGAAGTCATCTGGAGAACCATGTTCCACCTGTCACTTGCCAGTCACTGTCTATTTCTGCTTCATGTTGCAAATTACTGATGACCGACTGGACGTAGCTAGCAACTCCTTGTGCATTAGCTAGACCATCAACGTTTGTTAGCAAACTCTTTGTGTATTAGCTAGACCACTAGGTAGCTAGATACAGTAGCAAATAACATTAGCCATGAGCTGGCTGCTAATCACTTAGCTTGCTAGTGTCACACCCTGGCCGAGAGGGGCTGTGACTGAATTAACATAGATAGGACTACACCACCCTAGGTTTTCACAAAGATCATAGGTGTGACGTTCGTCATAGAGAGGAGACCAAGGTGCAGCGTGGTAAGTGCTCATGATTAATATTTATTATAACTCAGAACACTAAATCAAAACAACAAACAAAGGAAAACGAACGTCATGTTCTGCAGGCTTTACTGAGCTGTACAAAAACAAGATCCCACAACTGAAAGTGGGAAAAAGGGCTGCCTAAGTATGATTCCCAATCAGAGACAACGATAGACAGCTGCCTCTGATTAGGAACCATACTCGGCTAAACACAAAGAAATAGAAAACATAGAATGCCCACCCCATGTCACACCCTGACCTAACCAAACAGAGAAAAACGGCTCTCTCAGGTCAGGGCGTGACAATAGGGAGCTGTGAATAATACTCCTGACATAGGCTACACAGGTTCTCTTAGTTTCGGGTTGAGTGGAAGAACATGGATGGTGAAAGGCAGGTCACAGTTCAGTTTATTTTATTTATCCCATTTATTTCAGTTTCTATAAACCAAGTTATCATTTAGCCATTTGCTTTATCTCAAAAGGAGTGCGCATATAACAAAACAATTAGCACAATCAAACAACAATTAAATCGAACAAAGACAGCATTCAGTGTAGGTGGAGGGAAAGCATACTAACTTTAATTATAAGGGGCGGCAGGTAGCCTAGTGGTTAGAGCGTTGGGCCAGTAACCAAAAGATCGAATCCCCGAGCTGACAAGGTAAAAATCTGTCATGCTACCCCTGAACAAGGCAGTTAACCCCTTGTTCCTAGGCCGTCTTTGTTCATAACTGACTTGCCTAGTTGAATAAATAAAAAAATAAAAAATAATAAACTGGGTGGTTCGAGCCCTGAATGCTGATTGGCTGACAGCCGGGATATATCAGACCATATACCACAGGTATGACAAAACAGTTATTTTTACTGCTCTAATTACTTTGGTATCCAGTTTCTAATATCATTAAGGCAGCTCGGGGGTTTGTGGTATATGGCCAATATACCACGACTAAGGGCTGTATACCCCACCCTCTCGGGCTTTATTGCTTAACTATAACTCAGGCCATCATTTAATCAAAGTCCTTCTCTTAGCAAAACCAAGGCTTCTAAGGGAGCTCTGCTACAGCAGAATCCAATCAAAAATCTCTGATTCCATCGCTATAAGCCAGAACAGAGACAAATCCTCATGACAACACATCTGCACTTCCCTCAATTACCCCTCAGGTACACTGTCACTTTCAAAGAGAATGCCACTAAACTCTTAAATGCCTGTTCCTCTGATTAACGTCAATGGGTTGTTTAAAGCCTTTTTATCTGAACAAGTATTACCTAAATAGGCATTCACATTTCCTACTCATATTCTTTCTGTTCATATCTTTCAGCTGTAATTATTACTTATCTTCGACTAATGACATGTTTCCTGTTGTAATCTGTCCTCTTTTCGTTAGACCTCTTGTTCCTTTCCTACAGACCACCGCGAACTGGATGGAGCCTGCTGGCAGAGACCTTTAAGGGATCAAACAGCTGAAGGGCAATTGGTGTCATAGGACAGATACCACCTTCCCCTTTAACTAACAGTAACACCTCAGCTCATTAGATGGCTTTCATTCTATTTTTACTTCATTTTCTGCCAGCATGGTTTTTTCATAGAGAACCAACACGTAGGGCCTCCACCAATAACTGTACAATGTACTTCTGTAGAGCCTAAACCTTTATTTTAGGAATGTTCAGGTTCAATATGTTTGTCTGTTACTCAATAAAGTGACATATTATACATACAGTAAGTATCATATCGTAATATAAACTGTGGAGACAAGCAGTTGCAGATACACTTCCTATAGAATCTGGATATGTATGACATCACTTCCTTTCTGTTCCTTGTCGTGTGACCCCAGGTGGGTGAGGACAGCTCCAACAGAAAGTTCCTGGTGTAGACATGCTAGATATAGACATTAGAAAATGAACAGGATAATTAGTTGGTCTTAGAACATAAAGATCATTTTCACCAGAAAAATAAGGAAATGCGTTGTCAGTTGTCTTTGTCAGTTGTCTTTGAATTCAAATTATGCTGTCCTTATGTCAATCTGACATATTGTTTATCCGGTGAATAAAAATCAGAAGATTTTGTTTTGGTGGCCCCATGCCTCATGCTTGTGACAGCAGGAGGCTTTGAGTTGTTTACAACAGTTTCATCTGCCAGATAGCTTTTTGAGGGATTATTTTTTTTTTAAATGTACAGAAACCAAATAGGTTGCCATTTTCAAGATTTATAATAAGCCCAAGGATTGGAAGGTGAAGTTAAATGAAACACTCTGTTGCCTGGCAACAGTAGCTTAGTGCTGGTCCTGCCTTACATAAGAGCAAAAAGTATGATGGGGAATTACAGATGAAGAGCTTTAATAGCTTTCCATTATTTTATCAGTCCCTTTGGCTGTAAGTGCTGAGGTGTCGAGGGTAGGACAGATGATGAATCAAACAGTGCTATGTCTGTTACTGACATCTCTTCAGCTTGGTAAAGCACATCATTTGCTGGAAAATGTTCTATGAACAAGTTGGGTACAACACTTTTGTCACATTAGAAAACATAACTGTATAACTGGTTATAACATGATTACAGCTATTAGGGTATAAGACTATTGATAAAGTTCTATTTAACAAAGAGAAAAAAATTACAAATGTTCTACTTTTCTTTATGTCTTCTTTTCAATATTGCACCCACAGTAGTCAGAGACCAAACCAAAAACACCAATGGACTGTGTGGAAGTAAGGTGTGTGTGTGTGTGTGTGTGTGTGTGTGTGTGTGTGTGTGTGTGTGTGTGTGTGTGTGTGTGTGTGTGTGTGTGTGTGTGTGTGTGTGTGTGTGTGTGTGTGTGTGTGTGTGTGGTTGTGTGTGTGTGTGTTTGAGAGGATGCAACCAGGGTGGTCTACTACGAATCTAGCTACATCTATTCAGGATTTCAGTTACTGTAGCTTCATATTCCAGGTCAGGCTTCATCCATGTTACAAAGGTGGATATAGATTGAGTCTGCTCGAGCCGGGCCTGAAACTGCACGTTCATGTGGCATGTGACTAGTCGAACTCCAAACTCTTCATTGAGACAATGCTGAAACATCCATCCGTGGGTGAGTCAGTGCACATTACATTTTTTGCCAAAAAATAAATAAATAAATTTACTGTGAAATGACGTTTCAAATGCACACTGTCATTACTAAATGTCAGGTGTTATATGTATTTGAATATGACAATTTTTAACACACATGAACATTTTATTAAAACATTTAATCAGTAGTCTTCCTTAAAAATATGATCTGGAGAACAACACACTCTTAGCAAGAGGGTGGGAATTGTGATGACCCTCTCACTCTGTCTGCCGTATTCTCTCTCTTTGCTCTTGTTTCCTTATTAGGATGCCGGTGGGCGGAGTTGGGAGGGTCGTCAGCTACATGGGAAACACCTGGGCCCGGCTGTGTCCCTGGATAAATAGACCTCTTCCACAGTCATTGAGGAGACTCTCTCCATGCAGACACACTATGGTATATTTGTATATAGGTTACTTTAGTTAATAAATATATATTTTGTTATTCCTTGTCTCCACGTTGTCTCCCTTTTGTTACGAGCTTTGAGCCGGTTCGTGACAAATGGGAGCTCATCCGGGATTTTGAGCGTATTGTGTTTGGGAGAGAACGTGGAGTTAATGTTAAATTCTGTACGTGCTCTGTTTGTGTATTTTGTTTGTTTGAGTTTGATAGGCCCAGTATTGGTTGCCTTTGTTTGTTTGGTTTGTGTACTGCGTTGGAGAGAGTACATTGTTCTAGTCGCTGGTGGGACATCGGTCTGAGGAGGTGAGTACAATCGGCTGTGTACCTCGGTGGGAGATTTGGGTAGGGTAGTGAAACTTACTACCCAGAGCTATAGCCTTTCTTTTTCCCCTGTTAGGTTTAGTGACGTGTTTCATTTTGGAATATGTTGGACATGGTTAATGTTTGTTATTTTTGTGTGGTGTCTGTGGACTGAGCAGTTGTCTCGGGGGCACATCCGTGGCTTGGTGGAATCTGCCAGCGTGCTGGGGGGTTACTTCCTTGCCAGTGGGCTACAGTGCATAATTACCCACCACGAATCCGCACGAAGACTAGGGTTGAGTTATTGTAGGTTTTGGGGAAGCTCCATATCTCATCTCTTTTCTGTGGTGCCCAGTGTGATTGTAATTTCTCTTGTTGTGGTCTGGTGTGCTCAGCAGAGGGGTTGAGCGAGATTATGTTTTAGTATTTACTTCTGACTATGAGTCGTTGGGAAGTGACTATGAGTCGTTGGGAGATGTTGTTAAAATTAGGAAGGACCCTGAGATGTTCTTTTCGTTGGAGCTTGTAGTTGACGGTCTCTTGTGTGCCCTGTTCCTGAATGTTTACGTGACTGACCATTGTTTAGTATTGTCAGGTTCTATCTCTCCTGTCTGTTCCCTCCTGGTCTCGTTTTCTTCTTTCCTCTTAAACATTGCTTCCTGTGCGCAAATGTTGCTGAGGTCTGGGGAGGAGGTTGGCTGGGGCAAGTGGAAGTGTGAACATGTAACCACTCATCAATTTGGGACGCAGAGGCTGTGTCAATTTGGGATGCAGAGGCTGTGTCAATTTGGGATGCAGAGGCTGTGTCAATTTGGGACGTAGAGGCTGTGTCAATTTGGGACGTAGAGGCTGTGTCAATTTGGGACGCAGAGGCTGTGTCAATTTGGGACGCAGAGGCTGGTACGTTGTTCCGGGGTCCTTGTTGGTCCCCGGTTTTATGGGGGGTGTGACGGCCCTCCCACTCTGTCTGCCGTATTCTCTCTCTTTGCTCTTGTTTCCTTATTAGGATGCTGGTGGGCGGAGTTGGGAGGGTCGTCAGCTACATGGGAAACACCTGGGCCCGCGTGTGTCCCAGGATAAAGGCACATCTTCCACATTCATTGAGGAGACTCTCTCCAGGCAGACACACTATGGTTTATTTCATAGGTTCACAACTCGCAGCTCAAACACTTAATTCAGGATAAGCGACGTTATCCAAGAGTTAGTCTGGTTAATTCTGAAGGATTGGTTGCCATAGAAATGTCCCTGACTAAAAGATGAGCTACTTTCGTGTCACCGGTTATCCCGAGTTGAACTCTGAGTTGACCAAAGTTAGCTTGCTAACTTCCTGATGTACATTCGTTGTACACCCCTCAGCACACACTGAAACAAAGACTTTGGGATTGGCAGCTAAGTATGGCAGTCATAAAGAGCTAGAAATTAGACACACACACACACGCATACAATCACAAAGCCAACGAACACACTGTACTTGCTGACTTTATGTAGGTAGAAATGAGATTTAATGATGGGTACTTTCAGTCTCAGGTTAATGGACAGACAGCAGAATACGACACAGAGAAAGAAGTCAAAGGTTACTGTCTAGAAAAGGGTATATTCAGAGAGGAGAAGTACACGTGCCTGATCAGAAAGAACATTGCTGATGTTTCTCACAAACAGACAGACAGAAATACACTCACACACACAATTGAATGATATCTGCACAACATCAGATACTTGGGCAGCAACCCTAGTCAACACTAGTCATAAGAGTGATGTCATAATGTCAGCTGTTCAGACAGACTGACCACAGCATCAGGAGTAGTGGGACTCCTGTATCTGCCCATCCCTCTGACCAATCAGAGAGGATACAAAGGACATGGTTCACAGGGGTCCTCTCCCTTCCACCCACCATCTCTGTACCGCCATCTGCCCACTGCTGCACCATCGCAGGGGCCTGACTGGTACCAGTTCCCTGGTCCTATCTAACCTCCACTAGCAGACAGAAATTGGTGCGGCCCCAAACAGATGATACGATAGGAGTTAAGTTATTCTCTGTGACTCAGACTGGGACGACATAGAGGCCATTGGCCGCACGATCTGGCCACACTGAGAACATGTGAGAACTCCTACACATTTCAGACATGTGAGGGTTGGTTGACCCATTAAAAAAAACACATTGAGGCAATTGAGATATCAAGAGTAGAAAAAAACTGCTGAGATTAGATGATGTTGGCCTCCCTAATCAGCCCGACCCTAAAGGACAACTATCTAAGGCATGTATAGGGAAGGGCACATCAACAGGAACAATAGGGATCCCTAATCTAAGTGCAAATGAACGATCAATAAAGTTCCCAGCTGTGCCTGAATCTACTAGCGCCTTATGCTGGGAATGAGGGGAAAACTCAGGAAATTCTATACATACACATGTGCGCAACAGGGAGCTCTGGTGTGAGTCGGGTGCCTACTCACCTGGGATGATCCACCAGTGCCCTGCCTGCTGCCTCAACTCCCTGGGGAACCTCCCCAGCACCGACCAGCATTGTGCCCGCTGCGGCCACATGTGGTGCAGGAAACGGCCCCCCCTCCGGTCACCCTCAGAGCAGCACCTCCGAGCTCCATAGGTGTAGGGTCGGAGGTGCTGGGGGATGGAATGGACGGGCCCCGATCCGGACGTCCGCGAGTGGCCAACAGGTTATCCAGGATGGATAAATCCACCAGCTGGTCAAGGGTAAGGGTGGTGTCCCTGCATGCCAGCTCCCGACGAACGTCCTCATGTAGACTGCACCGGTAATGGTCGATCAGGGCCCCTTCATTCCATCCCGCGCTGGCTGCCAGGGTCCTGAAGTCCAATGCAAAGTCCTGTGCGCTCCTCATCCCCTGTCAAAGATGGAACAAGCGTTCCCCCGCCGCTCTCCCCTCAGGTGGATGATCGAAGACCACCCGGAAGCGGTGGGTGAAATCCTCATAGTGGAACAACGCTGCGCCTTCTCTCCCCCATACGGCGTTGGCCCACTCAAGTGCTCTCCCCGACAAACGCGAGATGAGGGCGTACCAGCTCTCGTGTCCCGAGGGAGCCGGGTGGACGGTCACCAGGTAGAACTCCAACTGGAGCAGGAACCCCTGGCACCCGGCAGCCGTCCCATCATATGCCCTCGGGAGCGAGAGCTGAATCCGGAGGGGTGGACAGTGGTGTGGGTTGGGGTGAAGTGGATGGGGGTGTGGGAAAACCCCCTCTCTCCCATCACTCCATGGTGTGCAGCACACGATCCATGGCTGTGTCAAGATTTTGGAGCATCGTCGCGTGCTGCTGGACGCGCTCCTCCACCGGTAACGGAGGACTGGGTGCACCTGCTGACTCCATATTTTAGGTGCGTGATTCTGTCAACTGTTAATGGGTAGGACGGAGTCAGGCGGGTAGGACGGAGTAGGACGGAGCGGGTAGGACGGAGTCAGGCGCAGCGGGTAGGACGGAGTCAGGCGCAGGACACAGAACTGAGTAAAAAAACGTACTTTACTCAAAATAACCACAAAAATAATTCCACACAGGGAAAATACTCCAGCTCACAGAAATAGCGAACACTTAACAACGAACAAACACGCACAAAACCATGTGGGAACCAGAGGGTTAAATAGGGAATAAATAATAACGTAATGGAAACCAGGTGTGTTACAATAAAGGCAAAACAAATGGACAATGAAACGTAGATCGGTGGCGGCTAGAAAACCGGTGATGTTGACCGCCGAACGTCACCCGAACAAGGAGAGGCACCAACTTCGGTGGAAATCATGACACACAATTCACCCAACTTATTGTGGGAAGCTTGTGGAAAGCTACCTGAAATGTTTGACCGAAGTTAAACAATTTAAATGCAACGCTACCAAATACTAATTGAAACTTCTGACCCACTGGGAATGTGATAAAAGAAATAAAAGCTGAAATAAATCATTCTCTCTACTATTATTCTGACATTTCACATTCTTAAAATAAAGTGGTGATCCTAACTGACCTAAGACAGGGAATTTATATTATGATTAAATGTCAGGAATTGTTAAGAACTGAGTTTAAATATATTTGGCTAAGGTGTATGTAAACTTCTGACTTCAACTGTGCATTGTAAACTTTCATTTATAGGCTACGTTGTAGCAACCTCATGATGGGTGTTTGAGCCTATTGATGTTACACTGAGCTGGGTGAATGGAAAATGAATGACAGTCATCGAATATGCTGTAATATGCTCATATAATAAAAATGATAATCCTCCCTCATCTATAATGGCACCGACCGCTGCCGCACACACACACACACACACACACACACACACACACACACACACCTCTCTCTCAGTTCAGACTGATTCTGAGAAGGAAAGCCGCTGTCATTAACCCTACATTTTGTGTACAAAAAAGCACACACAACTACACACGTACACCCCCCCCCCCCCCCCCTCCCCCACTGGCACAAACACACAAAAGTAAGTTCAGTAATGAGAGTTCTGTCTGTCTCTATGTCTCTCTCTGTGTTTCTCTCTCTCTCTCTCTGCCACTCTCTGTCTATCTCTCTGTGTCTATCTCTCTCTGTGTCTATCTCTATATGTGTCTATCTCTCAGAGGTGGGACCAAGTCATTGTTTTACAAGACACAAGTATGTCTCAAGTCTTAGCACTCAAGTCCCAAGTCAAGTCCCAAGTCAAGACAGGCAAGCCCGAGTCAAGTCTCAAGTCAAGACCGACAAGTATCAAGTCAAGTCTCAAGTCCTAAACATTGAGTTTCGAGTACTAAACAAGTCATAATGCGCACTTCACCAAACGTAATACCATTTCATATTTTTAACAAGAGTAATAGTTAGTATAATACATTTACGCAAATCATGAATGCTTTTAATAATATCTATATATTTATTACTTTCCAAATAAACGTTACATTTCCATGGAAATACATGGGTAGCCATGTATTTTTTAAATTTGGGCTTGGGAAGGGTATCAAGTCAGGTCGAGTCGAAAGCCTCAAGTCCAAGTTAAGTCACGAGTTATTGGTGTTAAAGTCAAAGTCGAGTGGCAAGTCATCATATTTGTGACTCAAGTCTGACTCGAGTCCAAGTCATGTGACTCAAGTCCACACCTATGCTATCTCTCTTTCTCTCTCTCTGTCTCTGTCTATGTCTCTGTCACTCTGTCTCTCTCAATTCAATTAAATAAAATTAAAAGGGCTTTATTGGCATGGGAAACATATTGCCTTGTCTCTCTGATTGTTCACAGTTTTGTGGAAGTTGCCAGTGGCGTTGATGTTTAGGCCGAGGTATGTCAGTTTTTTGTGTGCTCTAATGCAACAGTGTGTCATGACGTGGCCCTCTTTGGGTATAGCAAGTAGCTTCACCCTCTCTCCCTCCAACACCCAGGTTCTGTTATCTCAGGTCGTAAATTCCTGGAGGAGACTCTCTCCTCCTGGCCATGCAGAAAGAGACACATAGAGAGAACAAATAAACGTCTTCTACATCACAGAACTTGAGAACTGAACAATATCCATGTTTTGGAGAATGTGTAAACGGTCGGAGGAGAAGCCAGCTACGTCCCGGTCCGTTTTGTTTCATGTTTGTGACCTCATGAAAGACAATACAGCCACATTACCATAACTCTGTTTATACAGGATCCTCCGTTATGAGGTTTGTGTCTAATTATTGTATAAAATGAATGAGTGTAGATGAAACTATTTGTTTAATTGTGTAATGTGATTTTAAACTGTTAATGTGAGAGAATTGTATTCCCTTTAAAGTTTAACTAAGTCATGGTTGTTGAATTCCTAACCATACCACGTGGAGCATTGGCTACACAGCTGGAAATGGTTAAACTCTGAGACTATTGATCCCGACAGAATAAGAGCAAATTTTCGATACTAATTACTTGTCTGCAGCAAGAAATTATGTCGATCTGGAATGCGAAGACCGACAACCGCCGAAACATATATTCTATAAGAACATTTCTGAATGGTACTCTGAAGTATCCATTCTAACCACAAAAGACTCCAGGGAAGCAGAGAGACGCTTGGATGAACTTTCCAACAGAAAGACGGACGATTCCAACAGAGATCACAACAACACACTGAGCATAAATATATATTGATTGTAATTATTCTCGAATGAGTGAGCGTTCATGTGCAAAGAATTAGCATTTCAATTAATATAATTATCAACTGTGTAGTGACTCTTTTGTCTTTCGCACCCTTCTCAGTCCACACCCACTTCCCTTTGTCCACCAAGCCGTCATATCGGCTTAGCCCACTAGGGAACCTCTCTTATCATTTCCTTGTAACCATATCTACGGTGTTGTTTGTTTATGCATTTCTGTGATTATTTAGTTAGTTAGCAAATAAATGATTAAGACAATTGATGTATGGATGATTCATAGTAAAGGCTGGGTTCATGCAGATAACCAACAATTTACGACGTTTGGAATGAGACTAATGTGAGGTAAAGAATAATTCATTAATTAGAAGACTAATTGATCAGATATTAAAATATCTGAAGAGTTATATTAGGAAAATTATAACTTTGTAATCTGAAGATTTTCCTTGGTGCCCAGACTTCCTAGTTAAATACATTTACATGATTAGTTTAATCAAGTAATAATAATTACAGAGAATTGATTTGATAAAATAACAGTCTTCACTTTAATGATGCCAAAGATTGAACCATACCTTTATTTAACCAGGTAGGCTAGTTGAGAACAAGTTCTCATTTACAACTGCGACCTGGCCAAGATAAAGCAAAGCAGTGCGACACAAACAACAACACAGAGTTACACGTGGAATAAACAAGCGTACAGTCAATAACACAATAGAAAAAAGAAAGTCTATATACAGTGTTTGCAAATGGCGTGAGGAGGTAGGCAACAAATAGGCCATAGTAGCTAAATAATTACAATTTAGCAGATTAACACTGGAGTGATAAATGAGCAGATGATGATGTGCAAGTGGAGATACTGGTGTGCAAAAGAGCAGCAAAGTAAATAAAAACAATATGGGGATGAGGTAGGTAGATTGGGTGGGCTATTTACAGATGGACTAAGTACAGCTGCAGCGATCGTTTAGCTGCTCAGATAGCTGATGTCTAAAGTTTGTGAGGGAAATATATGTCTCCAGCTTCAGCAATATTTGCAATTCGTTCCAGTCACTGGCAGCAGAGAACTGGAAGGAAAGGCGGCCAAAGGAGGTGTTGGCTTTGGGGAGTACCAGTGAGATATACATGCTGGAGCGCGTGCTATGGGTGGGTGTTGTTATCGTGACCAGTGAGCTGAGATAAGGCGGAGCTTTACCTAGCATAAACTTATAGATGACCTGGAGTCAGTGGGTCTGGCGACGAATATGTAGCGAGGGCCAGCCGACTACAGCATACAGGTCGCAGTGGTGGGTGCTATAAGGGATTTGGTAACAAAACGGACGGCACTGTGATAGACTGCATCCAGTTTACTGAGTAGAGTATTGGAAGCTAAGTCGAGGATCAGTAGGATAGTCAGTTTTACTAGGGTAAGTTTGGCGGCATGAGTGAAGGAGGCTTTGTTGCGAAATAGAAAGCCGATTCTAGATTTGATTTTGGATAGGAGATATTTAATATGAGTCTGGAAGGAGAGTTTACAGTCTAGCCAGACACCTAGGTATTTGTAGTTGTCCTAGGTATTTGTAATTGTCCACCTAGGTATTTGTAGCCAGACACCTAGGTATTTGTAGCTTGTAGGACTGCTGGAGTTTCAAGCATATCCCAGTTTAGGTCCCCTATCAGAACGAACTCTGAAGATAGATGGGGGGCAATCAATTCACATATGGTGTCCAGGGCACAGCTGGGAGCTGAGGGGGGGTCTATAACCATACTCTATGTGTGTGAGATGTGAAGTCATTACTCTTACCATTCTAAACAGCTTCCACATCACAAACATCACAAAGAAGGTGGGTATGAAACTCCACAATAACATAACCAAGTTGATATACATTAATTAATATACAGAGAAAATTCATTATCATGACAATACCATCTATTTGAACCAGCATCATTGTGGATGGTAGATATGTATATTTAGGATCCTTTTCAGAATTAAGATAAGTGCAGGAAACTTTATTTTGACCCAAAAATCTTTAATTGATGTTAATAATGGGAGACTTGTGTGAAAGTACTGCCCATATAACAGTCTCTCGATCTCTCTCTCTCTCTCTCTCTCTCTCTCTCTCTCTCTCTCTCTCTCTCTCTCTCTCTCTCTCTCTCAATGTGAAACTGAATAAGCTGATCTAACAAACTGTTCCAGGCAGGTTTCCTGAGGTAAGGGACAGAGAAGGCCCATGGTTCTTCACTAGCCTCCAGCAGCCTGTATTATACAGGAAGGGATGCCCTATGATAGATCCTGTTCATCAATAACCATGTTGGGCAAAATGAGGATAGAGGGATTGGAAAACCCTGCCTAGAAAACAGACACACACACACAGGTGACTGTGTGTGTGTGTCTGTACAGCAGTGTGTGTTCACAGTACGTATAGGCTTCTACCTTTCTAATCTGCACCTGTTCCTCTTAGCCGGGTGGGTTCCAGACACTACTGCACAGAGGGCAGCTAGGACCTATTATGTTAAATTAGCCTGGTGCGTTGGGAAGGTCACAGGCAGACTCTGTTGACCCAGACGTCATTTAGCAGGGCTAGCAGGACACACAGTGTGCAGCACCAGTTGGTAATGGCTGTTCCAGGTCCTTGTGTTCCAGGTCAGCAGGCAGACGAGAGAGATTAAGGCCCTGACCTTGTGTTCCTGTGTTCTGCTATTGGCTGAGCGGAGTGTGAGGTTCCAAGGTCCCAGATACAGAGAATAGCCGACTCCATGCCAACAGGGAGAAAGCTGGAGAGGACATATCATCATCACAGTGCAGGAACACACAACACTCGTCACTTCCTGTTGTACGCGGAACGAGGAAGAGCAGCCTGCTGCAAGCAGCTGTGTTGTTGCCAAGCATTCGACCTGGTGTTAGAACTGTGAGCTTCGGCTGAAACGGATGTTAGCATTGCCAGAAATGCTACAAAAAGGAAGCACATCATTGGTTCTCAATGGACAGACATTTTCAACTGAGAGAGACAAATCAGAACTGTTGCCCCTACAAACGTATTCAGTCTGAAAGGTAACTTTATGGGAGCTGTAGTCTCTATCTTATCTGACACCTAGATATTGAGCTAGGTCTGACAACTCTAATGCTAATGACCCTGTTAAAAACTTCCCCTCTTCATCATACACCTCTACCTCATCCACTCTCTCTACCTCATCCCCCTTCCTCATGCCCCCCTTTAATTCTCCCTCTTGCTACCTCTCCCCCTCGCTACCTTATCACCCCTCTCTATCTCATCCCCCCGCTACCTCATCCCCCCTCTACCTCCTCCCCCTCTTCCTAATCCCCTTTCCTAATCCCCCTCTTCCTAATCCCCATATACCTCACTCCCACTCTCTACCTCATCCCCCCTTCCTCATGCCCCCCTCTAGCTCTCTCCCTCGCTACCTCTCCCTCTCTCTACATCACCCCCCGTCTCTACCTCATCACCCCCCCTGTCTACCTCATCCCCCCTCTACATCACCCCCCCACCTCACCCCCTCTTCCTAATCCCCCCTCTACCTCTCCCCCTCGCTACCTCTCCCCCTCACTACCCCTCCCCCTCTCTACCTCATCCCCCCTCTACCTCATCCCCTCTTCCTAATCCCCCCCTCTTCCTCATCCCCCCTACCTCGTCCCCCTACCTCGTCCCCTCTACCTCACCTCCCCTCGCTTCCTCATCCCCCCTCTCTACCTCATACCCCCCTTTTCCTCATCCCCCTCTACCTCATCCCCCTACCTAGTCCCCCCCACTTCATCTACCCCTTTTCCTCACCCCCCTCTCTACCTCATCCCCCCCTCTACCTCATTCCCCCTCTGCTCTCTCTTTGGGTTTGTTTCAATTGGCTTGGCAGTGGGCTTGCTGGAGGCTTCTCTCTCTCTCTCTCTCTCTCTCTCTCTCTCTCTCTCTCTCTCTCTCTCTCTCTCTGCCTGTCTATCTCTTTTACCCTTGTCTCTACTATCAGACTGTTGGCTGTAGATGACAAACAGCAGACAGACAGATCTGTCACCACTGACGCTTGGCAGCCTTCTTATCTTCCGTATCTAGAGTATCACCTTGACTTCCCCACACTATCACACTCACCAGTCACATCCATTATGTAACTACTGCATACACATACACCAAAGGCCCTGCTTTGATGGATGAGTCCCACTATTTTTAGCATAGCTAATCAGGCAGTTGTAGGGATGTGGCCTTCACGATAGCTCTGTATTCCATTAATGTTGTTGCTGTTGTTGTTGTTGTTTTTGGTGTTGATTGGGGCGGGGTTCATTGTTGAAATGTCAGCCCAAAAATCCCTCACATTTACTCACACTCACTAGTATAACATTGCCTTCCGTCTTTACCACCGATACAAGATTTTACTGCTAACCTACAAAGCATTACATGGACTTGCTCCTACCTATCTCTCCGATTTGGTCCTGCCGTACATACCTACACGTACGCTACGGTCACAAAACGCAGGCCTCCTTATTGTCTAAGCAAACAACTGGAGGCAGGGCTTTCTCCTATAGAGCTCCATTTTTATGGAATGGTCTGCCTATCCATGTGAGAGACGAAAGCTCGGTCTCAACCTTTAAGTCTTTATTGAAGACTCATCTCTTCAGTAGGTTCTATGATTAAGTGTAGTCTGGCCCAGGGGTGCGAAGGTGAAATGCAAGGCACTGGAGTGACGAACCGCCCTTGCTGTCTCTGCCTGGCCGGCTCCCCTCTCTCCACTGGGATTCTCTGGCTCTGACCCGATTATGGGGGCTGAGTCAGTGGCTTACTAGTGCTCTCCCATGCTGTCCCTAGGAAGGGTGCATCACATCGTGCCAGGCTTTTTTTGCTGTACTCGACTTGAGTGGGTTGAGTCACTGACGTGATCTTGCTGTCCGGTTTTGCACCCCCTCGTGCTCGTGCGGTGTGCTAGCCTTGTCTCAGGGTAGTAAATTGGTGGTCTGTTGATATCCCTCTAGTGGTGTGGGGACTGTGCTTTGGCAAAGTGGGTGGGTGTATATCCTGCCTGTTTGACCCTTTCTGAGGGGTAACGTCAGACAGGGCCACAGTGTTCCTCAATTCCCGTCTCAGCCTCCAGTTTCTATGTGCCGGGGGGCTAGGGTCAGTCTGTTCTATCTGGTGAAATTCTTCTGACTTATCTGGTATCAAGTTTCAACAGTTGTGCCTGCGGCTAAGGAACCCTGACCTGTTCACTGAACGTGCTACCTTGCCCCAGACCTGCTGTTTTATGACCCTCTCTCCCCCTCTCCCTTTATCCCTCTCTCTCTCTCCCTCCTCTTTCTTTCCCTCTCTACCGCACCTGCTGTCTCAACCTCTGAAGACTCGGCTATGAAAACAACTGACTGTTGCACCCTCTACAACCACTGTTATTATTATTTGACCCTGCTGGTCATCAATGAACTTTTGTACATCTTGCCCTATTAGCCATGTACTCGTATAATCTCCACCCGGCACAGCCAGAAGAGGACTGGCCAGCCCTCAGAGTCTGGTTCATCTCTATGATTTCTTCCTAGGTTCCTGCCTTTCTAGAGAGTTTTTCATAGCCACCGTGCTTCTACATCTGCATAGCTTGCTGTTTGGGGTTTTCGGCTGGGTTTCTGTAAAACAAAATTCAAAAGGCACTCGTACATCTGAGCTATCTTTTTTGCAGGCGCATGGTAACTGTTGGATAAGACTGGGTTTCTGTAAAAGCACTTTGTGACATCTGCTGATGTAAAAAGGCCTTTAGAAATTGATTTGATTGATACTAACAATCACCAGTCTCCCTGGCCTCTTCGAGTGAATTTACAGTCTGTTATCATAGAGTCAACAGACATAAATACAACCATGATCACCAGTCTACCTGTCCTCTTCTAGTGTATTTACAGTCTGTTATCATAGGGTCAACAGACATAAATACCACCATGATCAACAGTCTACCTGACCTCTTCTAGTGTATTTACAGTCTGTTATCATAGGGTCAACAGACATAAATACCACCATGATCACCAGTCTACCTGTCCTCTTCTAGTGTATTTACAGTCTGTTATCATAGGGTCAACAGACATAAATACCACCATGATCAACAGTCTACCTGTCCTCTTCTAGTGTATTTACAGTCTGTTATCATAGGGTCAACAGACATAAATACCACCATGATCAACAGTCTACCTGTCCTCTTCTACTGTATTTACAGTCTGTTATCATAGGGTCAACAGACATAAATACCACCATGATCAACAGTCTACCTGTCCTCTTCTACTGTATTTACAGTCTGTTATCATAGGGTCAACAGACATAAATACCACCATGATCAACAGTCTACCTGACCTCTTCTAGTGTATTTACAGTCTGTTATCATAGGGTCAACAAACATAAATACCACCATGATCACCAGTCTACCTGTCCTCTTCTAGTGTATTTACAGTCTGTTATCATAGGGTCAACAGACATAAATACCACCATGATCAACAGTCTACCTGTCCTCTTCTAGTGTATTTACAGTCTGTTATCATAGGGTCAACAGACATAAATACCACCATGATCAACAGTCTACCTGTCCTCTTCTACTGTATTTACAGTCTGTTATCATAGGGTCAACAGACATAAATACCACCATGATCACCAGTCTACCTGTCCTCTTCTAGTGTATTTACAGTCTGTTATCATAGGGTCAACAGACATAAATACCACCATGATCAACAGTCTCCCTGTCCTCTTCTAGTGTATTTACAGTCTGTTATCATAGGGTCAACAGACATAAATACCACCATGATCAACAGTCTACCTGACCTCTTCTAGTGTATTTACAGTCTGTTATCATAGGGTCAACAGACATAAATACCACCATGATCAACAGTCTACCTGTCCTCTTCTAGTGTATTTACAGTCTGTTATCATAGGGTCAACAGACATAAATACCACCATGATCAACAGTCTACCTGACCTCTTCTAGTGTATTTACAGTCTGTTATCATAGGGTCAACAGACATAAATACCACCATGATCACCAGTCTACCTGTCCTCTTCTAGTGTATTTACAGTCTGTTATCATAGGGTCAACAAACAAATACTTACTACAGACAGACACTAATAACCTGTCTACAGTGGGGGAAAAAAGTATTTGATCCCCTGCTGATTTTGTACGTTTGCCCACTGACAAAGAAATGATCAGTCTATAATTTTAATGGTAGGTTTATTTGAACAGTGAGAGACAGAATAACAACAAAATAATCCAGAAAAAAGCATGTCAGAAATGTTATAAATAGATTTCCATTTTAATGAGGGAAATAAGTATTTGACCCCTCTGCAAAACATGACTTAGTACTTGGTGGCAAAACCCTTGTTGGCAATCACAGAGGTCAGACGTTTCTTGTAGTTGGCAACGAGGTTTGCACACATCTCAGGAGGGATTTTGTCCCACTCCTCTTTGCAGATCTTCTCCAAGTCATTAAGGTTTCGAGGCTGACGTTTGGCAACTCGAACCTTCAGCTCCCTCCACAGATTTTCTATGGGATTAAGGTCTGGAGACTGGCTAGGCCACTCCAGGACCTTAATGTGCTTCTTCTTGAGCCACTCCTTTGTTGCCTTGGCTGTGTGTTTTGGGTCATTGTCATGCTGCAATACCCATCCACGACCCATTTTCAATGCCCTGGCTGAGGGAAGGAGGTTCTCACCCAAGATTTGACGGTACATGGCCCCGTCCATCGTTCCTTTGATGCGGTGAAGTTGTCCTGTCCCCTTAATAGAAAAACACCCCCAAAGCATAATGTTTCCACCTCCATGTTTGACGGTGGGGATGGTGTTCTTGGGGTCATAGGCAGCATTCCTCGTCCTCCAAACACGGCGAGTTGAGTTGATGCCAAAGAGCTCCATTTTGGTCTCATCTGACCACAACACTTTCACCCAGTTGTCCTCTGAATCATTCAGATGTTCATTGACAAACTTCAGACGGGCATATATATGTGCTTTCTTGAGCAGGGGGACCTTGCGGGTGCTGCAGGATTTCAGTCCTTCACGGCGTAGTGTGTTACCAATTGTTTTCTTGGTGACTATAGTCCTAGTTGCCTTGAGATCATTGTCAAGATCCTCCCGTGTAGTTCTGGGCTGATTCCTCACCGTTCTCATGATCATTGCAACTCCACGAGGTGAAATCTTGCATGGAGCCCCAGGCCGAGGGAGATTGCCAGTTCTTTTGTGTTTCTTCCATTTGTGAATAATCGCACCAACTGTTGTCACCTTCTCACCAAGCTGCTTGGCGATGGTCTTTTAGCCCATTCCAGCCTTGTGTAGGTCTACAATCTTGTCCATGACATCCTTGGAGAGCTCTTTGGTCTTGGCCATGGTGGAGAGTTTGGAATCTGATTGATTGATTGATTGCTTCTGTGGACAGGTGTCTTTTATTCAGGTGACAAACTGAGATTAGGAGCACTCCCTTTAAGAGTGTGCTCCTAATCTCAGCTCGTTACCTGTATAAAAGACACCTGGGAGCCAGAAATCTTTCTGAATGAGAGGGGGTCAAATACTTATTGCACGAACCGGCTCAAAGCTCATAGCATAAGGGAGATAATGTGGAGACAAGGAATAACAAAATATATATTTATTAACTAAAGTAACCTATATACAAATAAATCATAGTGTCTGCATGGAGAGAGTCCCCTCAATGAATGTGGCAGAGATCTATTTATCCTGGGACACACCCAGGCCCAGGTGTTTCCCATGTAGCTGACAACCCTCCCAACTCCGCCCACCGGCATCCTAATAAGGAAACAAGAGCAAAGACAGAGAATACAGCAGACAGAGTGGGAGGGTCGTCACACCCCCCATAAAACCGGGGACCAACAAGGACCCCGGAACAACGTACCAGCCTCTGCGTCCCAAATTGGCACAGCCTCTGCGTCCCAAATTGACACAGCCCCTGCATCCCAAATTGACACAGCCGCTGCGTCCCAAATTGATGAGGGGTACATGTTCACCTTCCACTTGCCCCAGCCAACCTCCTCCCCAGACCTCAGCAACCTTTGCGCAGAGGAAGCAACGTTAAGAGGAAAGAAGAAAACGAGACCAGGAGGGAACAGACAGGAGAGAGAACATGACAAAACCAAACAATGGTCAGTCACGTAAACATTCAGGAACAGGGCACACAAGAGACCGTCAACTACAAGCTCCAACGAAAAGAACATCTCAGGGTCCTTCCTAATTTTTACAACATCTCCAATTGACAGTCACTTCTCAACGGTTGGTTGTCACTTCTCAACGGTTCGTAGTCACTTCTCAACGGTTCGTAGTCACTTCTCAACGGTTCGTAGTCACTTCTCAACGGTTCGTTGTCACTTCTCAACGGTTCGTAGTCACTTCTCAACAATTCATAGTCACTTCTCAACGATTCATAGTCACTTCTCAACGATTCATAGTCACTTCTCAACAATTCATAGTCACTTCTCAATGATTCATAGTCACTAACGTAACAGAATTTCAATCATAATGTTCCACGATCAACAGCTGTTCTTCAGTACATAATTCTTACAGTTCATCTGGAAAGCGTACGAGCTCATCTACATTAGACGCCATAGTCAGAAGTAAATACTAAAACATAATCTCGCTCAACCCCTCTGCTGAGCACACCAGACCACAACAAGAGAAATGACAATCACACTGGGCACCACAGAAAAGAGATGTGATATGGAGCTTCCCCAAAACCTACAATAACTCAACCCTAGTCTTCGTGCGGATTCGTGGTGGGTAATTATGCACTGTAGCCCGCTGGCAAGGAAATAAACCCCCCAGCACGCTGGCAGATTCCACCAAGCCACGGACAACTGCTCAGTCCACAGACACCACACAAAAATAACAAACATTAACCATGCCCAACGTATTCCAAAAATAAACATGTCGCTAAGCCTATCAGGGGAAAAAGAAAGGCTATTGCTCTGGGTAGTAAGTTTCACTACCCTACCCAAATCTCCCACCGAGGTACACAGCTGATTGTACTCACCTCCTCAGACCGATGTCCCACCAGCGAGTAGTACAAGAGTTTCCAGGCTGGGCAGGGGCCTGGAAACTAACCAATGTACTCTCTCCAACGCAGTACACAAACCAAACAAAGGCAACCAATACTGGGCCTATCAAACTCAAACAAACTAACAAAATATGCAAACAGAGCACCTACAGAATTTAACATTAACTCCACGTTCTCTCCCAAACACAATACGTTCAAATATCCCAGATGAGCTCCCATTTGTCACGAACCGGCTCAAAGCTCGTAACAAAAGGGAGACAACGTGGAGACAAGGAATAACAAAATATACTGCTCAAAAAAATAAAGGGAACACTTAAACAACACATTCTAGATCTGAATGAAAGAAATAATCTTATTAAATACTTTTTTCTTTACATAGTTGAATGTGCTGACAACAAAATCACACAAAAATAATCAATGGAAATGCAATTTATCAACCCATGGAGGTCTGGATTTGGAGTCACACTCAAAATTAAAGTGGAAAACCACACTACAGGCTGATCCAACTTTGATGTAATGTCCTTAAAACAAGTCAAAATGAGGCTCAGTAGTGTGTGTGGCCTCCACGTGCCTGTATGACCTCCCTACAACGCCTGGGCATGCTCCTGATGAGGTGGCGGATGGTCTCCTGAGGGATCTCCTCCCAGACCTGGACTAAAGCATCCGCCAACTTCTGGACAGTCTGTGGTGCAACGTGGCGTTGGTGGATGGAGCGAGACATGATGTCCCAGATGTGCTCAATTGGATTCAGGTCTGGGGAACGGGCGGGCCAGTCCATAGCATCAATGCCTTCCTCTTGCAGGAACTGCTGACCACACTCCAGCCACATGAGGTCTAGCATTGTCTTGCATTAGGAGGAACCCAGGGCCAACCGCACCAGCATATGGTCTCACAAGGGGTCTGAGGATATCATCTCGGTACCTAATGGCAGTCAGGCTACCTCTGGTGAGAACATGGAGGGCTGTGCGGCCCCCCAAAGAAATGCCACCCCACACCATGACTGACCCACCGCCAAACCGGTCATGCTGGAGGATGTTGCAGGCAGCAGAACGTTCTCCACGGTGTCTCCAGACTCTTTCACGTCTGTCACGTGCTCAGTGTGAACCTGCTTTCATCTGTGAAGAGCACAGGGCGCCAGTGGCGAATTTGCCAATCTTGGTGTTCTCTGGCAAATGCCAAACGTCCTGCACGGTGTTGGGCTGTAAGCACAACCCCCACCTGTGGACGTCGGGCCCTCATACCACCCTCATGGCGTCTGTTTCTGACCGTTTGAGCAGACACATGCACATTTGTGGCCTGCTGGAGGTAATTTTGCAGGGCTCTGGCAGTTCTTCTTCTGCTCCTCCTTGCACAAAGGCGGAGGTAGCGGTCCTGCTGCTGGGTTGTTGCCCTCCTACGGCCTCCTCCACGTCTCCTGATGTACTGGCCTGTCTCCTGGTAGCGCCTCCATGCTCTGGACACTATGCTGACAGACACAGCAAACCTTCTTGCCACAGCTCGCATTGATGTGCCATCCTGGATGAGCTGCACTACCTGAGCCACTTGTGTGGGTTGTAGACTCCGTCTCATGCTATCACTAGAGTGAAAGCACCACCAGCATTCAAAAGTGACCAAAACATCAGCCAGGAAGCATAGGAACTGAGAAGTGGTCTGTGGTCCCCACCTGCAGAACCACTCCTTTATTGGGGGTGTCTTGCTAATTGCCTATAATTTCCACCTGTTGTCTATTCCATTTGCACAACAGCATGTGAAATTTATTGTCAATCAGTGTTGCTTCCTAAGTGGACAGTTTGATTTCACAGAAGTGTGATTGACTTGGAGTTACATTGTGTTGTTTAAGTGTTCCCTTTATTTTTTTGTGCAGTGTATATATTTATTACCTAAAGTAACCTATATACAAATAAACCATAGTGTCTGCATGGAGAGAGTCCCCTCAATGAATGTGGCAGAGATCTATTTATCCTGGGACACACCCGGGCCCAGGTGTTTCCCATGTAGCTAACTACCCTCCCAACTCCGCCCACCGGCATCCTAATAAGGAAACAAGAGCAAAGAGAGAGAATACGGCAGACAGAGTGGGAGGGTCGTCACATTATTTCCCTCATGCGTTTTTCTGGATTTTTTGTTGTTGTTATTCTGTCTCTCACTGTTCAAATAAACCTACCATTAAAATTATAGACTGATCATTTCTTTGTCAGCGGGCAAACGTACAAAATCAGCAGGGGATCAAATACTTTTTTCCCTCACTGTACCTTTCCTTCAATCTCCGTACATAATCATTCAATCTCCAACATGAATACTTCCTCTTTCTAACCCTCTACTCATCACAGAACATCTATCGTTCTGAAAAAAAACTACTCGTTATCAATTTCCTCTTTTTTCTTGTCTCTCCTTCTCTTTGTATTTCCGTCTGATTATCTTTCCATTATCTCTCTCTTCCTCTTCTCTGTCCTTGTGGAGTGTGATTTGTGTGTGTGTGTGCTTGTTTTACTATCCTAGTGGGTACCAAAAAATCCCTACAAGGATAGTAAAACAAGGACAATTCTCCCTCCTGTGGACATTTCCCATATCCCCTGCTATAGCAGGTTGCTATAGGAGCCCACTAAACTATAGTTACCTGGGTTCTGATTACTGCATGTTCTGTGTCTTCACTTAAAAATGTGTGCTAAGTTGTACTAAGAGATACACTGTCCTGTGTGTGTGTTCATGTGTGTGCGCATACGTGTGTGAGAAGGCACTATGCCTGGACAGTTGTTGGGTGTAAAGTCCTGATCCAGACATGTCTCTGGAGTTATGAGAGCTGGTCATGTTCACAAAGTGTGTCTTTGGTGTACAGAACACCTTATCCTATTGGTGGGCTCAACAGAATGATGAAAGAACATGTCTTTAATGTAAAGACACAGCACCACAGTATTAGCAGTCAATGAGAAGAGGCTATCTCTGGCTCAGGGACAGAGAGGGGGAAGGACTCGAACATAGAATCCTCTGAGTGTTCTACAGTAGCTCATAGGGATGATGGGAATACATAAGAATGTATATGTAATTCAACTTTACATGCGATATAGTGCTCACATGGACTGAACGTATGTATACACACATACGCACGCACACACACACACCGTGTCCTTGGTGCTGTACCTGTTACACCTCTGCTCTGCACTCCAACCTCAGTGACCCTGTGTCCTGGCATAGTTAGTTATGTGTGTGTGTGTGTGTGTGTGTGTGTGTGTGTGTGTGTGTGTGTGTGTGTGTGTGTGTGTGTGTGTGTGTGTGTGTGTGTGTGTGTGTGTGTGTGTGTGTGTGTGTGTGTGTGTGTGTGTGTGGCCTAAACGGTGACGAGGGAGACATTACCCAGGTGTAACTCAGTCTCATATCCATTAGTCAGACAGACACGGCTTTACTGGAAATATTCATCTGCATTCATGGATGAACCCCTTAATCAAGCTGGAAGAACAGGAAGGTTACAGACAGACACACACAGACAAAGACACACACAAACACAAACACACACACACTTGTTTGAAATGCTTCACAATGGAAGTAGCTTATCTTTACCAAGGCAACCTTGACTTTTGCTGACGGATGGAAAGAACAGCTGAGAAAATGATAGTGTGACTCAAAGGCCGACTGACTCTCACAGTCGTGGCCTTCTTTGTATAGCAGATGAACCTCTCTCTCTTTACCTGACCTTTACCACGGACAGGGGACGAACTGGGACCAGAAATCGGCACTGGCATTTCCAACACACCGGCCCTTTTCTTTTCCTCAAGGCCCACACACTGGCCTATTTTGTTCCTAGATGTCTCCATTATAAGCCAAATTATTATTATTCTGCTCAAAACCTCCAATTTAGACTGGTCCACTGGGCTAAAGATGGACCAGCCCATCTGGCATTTGCCAGAACAGGCCTCTGGACGGTCCGTCTCTGCCATGGACACAAAGCTCCAATTCATTTTCCTGGCTTTCTTTCTCAGAATTTATTCTACTGACCAATTTGCACGAATGATCAACATGCTTCAAAGAAAAGCTATTTATTTTAGTGTCGTGGGAAATGGGTTTTTACAATTCCAAGAAGTAGAGAGATTATTAATGGAATATTGCTTTGATAACGTAAAACATTTCACATTATCATACGTCATACTGTACTTTACTGATTGGTATCCAGCCAGGTCTACATGTCAAAACAACAATCAAAACGAACCACACACACACACACACACACACACACACACACACACACACACACTCACACACCACACACACACACACACACACACACACACACACCCATCACACCCCCCCATCACACAGCCCCATCACATACACACACACACCCCATCACACAGCCCCCATCACACAGCCCCCATCACACACACACCATCACACACACACACACACACACACACACACACACACACACACACCACACACACACACACTCACACTCACACACACACACACACACACACACACACACACACACACACACACACACACACACACACACACACACACACACACACACACACACAATCACACACACATACACATCACACCCCCCCATCACACAGCCCCCCATCACACACACACACACACACACACACACACACACACACACACCCCATCACACACACACACAATTACAATGAAGCACATAAGAGTAAATATATTTTTGGTATTAATTGGTATTTTTTGATCAATCACATCAGGTATTTTCGCATCAGATCTTTATCAGAGCTGATTTGATACATTTGTACATTTCATTTAGCAGATGCTCCTATCCAGAACCACTTAAAATAGTGAGTGCATACATTTTTCATACTGGTCCCCCGTGTCAACTTCCGGTGAAACTGGAGGGTGCGCAATTCAAATAAATAATCATAAAAATGATGGATATTAAACATTTAGGAACATACAAGTGTCTGATATCGGTTGAAAGCTTAAATTATTGTTAATCTAACTGCACTGTCCGATTTACAGTAGGCTTTACAGCGAAAGCATGTGCCATGTGATTGTTTGAGGACGGCACTCCACATCAAAATATTTTTCCACCGGCACAGGTTTCATTTGTCATCCAAAGGGTCCCAGCTATAACATGTAGTGTTGTCTTGTAAGATAAAATCCTTCTTTATATCCCTAAAAGTCTGTTTAGTTGGCGCCATCGATTTGAGTAATTCACTCGATCAACATGCCAAGATCGGAATCCGAAAATCCAAAAGTCAAAATCCGTTTCTATTTAAGCCTCAGATACCCTAAAATGTAATAAAACTATAATATTTCATACGAAGGAAGTATGTTCAATAGGAAACCATTATTAGCAGGTGCGCTTTCACTTCATGGCGTGCACACACACGAATTTCCAAGACTGTGTCCCTGTAGTAAAACTCATTATTCTTACTCGTTTTGGAAGAAACAAGCCTGAAACCTTGAACATTGAGTGCTGACACCCAGTGTAAGCCATAGGAGTTGCATATGGGGAGCTAGATGTAATTATTTCCCTATACTTTCCATTGTAAGAGCATGGGCTCTCATAAAATGTATATTTTTCTTTGGATTTTCTCCTTCCATATCTATTGTGTTATAGTCTCCTACATTATTTTAACATTTCTACAAACTTCAAAGTGTCTTCTTTCCAATGGTACCAATTATATGCATATCCTGGCTTCAGGGCCTGAGCAACAGGCAGTTTACTTTGGGCACGTCAGTCAGGTGGAAATTGAGAAAAAAGGACCCTAGCCTGAAGAAATTAAAATAGTGAGTGCAAACATTTTTCATACTGGTCCCCCGTGGGAATCAAGCACCGTGCCCTACCAACTGAGCCACACAAGACTATATTAGACCAACTAGTGAAAAAAAGATCAGAATTGGGCTGCCTATCTAAATGCAGCCATATGTCACAACTGTCCAATAGATATTGTATGTTGAGAGTTACGTAAAGCAGTCTATCACAAGCTGGCTCTCTATTACCATGTTATTAGTCCTATTACCTGTTTGTCAGGTTACTCCATGGCTCTGAGGCCAGGTCTCATGTCTACCCTAATCAGCTGTTCTGACTGGAAAATAACTCAGCTCTATTGATCCAGCCAGATGCGAGAACACCCCTGCCTAAAGCAACCCACTCAGGAGGCGTGTTTGGCGGGTAAGAACCTGTTGAACCCTGGCCCCTCGGTTGCTGGGTAGAACAGTATCGACCAGGATGACACCAGCCGGAAGATGACCTATGTTTGCTGGTAACCGACAGAGAAAACTGTGTGAAAGAAGCCAGTGGACGGTTTAAACGCACTCTGTTCTGTTAGTGTTCCCAGAAGAGGCCAACTAAAACCACAGGTGATTTCTGGCTATATAAATAGAGATTATTGACAAAAGCATATTACTTTGAAATGTTTCCTCAATCTACATCTATCATATCTTAGAACTATACACGGTTTTGTAAAATACAGTCGTGGCCAAACGTTTTGAGAATGACACGAATATTAATTTTCACAAAGTCTGCTGCCTCAGTTTGTATGATGGCAATTTGCATATACTCCAGAATGGTATGAAGGGTGATCAGATGAATTGCAATTAATTGGAAAGTCCCTCTTTGCCATGCAAATGAACTGAATCCCCCAAAAACATTTCCACTGCATTTCAGCCCTGCCACAAAAGGACCAGCTGATATCATGTCAGTGATTCTCTATTAACCAGTGTGAGTGTTTTTTTTACATTTTTTTGATGAGGACAAGGCTGGAGATCACTCTGTCATGCTGATTGAGTTTGAATAACAGACTGGAAGCTTCAAAAGGAGGGTGGTGCTTGGAATCATTGTTCTTCCTCTGTCAAGCATGGTTACCTGCAAGGAAACACGTGCCGTCATCACTGATTTGCACAAAAAGGGCTTCACAGGCAAGGATATTGTAAGGGGTGCACTGGTGGCAGAGAAGTCAGACGCAGGAGAGCAAAAACTGTGTTTCCAAACGGCGCAGTTTAATAACAAAAAAAAACCACCGTAAACCAGAACAATCAAATAATGGGTACGTAACCCGACGCACACCAGGACAGACGTGCACAAGCACTTACAATAAACAATCACCGACAAGGACATGAGGGGGAACAGAGGGTTAAATACACAACATGTAATTGATGGGATTGGAACCAGGTGTGATGGAAGACAATACAAAACCAAAGGAAAATGAAAAGAGGATCAGCGATGGCTAGAAGGTCGGTGACTTCAACTGCCGAACGTCAACGGAACAAGGAGAGGGACCAACTTTGGCGGAAGTCGTGACAGATATTGCTGCCAGTAAGATTGCACCTAAATCAACCATTTATCGGATCATCAAGAACTTCAAGGAGAGCGGTTCAATTGTTGTGAAGAAGGCTTCAAGGCGCCCAAGAAAGTCCAGCAAGCGCCAGGACCGTCTCCTAAAGTTGATTCAGCTGCGGGATCGGGGCACCACCAGTACAGAGCTTGCTCAGGAATGGCAGCAGGAAGGTGTGAGTGCATCTGCACGCACAGTGAGGCGAAGACTTTTGGAGGATGGCCTGGTGTCAAGAAGGGCAGCAAAGAAGCCACTTATCTCCAGGAAAAACATCGGGGACAGACTGATATTCCGCAAAAGGTACAGGGATTAGACTGCTGAGGACTGGGGTAAAGTTATTTTCTCTGATGAATCCCCTTTCCGATTGTTTGGGGCATCCGGAAAAAAGCTTGTCCGGAGAAGACAAGGTGAGCGCTACCATCAGTCCTGTGTCATGCCAACAGTAAAGCATCCTGAGACCATTCATGTGTGGGGTTGTTTCTCAGCCAAGAGAGTGGGCTCACTCACAATTTTGCATAAGAACACAGCCATGAATAAAGAATGGTACCAATACATCCTCCGAGAGCAATTTCTCCCAACCATCCAGGAACAGTTTGGTGACGAACAATGCCTTTTCCAGCATGATGGAGCACCTTGCCATAAGGCAAAAGTGATAACTAAGTGGCTCGGGGAACAAAACATTGACATTTTGGGTCCATGGCCAGGAAACTCCCCAGACCTTAATCCCATTGAGAACTTGTGATCAAACCTCAAGAGGCGAGTGGACAAACAAAAACCCACAAATTCTGACAAACTCCAAGCATTGATTATGCAAGAATGGGCTGCCATCAGTCAGGATGTGGCCCAGAAGTTAATTGACAGCATGCCAGGGTGGATTGCAGAGGTCTTGAAAAAGAAGGGTCAAATATTGACTCTTTGCATCAACTTCATGTAATTGTCAATAAAAGCCTTTGACACTTATGAAATGCTTGTAATTATACTTCAGTATTCCATAGTAACATCTGACAAAAATATCTAAAGACACTGAAGCAGCAAACTTTGTGGAAATTAATATTTGTGTCATTCTCAAAACCTTTGGCCATGACTGTACATAGTCCATGCAGTTTTCTGACAGACATGAGTGTTTAGTTTTTAGACCCGCAGACAGCATTCCTCCTCCTAAACTTGATTTAAAACATGACAAAAACAAAGAAACATTATTTTGGTTGGTGCTTAATATACAATCGATATCATGGAGCTAATCAACAGGTGGCTTGACTTCACAGACTGTAATAGTTGTCGACATGTATTGATCAGTCAAAACACCCAGCTGGCTAGTCAAAACACCCAGCTGGCTAGTCAAAACAGCCAGCTGGTTAGTCAAAACATTGGTTAGTGAAAACCTCCAGCTGCAGCCTGACTGAACACTGAACAGTCAGCACCCCAGCCTCAGCATCACTCTGATTGTCTGTGAAACCTGACACCTGTGTAGCGACTCTGAGGTGCATAATGACTCATTCAGTAGTTCACCTGCCTCCTGGTCCCTCTCACACGCAACAGTCCCAGCTCTCACGTCATCCACACCCCCAGCCTGACTGAGACTGGGATTCAAATGACACCCTGTTCTCTATGTCAGGGGTGACCAACCTTAGCCTGGTCCTGGATCTGTTTGTGCTGTCTTCCAACTCCTGTGGTCATGACAGGGTTGGTTCCACAGCTCCAACACATCTAGGACCAGACTAGGTCAACACTCCTTCTGGAAAGCAACTAATGATGCACTCATAACAAAGTGGGAAGGTGTAAATTACCAGTTGTGTAGTCATAAATACCAGTTGGCTGCATTCATGTGCTTGGAACTCGTTGAGAAACGCTCATAAACAAATTAGTGTGCAAAAAACATTAGATTGCTTTTTTTTAATCAATAATATTTATAAATGTTATGAAGGTAATTTCCTTAATAGAAGTCAGAAGTCGGGGCTCAGGGATGAAGGATGAGTTTCCACTAGTAATTACCAGTTGGAGAGGTGTTCAAGTGGAATTTTCCCAGTCGTATATGGTAAATATCGCCTTCCTACTTGGTTATGAATGCAGCGTGCAGGCTTCTGCTCCAACCTCATTGTAAAACAGCTGATTCATCTACTAGTAATCAAGGTCTTGGTCAGAAGCTAATTAGTAGAATCACGTGCGCTAGATTAGGGTCAGAGGAGGGTAGGTTTTAATTTTTATTAACTGGTCTAGGATTAACATAAATTCCCATTCAAACCTCTTCAGAAATGATGTGTCACACTAAGTGTAACTTGGATCCCGTATGTCACGGTTGTTGTAGGAAGGAGCGGACCAAAGTGCAGCGTGTGTGTCGTTCCACATTTTATTTTCACTGTGAAACTACAGTGGGGGAAAAAAGTATTTGATCCCCTGCTGATTTTGTACGTTTGCCCACTGACAAAGAAAGGATCGGTCTATAATTTTAATGGTAGGTTGATTTGAACAGTGAGAGACAGAATAACAACAAAAATATCCAGAAAAACGCATGTCAGAAATGTTATAAATTGATTTGCATTTTATTGAGGGAAATAAGTATTTGACCCCCTCTCAATCAGAAAGATTTCTGGCTCCCAGGTGTCTTTTATACAGGTAACGAGCTGAGATTAGGAGCACACTCTTAAAGGGAGTGCTCCTAACCACAGCTTGACACCTGTCCACAGAAGCAATCAATCAATCAGATTACAAACTCTCCACCATGGCCAAGACCAAAGAGCTCTCCAAGGATGTCAGGGACAAGATTGTAGACCTACACAAGGCTGTAATGGGCTACAAGATCATCGCCAAGCAGCTTGGTGAGAAGGTGACAACATTTGGTGCAATTATTCGCAAATGGAAGAAACACAAAAGAACTGTGAATATCCCTCGGCCTGGGGCTCCATGCAAGATCTCACCTCGTGGAGTTGCAATGATCATGAGAACGGTGAGGAATCAGCCCAGAACTACACGGGAGGATCTTGTCAATGATCTCAAGGCAGCTGGGACCATAGTCCCCAAGAAAACAATTGGTAACACACTACACCATGAAGGACTGAAATCCCGCAGCACCCGCAAGGTCCCCTGCTCAAGAATACATATACATGCCCGTCTGAAGTTTGCCAATGAACATCTGAATGACTCAGAGGACAACTGGTGAATGTGTTGTGGTCAGATGAGACCAAAATGGAGCTCTTTGGCATCAACTCAACTCGCCGTGTTTGGAGGAGGAGGAATGCTGCCTATGACCCCAAGAACACCATCTCCACTGTCAAACATGGAGGTGGAAACATTATGCTTTGGGAGTGTTTTTCTGCTAAGGGGACAGGACAACTTCACCGCATCAAAGGGATGATGGACGGGGCCATGTACCGTCAAATCTTGGGTGAGAAGCTCCTTCCCTCAGCCAGGGCATTGAAAATGGGTCGTGGATGGGTATTCCAGCATGACAATGACCCAAAACACACGGCTAAGGCAACAAAGGAGTGGCTCAAGAAGAAGCACATTAAGGTCCTGGAGTGGCCTAGCCAGTCTCCAGACCTTAATCGCATAGAAAATTTGTGGAGGGAGCTGAAGGTTCGAGTTGCCAAACGTCAGCCTCGAAACCTTAATGACTTGGAGAAGATCTGCAAAGTGGGACAAAATCCCTCCTGAGATGTGTGCAAACCTGGTGGCCAACTACAAGAAACGTCTGACCTCTGTGATTGCCAACAAGAGTTTTGCCACCAAGTACTAAGTCATGTTTTGCAGAGGGGTCAAATACTTATTTTCCTCATTAAAATGCAAATAATTTTATAACATTTTTGACATGCGTTTTTCTGGATTTTTTTGTTGTTATTCTGTCTCTCACTGTTCAAATAAACCTACTATTAAAATTATAGACTGATCATTTCTTTGTAAGTGGGAAAACGTACAAAATCAGCAGGGGATCAAATACTTTTTTCCCCCACTGTATGCAATACATACACATAAACTAAACGAACAAAAACAACAATCCGTAACCCAGAGTTGAGACATACACTAACTCAAAACCAATCTCCCACAAACCCAGGTGGGAAAAACACTTACTTAAGTATGATCTCCAATTAGAGACAACGATGACCAGCTGCCTCTAATTGGAGATCCCAAACAAAAACCCAACATAGAAATACAAAACTAGAACATAACAACATAGAAAATCTAAACTAGAAAACCCCTCCTGTCATGCCCTGTCCTACTCTACCATACAAAATAACCCCCAAGGTGCGGACTCCGGACGCACCTAAGCAAACACAAAAAAAAATTAAAAAAAGGGGAGGGTTAGGGAGGGTGACAAATGTCTAAGGCTGCTCTGGTGCAGTAAGCAGAACCTTCTCATCCCGCGGATCCTCCAGCAGAGGAGGTGGCTCCGGTTCGAGGCGTAACCCCCGCTCCGGCCGCTGATCCCTCTAATTTTGTGCCACCGGACCGTGGATCGGAGGAGGAGGAACCAGACCGTAGACCATCGCCGAAGGCTCTGTACTGCAGAACATCGCCGAAGACTCCGGACTGCGGGCCGTCTCAGGAGGTTCCGGACTGCAAAACGTCGCCGGAAGCTCTGGACTGGGAACTGTCGCCGGAAGCTGCGGACTGGGAACTGTCGCCGGAAGCTCCGGACTGGGAACTGTCACCGGAAGCTCCGGACTTGGAACTGTCGCCGGAAGCTCTGGACTGGGAATGCACACTGGAGGCCTGATGCGTGGGGCAGGCACAGGTGGCGCCAGACTGGTAACACGCACCTCAGGGCGAGTGCGGGGAGCAGGAACAGGGCGTACCAGCCTGGATAGACTCACTGGAGGCCGGGTACGTGGGGCAGGTACAGGATATACTGGGCCGTGGAGGCGCACTGGAGGTCTCGAGCGTAGAGCTGGCACAACCCGTCCTGCCTGGATGCTTACTTTCGCCCGGCAAACGCGGGGCGCTGGCACAGGACTCACTGGGCTGTGAATACACACTGGCGACACAGTGCGCAGAGCCGGCGCAGGATATCCTGGACCGAGAAGACGAACTGGAGACCAGGAGCACTGAGCTGGCACCACCCTTCCTGGCTGCATGCTCAACCTAGCTCGACAAATGGGGGGCGCGGGCACAGATCGCACCGGGCTGTGAATGCACACTGGCGACACAGTGCTCATCACCTCATAACACGGTGCTTGCTTCGTCACTCGCTCCCCACGGTAAGCACGGGGATTTTGCTCTGGTCTCCAACCTGACTCTGCCAATCTTCCCGTGTGCCCCCCAATTTTTTGGGGGGGGGGCTGCCTCTCGCACTTGCCTCGTGGTTGGTATAGTGCCTCGTAATATTGCTGCTCCGCTTTCGCTGCCTCAATCTCCTCTTTAGGACGGCAATACTCCCCAGCCTGCCTCCAGGGTCCTTTCCCGTCCAATATCTCTTGCCAAGTCCACTGGTCCATTCCACGCTGCTTGGTCCTTTGGTGGTGGGAGATTCTGTCACAGTTGTCGTAGGATGAAGCCGACCAAAGTGCAGCGTGATTATCGTTCCACATTTTTATTGAACTGTGAAACTATGCAATACATATAAATAAACTGAATAACAAAACAACAAACCGTGACGCAGAGGTGAAACATACACTAACTCAAAGACAATCTCCCACAAAACCCAGGTGGGAAAAACACCTACTTAAGTATGATCTCCAATTATAGAAACAATGACCAGCTACCTCTAATTGGAGATCATCCCAAACAAATACCCAACATAGAAATACAAAACTAGAACATAACAACATAGAAAATCTAAACTAGAAAAAAAAACCTGTCACGCCCTGACAGAAAATAACAGCTTTCTATGGTCAGGACGTGACGCCGTGTGGCTCAGTCGGTAGAGCATGGTGTCTCCAGGGTTGGGGATTCGATTCCCATGGGGAACCAGTACGAAAAACCAAAAGTATGAAAATGTATCCGCTCCTCTGGATAAAATTGACTTCTAAATGGCTGTAATGAAAAATGCTAGGGTCTATATTGGTATATTGTTGTTGTGTTGCTCTGGTCAAAAGTAATACGTTGTATAAGGAATTGGATGTCTATTTGGGTACTTTGTGCGCCACACGTGTTGACCCACATCACTCCTTCTTTTGTTGCTCTGATGAACTGTCCATCAGTGAGTCAGTCATTATGTGTGTCAGTCAACCAGCTTCAGCCCTCGCTGTATTGAGCTGTTTTCTCCCCACTCTTTCATTCAGGGGGTCAGAATTGCCAATCTTTTTAATCAATACACAGTAATTGACAGGCAGCCTTTCATGTTACAATCACATGTCTTACCAGAGGGTCCACGTGAGGTCCTGAACCGGTGGTGTCCGAGACTCCATCATGTTTTAAATCACGTTTTGGTCCAAACCGCTCCACATGATGGGAATCATGAAGTACAGGTGAGTGTCAGTGGTAAGTGACTTCCTTGTCTCAGCCTGGAGGAAGTTATTTAGTAGTCACACCACTGAGGAGGCCCATAACTCACATTTGCGTTGCAAAGCAAACGTGTGATCTGTGTAATTGTATGTGAGGTGATTACAGTGATGAGTCATGATGTCACTCTTCTACTCCCTTCCCTTTTGCATGTGTTTCACTCCAAGATAATTGGTGAGGATGACGTGTGAAGATGAGTCCTTTGTGACTATTACCATATTCCTTGCATCATCCAGGTGTGTGTCAACTGCGCTGAATCAGAGACGAGGTAAAATGGCATAATAATTGACCTCTTCTCTTTTTCATGGCTCTCCATCGTATTAACTGGTGAGGGTGGGGTGGGACTATTTCTGTATTTATCACATCATCCAGGTATGTGTCAAGTGCATTGAATAAGTGATGTGGTAAAATTACACCTTTAAAGGCTCACTGATTAATTTGGATATCAACAACATGGCAGCCAGTTGTTGATAACCTCATGGTATTTATAAGTGACATTCTCCAAGGATCAATGGGTGTCATTATATCAAATGATCAAAAGTGGCTATAAATATCACAGAGTGAGTCTTTAAATTAGAGATGAGCTCAAATTGTGTAACACCATTAAAATTCCAGCAGCCTGTCTATCTGTCCCAGAAGCTGCTGTTTTAATAGGGCACATCTCCCCGCTGCTCTGCCTCAGCCTTTGGCTGTTGCGTCATCAACCTTGATGATATTTTTTATTAACAGGCTTATGATTAAGATAAATTCACCTTCAAACCACTTCAGAAAGGATGTGTCACACTTTGTGTAACATGGCAAGTCATAAACAAGGTTGGTAACTGTGTCTAGTTAACTAAAGTTTAAATAAAAAAATAAAAAATATATATAAGAAACCTGTTTCATAAAATTCTAAAGGATGTAGTATTGATTCCATACCGGTGTGTTAAGACCCCATACCGGTGTGTTAAGACCCCATACCGGTGTGTTAAGACCCCATACCGGTGTGTTAAGACCCCATACCGGTGTGTTAAGACCCCATACCGGTGTGTTAAGACCCCATACTGGTGTGAACTGGCCTAATTCAAACACTGGCTAGAGTAGAGGGGTATACCACGAAGCAGGTTTGAGGAGTTAGCGAAGGTAACTTTGTTCAACTCTGTGTTTAACTAGCTATAACCAGTAATAGGAATGTGGCTCACCTTTTAGCCAGGTACATTTCTATGGCAAGAAAATCGCCAGAACTAACCTGCTCCATGGCAGGCTGACCGACGGCCAACTCCACTTACCCTGAATGAAATGACTGAGCCCCGAGATGAGGACCAACGAAATCAGATTCCTTCCCTCTGGCAAAGATTGCGTCATCATCCCTTTCATTTGAGGAAGACGACTGATTAAATATTTTATTAATCAAATGTTTTTTGTCTGTTAAAAAATTGTAATGTTAATATATTTCACGTTACATATTTAGTAATAACATAATGCATTTTAAACTTCACGCAATGTAACGCTTTTGTATGACTTAATAAAAAAATTATAACATCAATCTATTCCTGAAGTGTTAATCTTCCTGCTCTTTGACATGTGCTTTGGAGGTAACAAACAGCACATGACAACAAAATCATACCATATCCACTGAGGTCCTGATTGTGTTATTGTACAGTATATATACGTCTCTTCTCCACCACAGTATCTATACCATCTCTACTCCACCATAGTATCTATACCATCACTGCTACACCACAGAATCTATACCATCTCTCTTCCACCACAGTATCTATATCATCTTTGCTCCACCACAGTATCTATACCATCTCTGCTCCACCACAGAACTTTAACATCTCTGCACCACCATAGTATCTATACCATCTTTGCTCCATCACAGTATATGTACCATTTCTGCTCCACCATAGTATCTATACCATCTCTGCTCCACCACAGTATCTAGACCATCTCTGCTCCTCCACAGTATCTACACCATCTCTGCTCCAACACAGCATCTATTCCCTCTCTGCTCCACCACATTTCTGCTCCACCACAGTATCTATACGATCTCTACTACACCACAGTATCTATACCATCTGTAACACAGCACAGTATCTAGACCATCTCTGAAGCAACACAGTATCTAGACCATCTCTGCTCCACCACAGTATCTACACCATCTCTGCTCCACCACAGTATCTATACCATCTCTGCTCCACCACAGTATCTATAACTTCTCTGCTACAACACAGCATCTATACCATCTCTGCTCCACCACAGTATATAAACCATCTCTGCTACACCACAGTATCTGTACCATCTCTGCTACAACACAACATCTGTACAATCTCTACTCCACCACAGTATCTATACCATCTTTGCTACAACACAGTATCTACGCTATCTCTACTACAACACAGTATCTATTTCATCTCTGCTAAAACACAGTATCTATACCATCTCTGCTCCACCACAGTATCTATACCATCTCTGCTACAACACAGTATCTACGCTATCTCTACGACAACACAGTACCTATTTCATCTCTTCTAAAACACAGTATCTAGACCATCTCTGCTCCACCACAGTATCTATACCCTCTCTGTCACACCACAGTATATAGACCATCTCTGCTTCATCACTGTATCTATACTATCTCTGCTCCACCACAGTATCTATACCATCTCTGCTACAACACAGTATCTATACTATCTGTGCTCCACCACAGTATCTATACCATCTCTGCTCCACTACAGTATCTATACCATCTCTGCTACAGCACAGTATCTATAACTTCTCTGCTACAACACAGTATCTATACCATCTCTGCTAAAAAACAGAATCTATACCATCTCTACTCCACCACAGTATCTATACCATCTCTGCTACAAAACAGCACCTAATACATCTGTGCTACAACACAGTATCTAAACCATCTCTGCTACACCACAGTATCTGTACCATCTCTGCTCCACCACAGTATCTATACCATCTCTGCTACAACACAGTATCTATACCATCTCTGCTACAACACAGTATCTGTCCCATCTCTGCTACAACACAGCACCTAGTCCCATCTGTGCTACAACACAGTATCTGTACCATCTCTGCTACAACACAGTATCTGTACCATCTCTGCTCCACCACAGTATCTATACCATCTCTGCTACAACACAGTATCTGTACCATCTCTGCTACAACACAGTATCTGTACCATCTCTGCTCCACTACAGTATATAAACCATCTCTGCAACAAAACAGCACCTAATACATCTGTGCTACAACACAGTATCTGTACCATCTCTGCTACAACACAGTATCTGTACCATCTCTGCTACAACTCAGCATCTATGCCATCTCTGCTCCACCACATCTCTGCTCCACCATAGTATCTGTGCAATCTCTACTACACCGCAGTATCTATACCATCTCTAATACAATACAGAATATTGTCACGTCCTGACCATAGAAAGATGTTATTTTCTATCGTAGAGTAGGTCAGGGCATGACAGTTTTTTTCTCTCTATGTTTTATATTTCTATGTTCAGGTTCTAGTTTTGTATTTCTATGTTGGGGTTTTGTTTTTATGTTGGGGTTTTGTTTTGGATGTTTTCCAATTAGAGCCAGCTCGTCCTTGTTGTCTCTAATTGGAGATCATACTTAAGTAGGGTTTTTTTCCACTTGGGTTTGTGGGAGATTATCTTTGAGTAAGTGTATGTTTCACCTCTGCGTCACGGTTTGTTGTTTTTGTCATTCAGTTTATTTATGTATTGCATAGTTTCACAGTGTAAATAAAATGTGGAACGACACACATGCTGCATAGTGGTCCGCTCCTCCTTTCGAAAGCCGTGACAAATATATACCATCTCTGCTCCCCCACAGTATCTATACAATCTCTGCTACAAAATAGTATCAATACCATCTCTGCTACAACACAGTATCTATTTCATCTCTGCTAAAACACAGTATTTATACCATCTCTATTCCACCACAGTATCTATACCATCTCTACTATAACACAGTATCTGTACCATCTCTGTTCCACCACAGTATCTATACCATCTCTGCTACAACACAGAATCTATACCATCTTTACTACACTACAGTATCTATACCATCTCTACTACAACACAGTATCTATTTCATCTCTGCTAAAACACAGAATTTATACCATCTCTACTCCACCACAGTATCTATGCCATCTCTGCTACATCTCAGTATCTATACCATCTCTACTAAACACAGTATCTGTACCTTTTCTGCTACATCACAGTATCTGTATCATCTCTGCTCCATCACAGTATCTGTATCATCTCTGCTCCATCACAGTATCTGTTCCATCTCTGCTCCATCACAGTATCTGTACCATCTCTGCTACAACACAGTATCTGTATCATCTCTGCTCCATCACAGTATCTGTACCATCTCTGCTACAACACAGTATCTGGACCATCTCTGCTTCAATACAGGATCTTTACCATCTCTGCTCCACTAAAGTATATAAACTATCTCTGCTACAAAACAGCACCTAACATATCTGTGCTCCACCACAGTATCTATACCATCTTGCTACAACTCAGTATCTGTACCATCTCCGCTCCAACACAGCATCTATGCCATCTCTGCTACAACACATTTCTGCTCCACCACAGTATCTATGCCATCTCTGCTCCACCATAGTATCTGTGCAATCTCTACTACACCGCAGTATCTATACCATCTCTAATACAATACAGAATATTGTCACGTCCTGACCATAGAAAGATGTTATTTTCTATGGTAGAGTCGGTCAGGGCATGACAGTTTTCTCTCTATGTTTTCTATTTCTATGTTCAGATTCTAGTTTTGTATTTCTATGTTGGGTTTTGTTTTGGATGTTCTCCAATTAGAGCCAGCTCGTCCTCATTGTCTCTAATTGGAGATCATACTTAAGTAGGGTTTTTTTCCACCTGGGTTTGTGGGAGATTATCTTCGAGTCAGTTTATGTTTCACCTCTGCGTCATGGTTTGTTGTTTTTGTCATTCAGTTTATTTATGTATTGCATAGTTTCACAGTGTAAATAAAATGTGGAACGACACACATGCTGCATTTTGGTCCGCTCCTCCCTTCGACAGCCGTGACAAATATATACCATCTCTGCTCCACCACAGTATCTATACAATCTTTGCTACAACACAATATCTGTACCATCTCTGCTCCATTAGTGTCTATACTATCTCTGCTACAACACAGTATACCATCTCTGCTACAACTCAGTATCTATACCATCTCTGCTCCATCACAGTATCTATACCATCTCTGCTCCATCACAGTATCTGTACCATCTCTGCTCCATCACAGTATCTGTACCATCTCTGCTACAACTCAGTATCTGGACCATCTCTGCTACAACTCAGTATCTGCACCATCTCTACTACAACACAGTATCTATACCATCTCTGCTCCACCACATTTCTGCTCCACCACAGTATCTATGCCATCTCTGCTCCACGATAGTATCTGTTGTAACGGTCATCGTATGAAGTGGACCAAGGCGCAGCGGGTTGAGTGCTCATATTAAACTTTTATTGAACACTTAAATAACAAAACAAGAAAATGAACGACAGCTTGACAGTCTTGCAGGCTAAACACAGCAGTGCAAAAACAATTTCCCACAAACCACAGGTGAAAAAAGGCTACCTAAGTATGACTCCCAATCAGCAACAACGATGTACAGCTGTTCCTGATTGAGAGCCATACCAGGCCAACAAAGAAATACACATCCTAGAAAATCATAGAAATACAAAACCAGAACAATACCCCAAAACCCCGGAACACATAAAACAAACACCTCCCTTACATAATTACATATCCCAACAAAACCAGAACCACATAAAACAAACACCCCCTGCCACGTCTTGACCAAACTACAATAACAAATAACCCCTTTACTGGTCAGGACGTGACATCTGTACCCTCTCAACTCCACCACAGTCTCTATACCATCTCTGCTACATCACAGTATCTGTCCCATCTCTGCTACAACACAGTATCTATACCATCTCGGCTACAACACAGTATCTATACCATCTCTGCTACAACACAGTATCTATACCATCTCTGCTACAACACAGTATCTATACAATCTCTACTAAAACACAGTATCTGTACCATCTCTGCTCCACCACAGTATCTATACCATCTCTACTACAATACAGCATTCATACCATCTCTGCTAAAACACAGTATCTGTATCATCTCTGCTCCACCCGGTTACCTACCATCTCTGCTTCAACAGACAATATGTTCCATCTCTGCTACATCACAGTATCTATACCATCACTACTACAACACGATATCTGTACCATCTCTGCTCCATCACAGTTTCTACACCATCTCTGCTCCACCACAGTATCTATACCATCTCTACTACAATACAGCATTCATACCATCTCTGCTAAAACACAGTATCTGTATCATCTCTGCTCCACCCGGTTACCTACCATCTCTGCTTCAACAGACAATATGTTCCATCTCTGCTACATCACAGTATCTATACCATCACTACTACAACACGATATCTGTACCATCTCTGCTCCATCACAGTTTCTACGCCATCTCTGCTACAACACAGTATCTATACCATCGCTGCTACAACAAAGTATCCATACCATCTCTGCTCTACCACAGTATCTATACCATCTCTGCTACAACACGGAATCTATACCATCTCTGTTCCACCACAGTATCTGTAGAATCTCTGCTCCATTACAGATCGTTACCATCTCTGCTACAACACAGTATCTGTAACATCTCCGCTCCACCACAGTATCTAAACCATCTCTGCCACAACTCAATATCTGTATCATCTCTGCTACAACACAGTATCTATACCATCTCTACCAAAACACAGTATCTGTACAACTGTGCTATTAAAACATAACAATAGTCATCACTGTGCTATTGAAACATAACTACAGTCATCACTGTGCTATAGTAACATAACTAAGTCATCACTGTGCTATAGTAACATAACTACAGTCATCACTGTGCTATAGTAACATAACTACAGTCATCACTGTGCTATAGTAACATAACTGCAGTAATCAATGTGCTATTAAAACAGAACTACAGTCATCACTGTGCTATAGTAACATAAATACAGTCATCACTGTGCTATAGTAACATAACTACAGTCATCACTGTGCTATAGTAACATAACTAAGTCATCACTGTGCTATAGTAGCATAACTACAGTCATCACTGTGCTATATTAACATAACTGCAATCATCACTGTGCTATAATGACTTAACTACAGTCATCACTGTGCTATAGTCACATAACTGCAGTCATCACTGTGCTATAGCAACATAACTACAGTCATCACTGTGCTATAGTAACATAACTAAAGTCATCACTGTGCTATAGTAACATAACTACAGTCATCACTGTGCTATAGTAACATAACTGCAGTCATCACTGTGCAATTAAAACATAACTACAGTCATCACTGTGCTATAGTAACATAACTACAGTCATCACTGTGCTATAGTAACATAACTACAGTCATCACTGTGCTATTAAAACATAACTACAGTCATAACTACAGTCATCACTGTGCTATAGTAACATTTTTCCTAGCCACCGTGCTTCTTTCACATGCATTGCTTGCTGTTTGGGGTTTTAGGCTGGGTTTCTGTACAGCACTTTGAGATATCAGCTGATGTACGAAGGGCTATATAAATACATTTGATTTGATTTGAAATTTAATTTAACATAACTGCAGTCATCACTGTGCAATTAAAACATAACTACAGTCATCACTGTGCTATTAAAACATAACTACAGTCATCACTGTGCTATAGTAACATAACTGCAGTCATCACTGTGCAATTAAAACATAACTACAGTCATCACTGTGCTATAGTAACATAACTGCAGTCATCACTGTGCAATTAAAACATAACTACAGCGATCACTGTGCTATAGTAGCATAACTACAGTCATCACTGTGCTATTAAAACATAACTACAGTCATCACTGTGCTATAGTACCATAACTACAGTCATCACTGTGCTATTGTAACATAACTACAGTCATCACTGTGCTATAGTAACATAACTACAGTCATCACTGTGCTATAGTAACATAACTGCAGTCATCACTGTGCTATAGTAACATAACTACAGTCATCACTGTGCTATAGTAACATAACTACAGTCATCACTGTGCTATTAAAACATAACTACAGTCATCACTGTGCTATAGTAACATAACTACAGTAATCACTGTTCTATTAAAACATAACTACAGCAATCGGTGTGCTATAGTAACATAAGTACAGTCATCACTGTGCTATTAAAACATAACTACAGTCATCACTATGCTATTGAAACATAACTACAGTCATCACTGTGCTATTAAAACATAACTACAGTCATCACTGTGCTATAGTAACATAACTACAGTAATCACTGTGCTATTATAATATAACTACAGTCATCACTGTGCTATTGAAACATAACTACAGTCATCACTGTGCTATTGAAACATCACTACAGTCATCACTGTGCTATTATAATATAACTACAGGCATCACTGTGCTATTGAAACATAACTACAGTCATCATTGTGCTATAGTAAGATAACTACAGTCATCACTGTGCTATTAAAACATAACTACAGTCATCACTGTGCTATAGTAACATAACTACAGTCATCACTGTGATACAGTAACATAATTACAGTCATCACTGTGCTATTAAAACATAACCGCAGTCATCACTGTGCTGTAGTAGCATATCTGCAGTCATCACTGTGCTATATTACCATAACTACAGTCTTCACTGTGCTAACATAACATAACTACATCATCACTGTGCTATAGTAACATAACTGCAGTCATCACTGTGCAATAGTAACATAACTACAGTCATCACTGTGCTAACACAACATTACTACAGTCATCACTGTGCTATAGTAACATAACTGCAGTCATCACTGTGCTATTGAAACATAACAACAGTCATCACTGTGCTATATTAACATAACTGCAATCATCACTGTGCTATAATAACTTAACTACAGTCATCACTGTGCTATAGTAACATAACTGCAGTCATCACTGTGCTATAGTAACATAACTACAGTCATCACTGTGCTATAGTAACATAACTACAGTCATCACTGTGCTATAGCAACATAACTACAGTCATCACTGTGCTATAGTAACATAACTACAGTCATCACTGTGCTATAGTAACATAACTACAGTCATCACTGTGCTATAGTAACATAACAGCAGTAATCACTGTGCTATTAAAACATAACTACAGTCATCACTGTGCTGTAGTAACATAACTGCAGTCATCACTGTTCTATTAAAACATAACTACAGTAATCGCTGTGCTATAGTAACATACAGTGATCACTGTGCTATTAAAACATAACTACAGTCATCACTGTGCTATTAAAACATAACTCCAGTCATCACTGTGCTATAGTAACTTAACTACAGTCATCACTGTGCTATTAAAACATAACTACAGTCATCACTGTGCTATTAAAACATAACTACAGTCATCGCTGTGCTATAGTAACATAACTACAGTCATCACTGTGCTATTAAAACATAACTACAGTCCTCACTGTGCTATTAAAACATAACTACAGTCATCACTGTGCTATAGTAACATAACTACAGTCATCACTGTGCTATTAAAACATAACTACAGTCATCACTGTGCTATAGTAACATAACTACAGTCATCACTGTGCTATAGTAATATTACTACAGTCATCACTGTGCTATAGTAACATAGCTGCAGTCATCACTGTGCTATTAAAACATAACTACAGTCATCACAGTGCTATAGTAACTTAACTACAGTCATCACTGTGCTATTAAAACATAACTACAGTCATCGCTGTGCTATTAAAACATAACTACAGTCATCGCTGTGCTATAGTAACATAACTACAGTCATCACTGTGCTATTAAAACATAACTACAGTCATCACTGTGCTATAGTAACATAACTACAGTCATCACTGTGCTATTAAAACATAACTACAGTCATCACTGTGCTATAGTAACATAACTACAGTCATCACTGTGCTATAGTAATATTACTACAGTCATCACTGTGCTATAGTAACATAGCTGCAGTCATCACTGTGCTATAGTAACATAACTACAGTCATCACTGTGCTATAGTAACATAACTACAGTCATCACTGTGCTATAGTAACATAACTGAAGTCATCACTGCTATTGAAACATAACTACAGTCATCACTGTGCTATTAAAACATAACTACTGTCATCACTGTGCTATTAAAACATAACTACAGTCATCACTGTGCTATAGTAACATAACTACAGTCATCACTGTGCTATTAAAACATAACTACAGTCATCACTGTGCTATAGTAACATAACTACAGTCATCACTGTGCTATAGTAATATTACTACAGTCATCACTGTGCTATAGTAACATAGCTGCAGTAATCACTGTGCTATTAAAACATAACTACAGTCATCACTGTGCTATAGTAACTTAACTACAGTCATCACTGTGCTATTAAAACATAACAACAGTCATCACTGTGCTATTAAAACATAACTGCAGTCATCACTGTGCTATAGTAACATAACTACAGTCATCACTGTGCTATAGTAATATTACTACAGTCATCACTGTGCTATAGTAACATAGCTGCAGTCATCACTGTGCTATAGTAACATAACTACAGTCATCACTGTGCTATAGTAACATAACTACAGTCATCACTGTGCTATAGTAACATAACTGAAGTCATCACTGCTATTGAAACATAACTACAGTCATCACTGTGCTATTAAAACATAACTACTGTCATCACTGTGCTATTAAAACATAACTACAGTCATCACTGTGCTATAGTAACATAACTACAGTCATCACTGTGCTATTAAAACATAACTACAGTCATCAATGTGCTATAGTAACATAACTACAGTCATCACTGTGCTATAGTAATATTACTACAGTCATCACTGTGCTATAGTAACATAGCTGCAGTCATCACTGTGCTATTAAAACATAACAACAGTCATCACTGTGCTATAGTAACTTAACTACAGTCATCACTGTGCTATTAAAACATAACAACAGTCATCACTGTGCTATTAAAACATAACTACAGTCATCACTGTGCTATAGTAACATAACTACAGTCATCACTGTGCTATAGTAATATTACTACAGTCATCACTGTGCTATAGTAACATAGCTACAGTCATCACTGTGCTATTAAAACATAACTACAGTCATCACTGTGCTATAGTAACTTAACTACAGTCATCACTGTGCTATTAAAACATAACTACAGTCATCACTGTGCTATTAAAACATAACTACAGTCATCACTGTGCTATAGTAACATAACTACAGTCATCACTGTGCTATTAAAACATAACTGCAGTCATCACTGTGCTATAGTAACATAACTACAGTCATCACTGTGCTATTAAAACATAACTACAGTCATCACTGTGCTATAGTAACATAACTACAGTCATCACTGTGCTATAGTAATATTACTACAGTCATCACTGTGCTATAGTAACATAGCTGCAGTCATCACTGTGCTATTAAAACATAACTACAGTCATCACTGTGCTATAGTAACTTAACTACAGTCATCACTGTGCTATTAAAACATAACAACAGTCATCACTGTGCTATTAAAACATAACTGCAGTCATCACTGTGCTATAGTAACATAACTACAGTCATCACTGTGCTATAGTAATATTACTACAGTCATCACTGTGCTATAGTAACATAACTACAGTCATCACTGTGCTATAGTAACATAACTACAGTCATCACTGTGCTATAGTAACATAACTGAAGTCATCACTGCTATTGAAACATAACTACAGTCATCACTGTGCTATTAAAACATAACTACTGTCATCACTGTGCTATTAAAACATAACTACAGTCATCACTGTGCTATAGTAACATAACTACAGTCATCACTGTGCTATTAAAACATAACTACAGTCATCACTGTGCTATAGTAACATAACTACAGTCATCACTGTGCTATAGTAATATTACTACAGTCATCACTGTGCTATAGTAACATAGCTGCAGTCATCACTGTGCTATTAAAACATAACTACAGTCATCACTGTGCTATAGTAACTTAACTACAGTCATCACTGTGCTATAGTAACATAACTACAGTCATCACTGTGCTATTAAAACATAACTACAGTCATAACTACAGTCATCACTGTGCTATAGTAACATTTTTCCTAGCCACCGTGCTTCTTTCACATGCATTGCTTGCTGTTTGGGGTTTTAGGCTGGGTTTCTGTACAGCACTTTGAGATATCAGCTGATGTACGAAGGGCTATATAAATACATTTGATTTGATTTGAAATTTAATTTAACATAACTGCAGTCATCACTGTGCAATTAAAACATAACTACAGTCATCACTGTGCTATTAAAACATAACTACAGTCATCACTGTGCTATAGTAACATAACTGCAGTCATCACTGTGCAATTAAAACATAACTACAGTCATCACTGTGCTATAGTAACATAACTGCAGTCATCACTGTGCAATTAAAACATAACTACAGCCATCACTGTGCTATAGTAGCATAACTACAGTCATCACTGTGCTATTAAAACATAACTACAGTCATCACTGTGCTATAGTACCATAACTACAGTCATCACTGTGCTATTGTAACATAACTACAGTCATCACTGTGCTATAGTAACATAACTACAGTCATCACTGTGCTATAGTAACATAACTGCAGTCATCACTGTGCTATAGTAACATAACTACAGTCATCACTGTGCTATAGTAACATAACTACAGTCATCACTGTGCTATTAAAACATAACTACAGTCATCACTGTGCTATAGTAACATAACTACAGTAATCACTGTTCTATTAAAACATAACTACAGCAATCGCTGTGCTATAGTAACATAAGTACAGTCATCACTGTGCTATTAAAACATAACTACAGTCATCACTATGCTATTGAAACATAACTACAGTCATCACTGTGCTATTAAAACATAACTACAGTCATCACTGTGCTATAGTAACATAACTACAGTAATCACTGTGCTATTATAATATAACTACAGTCATCACTGTGCTATTGAAACATAACTACAGTCATCACTGTGCTATTGAAACATCACTACAGTCATCACTGTGCTATTATAATATAACTACAGGCATCACTGTGCTATTGAAACATAACTACAGTCATCATTGTGCTATAGTAAGATAACTACAGTCATCACTGTGCTATTAAAACATAACTACAGTCATCACTGTGCTATAGTAACATAACTACAGTCATCACTGTGATACAGTAACATAATTACAGTCATCACTGTGCTATTAAAACATAACCGCAGTCATCACTGTGCTGTAGTAGCATATCTGCAGTCATCACTGTGCTATATTACCATAACTACAGTCTTCACTGTGCTAACATAACATAACTACATCATCACTGTGCTATAGTAACATAACTGCAGTCATCACTGTGCAATAGTAACATAACTACAGTCATCACTGTGCTAACACAACATTACTACAGTCATCACTGTGCTATAGTAACATAACTGCAGTCATCACTGTGCTATTGAAACATAACAACAGTCATCACTGTGCTATATTAACATAACTGCAATCATCACTGTGCTATAATAACTTAACTACAGTCATCACTGTGCTATAGTAACATAACTGCAGTCATCACTGTGCTATAGCAACATAACTACAGTCATCACTGTGCTATAGTAACATAACTACAGTCATCACTGTGCTATAGTAACATAACTACAGTCATCACTGTGCTATAGTAACATAACAGCAGTAATCACTGTGCTATTAAAACATAACTACAGTCATCACTGTGCTGTAGTAACATAACTGCAGTCATCACTGTTCTATTAAAACATAACTACAGTAATCGCTGTGCTATAGTAACATACAGTCATCACTGTGCTATTAAAACATAACTACAGTCATCACTGTGCTATTAAAACATAACTACAGTCATCACTGTGCTATAGTAACTTAACTACAGTCATCACTGTGCTATTAAAACATAACTACAGTCATCACTGTGCTATTAAAACATAACTACAGTCATCGCTGTGCTATAGTAACATAACTACAGTCATCACTGTGCTATTAAAACATAACTACAGTCCTCACTGTGCTATTAAAACATAACTACAGTCATCACTGTGCTATAGTAACATAACTACAGTCATCACTGTGCTATTAAAACATAACTACAGTCATCACTGTGCTATAGTAACATAACTACAGTCATCACTGTGCTATAGTAATATTACTACAGTCATCACTGTGCTATAGTAACATAGCTGCAGTCATCACTGTGCTATTAAAACATAACTACAGTCATCACAGTGCTATAGTAACTTAACTACAGTCATCACTGTGCTATTAAAACATAACTACAGTCATCACTGTGCTATTAAAACATAACTACAGTCATCGCTGTGCTATAGTAACATAACTACAGTCATCACTGTGCTATTAAAACATAACTACAGTCATCACTGTGCTATAGTAACATAACTACAGTCATCACTGTGCTATTAAAACATAACTACAGTCATCACTGTGCTATAGTAACATAACTACAGTCATCACTGTGCTATAGTAATATTACTACAGTCATCACTGTGCTATAGTAACATAGCTGCAGTCATCACTGTGCTATAGTAACATAACTACAGTCATCACTGTGCTATAGTAACATAACTACAGTCATCACTGTGCTATAGTAACATAACTGAAGTCATCACTGCTATTGAAACATAACTACAGTCATCACTGTGCTATTAAAACATAACTACTGTCATCACTGTGCTATTAAAACATAACTACAGTCATCACTGTGCTATAGTAACATAACTACAGTCATCACTGTGCTATTAAAACATAACTACAGTCATCACTGTGCTATAGTAACATAACTACAGTCATCACTGTGCTATAGTAATATTACTACAGTCATCACTGTGCTATAGTAACATAGCTGCAGTAATCACTGTGCTATTAAAACATAACTACAGTCATCACTGTGCTATAGTAACTTAACTACAGTCATCACTGTGCTATTAAAACATAACAACAGTCATCACTGTGCTATTAAAACATAACTGCAGTCATCACTGTGCTATAGTAACATAACTACAGTCATCACTGTGCTATAGTAATATTACTACAGTCATCACTGTGCTATAGTAACATAGCTGCAGTCATCACTGTGCTATAGTAACATAACTACAGTCATCACTGTGCTATAGTAACATAACTACAGTCATCACTGTGCTATAGTAACATAACTGAAGTCATCACTGCTATTGAAACATAACTACAGTCATCACTGTGCTATTAAAACATAACTACTGTCATCACTGTGCTATTAAAACATAACTACAGTCATCACTGTGCTATAGTAACATAACTACAGTCATCACTGTGCTATTAAAACATAACTACAGTCATCAATGTGCTATAGTAACATAACTACAGTCATCACTGTGCTATAGTAATATTACTACAGTCATCACTGTGCTATAGTAACATAGCTGCAGTCATCACTGTGCTATTAAAACATAACAACAGTCATCACTGTGCTATAGTAACTTAACTACAGTCATCACTGTGCTATTAAAACATAACAACAGTCATCACTGTGCTATTAAAACATAACTACAGTCATCACTGTGCTATAGTAACATAACTACAGTCATCACTGTGCTATAGTAATATTACTACAGTCATCACTGTGCTATAGTAACATAGCTACAGTCATCACTGTGCTATTAAAACATAACTACAGTCATCACTGTGCTATAGTAACTTAACTACAGTCATCACTGTGCTATTAAAACATAACTACAGTCATCACTGTGCTATTAAAACATAACTACAGTCATCACTGTGCTATAGTAACATAACTACAGTCATCACTGTGCTATTAAAACATAACTACAGTCATCACTGTGCTATAGTAACATAACTACAGTCATCACTGTGCTATTAAAACATAACTACAGTCATCACTGTGCTATAGTAACATAACTACAGTCATCACTGTGCTATAGTAATATTACTACAGTCATCACTGTGCTATAGTAACATAGCTGCAGTCATCACTGTGCTATTAAAACATAACTACAGTCATCACTGTGCTATAGTAACTTAACTACAGTCATCACTGTGCTATTAAAACATAACAACAGTCATCACTGTGCTATTAAAACATAACTGCAGTCATCACTGTGCTATAGTAACATAACTACAGTCATCACTGTGCTATAGTAATATTACTACAGTCATCACTGTGCTATAGTAACATAACTACAGTCATCACTGTGCTATAGTAACATAACTACAGTCATCACTGTGCTATAGTAACATAACTGAAGTCATCACTGCTATTGAAACATAACTACAGTCATCACTGTGCTATTAAAACATAACTACTGTCATCACTGTGCTATTAAAACATAACTACAGTCATCACTGTGCTATAGTAACATAACTACAGTCATCACTGTGCTATTAAAACATAACTACAGTCATCACTGTGCTATAGTAACATAACTACAGTCATCACTGTGCTATAGTAATATTACTACAGTCATCACTGTGCTATAGTAACATAGCTGCAGTCATCACTGTGCTATTAAAACATAACTACAGTCATCACTGTGCTATAGTAACTTAACTACAGTCATCACTGTGCTATTAAAACATAACTACAGTCATCACTGTGCTATTAAAACATAACTACAGTCATCGCTGTGCTATAGTAACATAACTACAGTCATCACTGTGCTATTAAAACATAACTACAGTCCTCACTGTGCTATTAAAACATAACTACAGTCATCACTGTGCTATAGTAACATAACTACAGTCATCACTGTGCTATTAAAACATAACTACAGTCATCACTGTGCTATAGTAACATAACTACAGTCATCACTGTGCTATAGTAATATTACTACAGTCATCACTGTGCTATAGTAACATAGCTGCAGTCATCACTGTGCTATTAAAACATAACTACAGTCATCACAGTGCTATAGTAACTTAACTACAGTCATCACTGTGCTATTAAAACATAACTACAGTCATCACTGTGCTATTAAAACATAACTACAGTCATCGCTGTGCTATAGTAACATAACTACAGTCATCACTGTGCTATTAAAACATAACTACAGTCATCACTGTGCTATAGTAACATAACTACAGTCATCACTGTGCTATTAAAACATAACTACAGTCATCGCTGTGCTATAGTAACATAACTACAGTCATCACTGTGCTATTAAAACATAACTACAGTCATCACTGTGCTATAGTAACATAACTACAGTCATCACTGTGCTATAGTAACATAACTACAGTCATCACTGTGCTATAGTAACATAACTGAAGTCATCACTGCTATTGAAATATAACTACAGTCATCACTGTGCTATTAAAACATAACTACTGTCATCACTGTGCTATTAAAACATAACTACAGTGATCACTGTGCTATAGTAACATAACTACAGTCATCACTGTGCTATTAAAACATAACTACACTCATCACTGTGCTATAGTAACATAACTACAGTCATCACTGTGCTATAGTAATATTACTACAGTCATCACTGTGCTATAGTAACATAGCTGCAGTCATCACTGTGCTATTAAAACATAACTACAGTCATCACTATGCTATTGAAACATAACTACAGTCATCACTGTGCTATTAAAACATAACTACAGTCATCACTGTGCTATAGTAACATAACTACAGTAATCACTGTGCTATTATAATATAACTACAGTCATCACTGTGCTATTCAAACATAACTACAGTCATCACTGTGCTATTGAAACATAACTACAGTCATCACTGTGCTATTATAATATAACTACAGGCATCACTGTGCTATTGAAACATAACTACAGTCATCACTGTGCTATAGTAAGATAACTACAGTCATCAATGTGCTATTAAAACATAACTACAGTCATCACTGTGCTATAGTAACATAACTACAGTCATCACTGTGATACAGTAACATAATTACAGTCATCACTGTGCTAAAGTAACATAACTACAGTCATCACTGTGCTAACACAACATTACTACAGTCATCACTGTGCTATAGTAACATAACTGCAGTCATCACTGTGCTATTGAAACATAACAACAGTCATCACTGTGCTATAGTAACATAACTGCAATAATCACTGTGCTATAATAACTTAACTACAGTCATCACTGTGCTATAGTAACATAACTGCAGTCATCACTGTGCTATAGTAACATAACTACAGTCATCACTGTGCTAACACAACATTACTACAGTCATCACTGTGCTATAGTAACATAACTGCAGTCATCACTGTGCTATAGCAACATAACTACAGTCATCACTGTGCTATAGTAACATAACTACAGTCATCACTGTGCTATAGTAACATAACTACAGTCATCACTGTGCTATAGTAATATTACTACAGTCATCACTGTGCTATAGTAACATAGCTGCAGTCATCACTGTGCTATTAAAACATAACTACAGTCATCACAGTGCTATAGTAACTTAACTACAGTCATCACTGTGCTATTAAAACATAACTACAGTCATCACTGTGCTATTAAAACATAACTACAGTCATCGCTGTGCTATAGTAACATAACTACAGTCATCACTGTGCTATTAAAACATAACTACAGTCATCACTGTGCTATAGTAACATAACTACAGTCATCACTGTGCTATTAAAACATAACTACAGTCATCACTGTGCTATAGTAACATAACTACAGTCATCACTGTGCTATAGTAATATTACTACAGTCATCACTGTGCTATAGTAACATAGCTGCAGTCATCACTGTGCTATAGTAACATAACTACAGTCATCACTGTGCTATAGTAACATAACTACAGTCATCACTGTGCTATAGTAACATAACTGAAGTCATCACTGCTATTGAAACATAACTACAGTCATCACTGTGCTATTAAAACATAACTACTGTCATCACTGTGCTATTAAAACATAACTACAGTCATCACTGTGCTATAGTAACATAACTACAGTCATCACTGTGCTATTAAAACATAACTACAGTCATCACTGTGCTATAGTAACATAACTACAGTCATCACTGTGCTATAGTAATATTACTACAGTCATCACTGTGCTATAGTAACATAGCTGCAGTAATCACTGTGCTATTAAAACATAACTACAGTCATCACTGTGCTATAGTAACTTAACTACAGTCATCACTGTGCTATTAAAACATAACAACAGTCATCACTGTGCTATTAAAACATAACTGCAGTCATCACTGTGCTATAGTAACATAACTACAGTCATCACTGTGCTATAGTAATATTACTACAGTCATCACTGTGCTATAGTAACATAGCTGCAGTCATCACTGTGCTATAGTAACATAACTACAGTCATCACTGTGCTATAGTAACATAACTACAGTCATCACTGTGCTATAGTAACATAACTGAAGTCATCACTGCTATTGAAACATAACTACAGTCATCACTGTGCTATTAAAACATAACTACTGTCATCACTGTGCTATTAAAACATAACTACAGTCATCACTGTGCTATAGTAACATAACTACAGTCATCACTGTGCTATTAAAACATAACTACAGTCATCACTGTGCTATAGTAACATAACTACAGTCATCACTGTGCTATAGTAATATTACTACAGTCATCACTGTGCTATAGTAACATAGCTGCAGTCATCACTGTGCTATTAAAACATAACTACAGTCATCACTGTGCTATAGTAACTTAACTACAGTCATCACTGTGCTATTAAAACATAACAACAGTCATCACTGTGCTATTAAAACATAACTACAGTCATCACTGTGCTATAGTAACATAACTACAGTCATCACTGTGCTATAGTAATATTACTACAGTCATCACTGTGCTATAGTAACATAGCTACAGTCATCACTGTGCTATTAAAACATAACTACAGTCATCACTGTGCTATAGTAACTTAACTACAGTCATCACTGTGCTATTAAAACATAACTACAGTCATCACTGTGCTATTAAAACATAACTACAGTCATCACTGTGCTATAGTAACATAACTACAGTCATCACTGTGCTATTAAAACATAACTGCAGTCATCACTGTGCTATAGTAACATAACTACAGTCATCACTGTGCTATTAAAACATAACTACAGTCATCACTGTGCTATAGTAACATAACTACAGTCATCACTGTGCTATAGTAATATTACTACAGTCATCACTGTGCTATAGTAACATAGCTGCAGTCATCACTGTGCTATTAAAACATAACTACAGTCATCACTGTGCTATAGTAACTTAACTACAGTCATCACTGTGCTATTAAAACATAACAACAGTCATCACTGTGCTATTAAAACATAACTGCAGTCATCACTGTGCTATAGTAACATAACTACAGTCATCACTGTGCTATAGTAATATTACTACAGTCATCACTGTGCTATAGTAACATAACTACAGTCATCACTGTGCTATAGTAACATAACTACAGTCATCACTGTGCTATAGTAACATAACTGAAGTCATCACTGCTATTGAAACATAACTACAGTCATCACTGTGCTATTAAAACATAACTACTGTCATCACTGTGCTATTAAAACATAACTACAGTCATCACTGTGCTATAGTAACATAACTACAGTCATCACTGTGCTATTAAAACATAACTACAGTCATCACTGTGCTATAGTAACATAACTACAGTCATCACTGTGCTATAGTAATATTACTACAGTCATCACTGTGCTATAGTAACATAGCTGCAGTCATCACTGTGCTATTAAAACATAACTACAGTCATCACTGTGCTATAGTAACTTAACTACAGTCATCACTGTGCTATTAAAACATAACTACATTCATCACTGTGCTATTAAAACATAACTACAGTCATCGCTGTGCTATAGTAACATAACTACAGTCATCACTGTGCTATTAAAACATAACTACAGTCCTCACTGTGCTATTAAAACATAACTACAGTCATCACTGTGCTATAGTAACATAACTACAGTCATCACTGTGCTATTAAAACATAACTACAGTCATCACTGTGCTATAGTAACATAACTACAGTCATCACTGTGCTATAGTAATATTACTACAGTCATCACTGTGCTATAGTAACATAGCTGCAGTCATCACTGTGCTATTAAAACATAACTACAGTCATCACAGTGCTATAGTAACTTAACTACAGTCATCACTGTGCTATTAAAACATAACTACAGTCATCACTGTGCTATTAAAACATAACTACAGTCATCGCTGTGCTATAGTAACATAACTACAGTCATCACTGTGCTATTAAAACATAACTACAGTCATCACTGTGCTATAGTAACATAACTACAGTCATCACTGTGCTATTAAAACATAACTACAGTCATCGCTGTGCTATAGTAACATAACTACAGTCATCACTGTGCTATTAAAACATAACTACAGTCATCACTGTGCTATAGTAACATAACTACAGTCATCACTGTGCTATAGTAACATAACTACAGTCATCACTGTGCTATAGTAACATAACTGAAGTCATCACTGCTATTGAAATATAACTACAGTCATCACTGTGCTATTAAAACATAACTACTGTCATCACTGTGCTATTAAAACATAACTACAGTGATCACTGTGCTATAGTAACATAACTACAGTCATCACTGTGCTATTAAAACATAACTACACTCATCACTGTGCTATAGTAACATAACTACAGTCATCACTGTGCTATAGTAATATTACTACAGTCATCACTGTGCTATAGTAACATAGCTGCAGTCATCACTGTGCTATTAAAACATAACTACAGTCATCACTATGCTATTGAAACATAACTACAGTCATCACTGTGCTATTAAAACATAACTACAGTCATCACTGTGCTATAGTAACATAACTACAGTAATCACTGTGCTATTATAATATAACTACAGTCATCACTGTGCTATTCAAACATAACTACAGTCATCACTGTGCTATTGAAACATAACTACAGTCATCACTGTGCTATTATAATATAACTACAGGCATCACTGTGCTATTGAAACATAACTACAGTCATCACTGTGCTATAGTAAGATAACTACAGTCATCAATGTGCTATTAAAACATAACTACAGTCATCACTGTGCTATAGTAACATAACTACAGTCATCACTGTGATACAGTAACATAATTACAGTCATCACTGTGCTAAAGTAACATAACTACAGTCATCACTGTGCTAACACAACATTACTACAGTCATCACTGTGCTATAGTAACATAACTGCAGTCATCACTGTGCTATTGAAACATAACAACAGTCATCACTGTGCTATAGTAACATAACTGCAATAATCACTGTGCTATAATAACTTAACTACAGTCATCACTGTGCTATAGTAACATAACTGCAGTCATCACTGTGCTATAGTAACATAACTACAGTCATCACTGTGCTAACACAACATTACTACAGTCATCACTGTGCTATAGTAACATAACTGCAGTCATCACTGTGCTATAGCAACATAACTACAGTCATCACTGTGCTATAGTAACATAACTACAGTCATCACTGTGCTATAGTAACATAACTACAGTCATCACTGTGCTATAGTAACATAACAGCAGTAATCACTGTTCTATTAAAACATAACTACAGTAATCGCTGTGCTATAGTAACATACAGTCATCACTGTGCTATTAAAACATAACTACAGTCATCACTGTGCTATTGAAACATAACTACAGTCATCACTGTGCTATTAAAACATAACTACAGTCATCACTGTGCTATAGTAACATAACTACAGTAATCACTGTGCTATTATAATATAACTACAGTCATCACTGTGCTATTGAAACATAACTACAGTCATCACTGTGCTATTGAAACATCACTACAGTCATCACTGTGCTATTATAATATAACTACAGGCATCACTGTGCTATTGAAACATAACTACAGTCATCATTGTGCTATAGTAAGATAACTACAGTCATCAATGTGCTATTAAAACATAACTACAGTCATCACTGTGCTATAGTAACATAACAGCAGTAATCACTGTGCTATTAAAACATAACTACAGTCATCACTGTGCTGTAGTAACATAACTGCAGTCATCACTGTTCTATTAAAACATAACTACAGTAATCGCTGTGCTATAGTAACATACAGTGATCACTGTGCTATTAAAACATAACTACAGTCATCACTGTGCTATTAAAACATAACTCCAGTCATCACTGTGCTATAGTAACTTAACTACAGTCATCACTGTGCTATTAAAACATAACTACAGTCATCACTGTGCTATTAAAACATAACTACAGTCATCGCTGTGCTATAGTAACATAACTACAGTCATCACTGTGCTATTAAAACATAACTACAGTCCTCACTGTGCTATTAAAACATAACTACAGTCATCACTGTGCTATAGTAACATAACTACAGTCATCACTGTGCTATTAAAACATAACTACAGTCATCACTGTGCTATAGTAACATAACTACAGTCATCACTGTGCTATAGTAATATTACTACAGTCATCACTGTGCTATAGTAACATAGCTGCAGTCATCACTGTGCTATTAAAACATAACTACAGTCATCACAGTGCTATAGTAACTTAACTACAGTCATCACTGTGCTATTAAAACATAACTACAGTCATCGCTGTGCTATTAAAACATAACTACAGTCATCGCTGTGCTATAGTAACATAACTACAGTCATCACTGTGCTATTAAAACATAACTACAGTCATCACTGTGCTATAGTAACATAACTACAGTCATCACTGTGCTATTAAAACATAACTACAGTCATCACTGTGCTATAGTAACATAACTACAGTCATCACTGTGCTATAGTAATATTACTACAGTCATCACTGTGCTATAGTAACATAGCTGCAGTCATCACTGTGCTATAGTAACATAACTACAGTCATCACTGTGCTATAGTAACATAACTACAGTCATCACTGTGCTATAGTAACATAACTGAAGTCATCACTGCTATTGAAACATAACTACAGTCATCACTGTGCTATTAAAACATAACTACTGTCATCACTGTGCTATTAAAACATAACTACAGTCATCACTGTGCTATAGTAACATAACTACAGTCATCACTGTGCTATTAAAACATAACTACAGTCATCACTGTGCTATAGTAACATAACTACAGTCATCACTGTGCTATAGTAATATTACTACAGTCATCACTGTGCTATAGTAACATAGCTGCAGTCATCACTGTGCTATTAAAACATAACTACAGTCATCACTGTGCTATAGTAACTTAACTACAGTCATCACTGTGCTATTAAAACATAACTACATTCATCACTGTGCTATTAAAACATAACTACAGTCATCGCTGTGCTATAGTAACATAACTACAGTCATCACTGTGCTATTAAAACATAACTACAGTCCTCACTGTGCTATTAAAACATAACTACAGTCATCACTGTGCTATAGTAACATAACTACAGTCATCACTGTGCTATTAAAACATAACTACAGTCATCACTGTGCTATAGTAACATAACTACAGTCATCACTGTGCTATAGTAATATTACTACAGTCATCACTGTGCTATAGTAACATAGCTGCAGTCATCACTGTGCTATTAAAACATAACTACAGTCATCACAGTGCTATAGTAACTTAACTACAGTCATCACTGTGCTATTAAAACATAACTACAGTCATCACTGTGCTATTAAAACATAACTACAGTCATCGCTGTGCTATAGTAACATAACTACAGTCATCACTGTGCTATTAAAACATAACTACAGTCATCACTGTGCTATAGTAACATAACTACAGTCATCACTGTGCTATTAAAACATAACTACAGTCATCGCTGTGCTATAGTAACATAACTACAGTCATCACTGTGCTATTAAAACATAACTACAGTCATCACTGTGCTATAGTAACATAACTACAGTCATCACTGTGCTATAGTAACATAACTACAGTCATCACTGTGCTATAGTAACATAACTGAAGTCATCACTGCTATTGAAATATAACTACAGTCATCACTGTGCTATTAAAACATAACTACTGTCATCACTGTGCTATTAAAACATAACTACAGTGATCACTGTGCTATAGTAACATAACTACAGTCATCACTGTGCTATTAAAACATAACTACACTCATCACTGTGCTATAGTAACATAACTACAGTCATCACTGTGCTATAGTAATATTACTACAGTCATCACTGTGCTATAGTAACATAGCTGCAGTCATCACTGTGCTATTAAAACATAACTACAGTCATCACTATGCTATTGAAACATAACTACAGTCATCACTGTGCTATTAAAACATAACTACAGTCATCACTGTGCTATAGTAACATAACTACAGTAATCACTGTGCTATTATAATATAACTACAGTCATCACTGTGCTATTCAAACATAACTACAGTCATCACTGTGCTATTGAAACATAACTACAGTCATCACTGTGCTATTATAATATAACTACAGGCATCACTGTGCTATTGAAACATAACTACAGTCATCACTGTGCTATAGTAAGATAACTACAGTCATCAATGTGCTATTAAAACATAACTACAGTCATCACTGTGCTATAGTAACATAACTACAGTCATCACTGTGATACAGTAACATAATTACAGTCATCACTGTGCTAAAGTAACATAACTACAGTCATCACTGTGCTAACACAACATTACTACAGTCATCACTGTGCTATAGTAACATAACTGCAGTCATCACTGTGCTATTGAAACATAACAACAGTCATCACTGTGCTATAGTAACATAACTGCAATAATCACTGTGCTATAATAACTTAACTACAGTCATCACTGTGCTATAGTAACATAACTGCAGTCATCACTGTGCTATAGTAACATAACTACAGTCATCACTGTGCTAACACAACATTACTACAGTCATCACTGTGCTATAGTAACATAACTGCAGTCATCACTGTGCTATAGCAACATAACTACAGTCATCACTGTGCTATAGTAACATAACTACAGTCATCACTGTGCTATAGTAACATAACTACAGTCATCACTGTGCTATAGTAACATAACAGCAGTAATCACTGTTCTATTAAAACATAACTACAGTAATCGCTGTGCTATAGTAACATACAGTCATCACTGTGCTATTAAAACATAACTACAGTCATCACTGTGCTATTGAAACATAACTACAGTCATCACTGTGCTATTAAAACATAACTACAGTCATCACTGTGCTATAGTAACATAACTACAGTAATCACTGTGCTATTATAATATAACTACAGTCATCACTGTGCTATTGAAACATAACTACAGTCATCACTGTGCTATTGAAACATCACTACAGTCATCACTGTGCTATTATAATATAACTACAGGCATCACTGTGCTATTGAAACATAACTACAGTCATCATTGTGCTATAGTAAGATAACTACAGTCATCAATGTGCTATTAAAACATAACTACAGTCATCACTGTGCTATAGTAACATAACAGCAGTAATCACTGTGCTATTAAAACATAACTACAGTCATCACTGTGCTGTAGTAACATAACTGCAGTCATCACTGTTCTATTAAAACATAACTACAGTAATCGCTGTGCTATAGTAACATACAGTGATCACTGTGCTATTAAAACATAACTACAGTCATCACTGTGCTATTAAAACATAACTCCAGTCATCACTGTGCTATAGTAACTTAACTACAGTCATCACTGTGCTATTAAAACATAACTACAGTCATCACTGTGCTATTAAAACATAACTACAGTCATCGCTGTGCTATAGTAACATAACTACAGTCATCACTGTGCTATTAAAACATAACTACAGTCCTCACTGTGCTATTAAAACATAACTACAGTCATCACTGTGCTATAGTAACATAACTACAGTCATCACTGTGCTATTAAAACATAACTACAGTCATCACTGTGCTATAGTAACATAACTACAGTCATCACTGTGCTATAGTAATATTACTACAGTCATCACTGTGCTATAGTAACATAGCTGCAGTCATCACTGTGCTATTAAAACATAACTACAGTCATCACAGTGCTATAGTAACTTAACTACAGTCATCACTGTGCTATTAAAACATAACTACAGTCATCGCTGTGCTATTAAAACATAACTACAGTCATCGCTGTGCTATAGTAACATAACTACAGTCATCACTGTGCTATTAAAACATAACTACAGTCATCACTGTGCTATAGTAACATAACTACAGTCATCACTGTGCTATTAAAACATAACTACAGTCATCACTGTGCTATAGTAACATAACTACAGTCATCACTGTGCTATAGTAATATTACTACAGTCATCACTGTGCTATAGTAACATAGCTGCAGTCATCACTGTGCTATAGTAACATAACTACAGTCATCACTGTGCTATAGTAACATAACTACAGTCATCACTGTGCTATAGTAACATAACTGAAGTCATCACTGCTATTGAAACATAACTACAGTCATCACTGTGCTATTAAAACATAACTACTGTCATCACTGTGCTATTAAAACATAACTACAGTCATCACTGTGCTATAGTAACATAACTACAGTCATCACTGTGCTATTAAAACATAACTACAGTCATCACTGTGCTATAGTAACATAACTACAGTCATCACTGTGCTATAGTAATATTACTACAGTCATCACTGTGCTATAGTAACATAGCTGCAGTAATCACTGTGCTATTAAAACATAACTACAGTCATCACTGTGCTATAGTAACTTAACTACAGTCATCACTGTGCTATTAAAACATAACAACAGTCATCACTGTGCTATTAAAACATAACTGCAGTCATCACTGTGCTATAGTAACATAACTACAGTCATCACTGTGCTATAGTAATATTACTACAGTCATCACTGTGCTATAGTAACATAGCTGCAGTCATCACTGTGCTATAGTAACATAACTACAGTCATCACTGTGCTATAGTAACATAACTACAGTCATCACTGTGCTATAGTAACATAACTGAAGTCATCACTGCTATTGAAACATAACTACAGTCATCACTGTGCTATTAAAACATAACTACTGTCATCACTGTGCTATTAAAACATAACTACAGTCATCACTGTGCTATAGTAACATAACTACAGTCATCACTGTGCTATTAAAACATAACTACAGTCATCAATGTGCTATAGTAACATAACTACAGTCATCACTGTGCTATAGTAATATTACTACAGTCATCACTGTGCTATAGTAACATAGCTGCAGTCATCACTGTGCTATTAAAACATAACAACAGTCATCACTGTGCTATAGTAACTTAACTACAGTCATCACTGTGCTATTAAAACATAACAACAGTCATCACTGTGCTATTAAAACATAACTACAGTCATCACTGTGCTATAGTAACATAACTACAGTCATCACTGTGCTATAGTAATATTACTACAGTCATCACTGTGCTATAGTAACATAGCTACAGTCATCACTGTGCTATTAAAACATAACTACAGTCATCACTGTGCTATAGTAACTTAACTACAGTCATCACTGTGCTATTAAAACATAACTACAGTCATCACTGTGCTATTAAAACATAACTACAGTCATCACTGTGCTATAGTAACATAACTACAGTCATCACTGTGCTATTAAAACATAACTGCAGTCATCACTGTGCTATAGTAACATAACTACAGTCATCACTGTGCTATTAAAACATAACTACAGTCATCACTGTGCTATAGTAACATAACTACAGTCATCACTGTGCTATAGTAATATTACTACAGTCATCACTGTGCTATAGTAACATAGCTGCAGTCATCACTGTGCTATTAAAACATAACTACAGTCATCACTGTGCTATAGTAACTTAACTACAGTCATCACTGTGCTATTAAAACATAACAACAGTCATCACTGTGCTATTAAAACATAACTGCAGTCATCACTGTGCTATAGTAACATAACTACAGTCATCACTGTGCTATAGTAATATTACTACAGTCATCACTGTGCTATAGTAACATAACTACAGTCATCACTGTGCTATAGTAACATAACTACAGTCATCACTGTGCTATAGTAACATAACTGAAGTCATCACTGCTATTGAAACATAACTACAGTCATCACTGTGCTATTAAAACATAACTACTGTCATCACTGTGCTATTAAAACATAACTACAGTCATCACTGTGCTATAGTAACATAACTACAGTCATCACTGTGCTATTAAAACATAACTACAGTCATCACTGTGCTATAGTAACATAACTACAGTCATCACTGTGCTATAGTAATATTACTACAGGCATCACTGTGCTATAGTAACATAGCTGCAGTCATCACTGTGCTATTAAAACATAACTACAGTCATCACTGTGCTATAGTAACTTAACTACAGTCATCACTGTGCTATTAAAACATAACTACATTCATCACTGTGCTATTAAAACATAACTACAGTCATCGCTGTGCTATAGTAACATAACTACAGTCATCACTGTGCTATTAAAACATAACTACAGTCCTCACTGTGCTATTAAAACATAACTACAGTCATCACTGTGCTATAGTAACATAACTACAGTCATCACTGTGCTATTAAAACATAACTACAGTCATCACTGTGCTATAGTAACATAACTACAGTCATCACTGTGCTATAGTAATATTACTACAGTCATCACTGTGCTATAGTAACATAGCTGCAGTCATCACTGTGCTATTAAAACATAACTACAGTCATCACAGTGCTATAGTAACTTAACTACAGTCATCACTGTGCTATTAAAACATAACTACAGTCATCACTGTGCTATTAAAACATAACTACAGTCATCGCTGTGCTATAGTAACATAACTACAGTCATCACTGTGCTATTAAAACATAACTACAGTCATCACTGTGCTATAGTAACATAACTACAGTCATCACTGTGCTATTAAAACATAACTACAGTCATCGCTGTGCTATAGTAATATTACTACAGTCATCACTGTGCTATAGTAACATAACTACAGTCATCACTGTGCTATAGTAACATAACTACAGTCATCACTGTGCTATAGTAACATAACTGAAGTCATCACTGCTATTGAAACATAACTACAGTCATCACTGTGCTATTAAAACATAACTACTGTCATCACTGTGCTATTAAAACATAACTACAGTCATCACTGTGCTATAGTAACATAACTACAGTCATCACTGTGCTATTAAAACATAACTACAGTCATCACTGTGCTATAGTAACATAACTACAGTCATCACTGTGCTATAGTAATATTACTACAGGCATCACTGTGCTATAGTAACATAGCTGCAGTCATCACTGTGCTATTAAAACATAACTACAGTCATCACTGTGCTATAGTAACTTAACTACAGTCATCACTGTGCTATTAAAACATAACTACATTCATCACTGTGCTATTAAAACATAACTACAGTCATCGCTGTGCTATAGTAACATAACTACAGTCATCACTGTGCTATTAAAACATAACTACAGTCCTCACTGTGCTATTAAAACATAACTACAGTCATCACTGTGCTATAGTAACATAACTACAGTCATCACTGTGCTATTAAAACATAACTACAGTCATCACTGTGCTATAGTAACATAACTACAGTCATCACTGTGCTATAGTAATATTACTACAGTCATCACTGTGCTATAGTAACATAGCTGCAGTCATCACTGTGCTATTAAAACATAACTACAGTCATCACAGTGCTATAGTAACTTAACTACAGTCATCACTGTGCTATTAAAACATAACTACAGTCATCACTGTGCTATTAAAACATAACTACAGTCATCGCTGTGCTATAGTAACATAACTACAGTCATCACTGTGCTATTAAAACATAACTACAGTCATCACTGTGCTATAGTAACATAACTACAGTCATCACTGTGCTATTAAAACATAACTACAGTCATCGCTGTGCTATAGTAACATAACTGAAGTCATCACTGCTATTGAAATATAACTACAGTCATCACTGTGCTATTAAAACATAACTACTGTCATCACTGTGCTATTAAAACATAACTACAGTGATCACTGTGCTATAGTAACATAACTACAGTCATCACTGTGCTATTAAAACATAACTACACTCATCACTGTGCTATAGTAACATAACTACAGTCATCACTGTGCTATAGTAATATTACTACAGTCATCACTGTGCTATAGTAACATAGCTGCAGTCATCACTGTGCTATTAAAACATAACTACAGTCATCACTATGCTATTGAAACATAACTACAGTCATCACTGTGCTATTAAAACATAACTACAGTCATCACTGTGCTATAGTAACATAACTACAGTAATCACTGTGCTATTATAATATAACTACAGTCATCACTGTGCTATTCAAACATAACTACAGTCATCACTGTGCTATTGAAACATAACTACAGTCATCACTGTGCTATTATAATATAACTACAGGCATCACTGTGCTATTGAAACATAACTACAGTCATCACTGTGCTATAGTAAGATAACTACAGTCATCAATGTGCTATTAAAACATAACTACAGTCATCACTGTGCTATAGTAACATAACTACAGTCATCACTGTGATACAGTAACATAATTACAGTCATCACTGTGCTAAAGTAACATAACTACAGTCATCACTGTGCTAACACAACATTACTACAGTCATCACTGTGCTATAGTAACATAACTGCAGTCATCACTGTGCTATTGAAACATAACAACAGTCATCACTGTGCTATAGTAACATAACTGCAATAATCACTGTGCTATAATAACTTAACTACAGTCATCACTGTGCTATAGTAACATAACTGCAGTCATCACTGTGCTATAGTAACATAACTACAGTCATCACTGTGCTAACACAACATTACTACAGTCATCACTGTGCTATAGTAACATAACTGCAGTCATCACTGTGCTATAGCAACATAACTACAGTCATCACTGTGCTATAGTAACATAACTACAGTCATCACTGTGCTATAGTAACATAACTACAGTCATCACTGTGCTATAGTAACATAACAGCAGTAATCACTGTTCTATTAAAACATAACTACAGTAATCGCTGTGCTATAGTAACATACAGTCATCACTGTGCTATTAAAACATAACTACAGTCATCACTGTGCTATTGAAACATAACTACAGTCATCACTGTGCTATTAAAACATAACTACAGTCATCACTGTGCTATAGTAACATAACTACAGTAATCACTGTGCTATTATAATATAACTACAGTCATCACTGTGCTATTGAAACATAACTACAGTCATCACTGTGCTATTGAAACATCACTACAGTCATCACTGTGCTATTATAATATAACTACAGGCATCACTGTGCTATTGAAACATAACTACAGTCATCATTGTGCTATAGTAAGATAACTACAGTCATCAATGTGCTATTAAAACATAACTACAGTCATCACTGTGCTATAGTAACATAACAGCAGTAATCACTGTGCTATTAAAACATAACTACAGTCATCACTGTGCTGTAGTAACATAACTGCAGTCATCACTGTTCTATTAAAACATAACTACAGTAATCGCTGTGCTATAGTAACATACAGTGATCACTGTGCTATTAAAACATAACTACAGTCATCACTGTGCTATTAAAACATAACTCCAGTCATCACTGTGCTATAGTAACTTAACTACAGTCATCACTGTGCTATTAAAACATAACTACAGTCATCACTGTGCTATTAAAACATAACTACAGTCATCGCTGTGCTATAGTAACATAACTACAGTCATCACTGTGCTATTAAAACATAACTACAGTCCTCACTGTGCTATTAAAACATAACTACAGTCATCACTGTGCTATAGTAACATAACTACAGTCATCACTGTGCTATTAAAACATAACTACAGTCATCACTGTGCTATAGTAACATAACTACAGTCATCACTGTGCTATAGTAATATTACTACAGTCATCACTGTGCTATAGTAACATAGCTGCAGTCATCACTGTGCTATTAAAACATAACTACAGTCATCACAGTGCTATAGTAACTTAACTACAGTCATCACTGTGCTATTAAAACATAACTACAGTCATCGCTGTGCTATTAAAACATAACTACAGTCATCGCTGTGCTATAGTAACATAACTACAGTCATCACTGTGCTATTAAAACATAACTACAGTCATCACTGTGCTATAGTAACATAACTACAGTCATCACTGTGCTATTAAAACATAACTACAGTCATCACTGTGCTATAGTAACATAACTACAGTCATCACTGTGCTATAGTAATATTACTACAGTCATCACTGTGCTATAGTAACATAGCTGCAGTCATCACTGTGCTATAGTAACATAACTACAGTCATCACTGTGCTATAGTAACATAACTACAGTCATCACTGTGCTATAGTAACATAACTGAAGTCATCACTGCTATTGAAACATAACTACAGTCATCACTGTGCTATTAAAACATAACTACTGTCATCACTGTGCTATTAAAACATAACTACAGTCATCACTGTGCTATAGTAACATAACTACAGTCATCACTGTGCTATTAAAACATAACTACAGTCATCACTGTGCTATAGTAACATAACTACAGTCATCACTGTGCTATAGTAATATTACTACAGTCATCACTGTGCTATAGTAACATAGCTGCAGTAATCACTGTGCTATTAAAACATAACTACAGTCATCACTGTGCTATAGTAACTTAACTACAGTCATCACTGTGCTATTAAAACATAACAACAGTCATCACTGTGCTATTAAAACATAACTGCAGTCATCACTGTGCTATAGTAACATAACTACAGTCATCACTGTGCTATAGTAATATTACTACAGTCATCACTGTGCTATAGTAACATAGCTGCAGTCATCACTGTGCTATAGTAACATAACTACAGTCATCACTGTGCTATAGTAACATAACTACAGTCATCACTGTGCTATAGTAACATAACTGAAGTCATCACTGCTATTGAAACATAACTACAGTCATCACTGTGCTATTAAAACATAACTACTGTCATCACTGTGCTATTAAAACATAACTACAGTCATCACTGTGCTATAGTAACATAACTACAGTCATCACTGTGCTATTAAAACATAACTACAGTCATCAATGTGCTATAGTAACATAACTACAGTCATCACTGTGCTATAGTAATATTACTACAGTCATCACTGTGCTATAGTAACATAGCTGCAGTCATCACTGTGCTATTAAAACATAACAACAGTCATCACTGTGCTATAGTAACTTAACTACAGTCATCACTGTGCTATTAAAACATAACAACAGTCATCACTGTGCTATTAAAACATAACTACAGTCATCACTGTGCTATAGTAACATAACTACAGTCATCACTGTGCTATAGTAATATTACTACAGTCATCACTGTGCTATAGTAACATAGCTACAGTCATCACTGTGCTATTAAAACATAACTACAGTCATCACTGTGCTATAGTAACTTAACTACAGTCATCACTGTGCTATTAAAACATAACTACAGTCATCACTGTGCTATTAAAACATAACTACAGTCATCACTGTGCTATAGTAACATAACTACAGTCATCACTGTGCTATTAAAACATAACTGCAGTCATCACTGTGCTATAGTAACATAACTACAGTCATCACTGTGCTATTAAAACATAACTACAGTCATCACTGTGCTATAGTAACATAACTACAGTCATCACTGTGCTATAGTAATATTACTACAGTCATCACTGTGCTATAGTAACATAGCTGCAGTCATCACTGTGCTATTAAAACATAACTACAGTCATCACTGTGCTATAGTAACTTAACTACAGTCATCACTGTGCTATTAAAACATAACAACAGTCATCACTGTGCTATTAAAACATAACTGCAGTCATCACTGTGCTATAGTAACATAACTACAGTCATCACTGTGCTATAGTAATATTACTACAGTCATCACTGTGCTATAGTAACATAACTACAGTCATCACTGTGCTATAGTAACATAACTACAGTCATCACTGTGCTATAGTAACATAACTGAAGTCATCACTGCTATTGAAACATAACTACAGTCATCACTGTGCTATTAAAACATAACTACTGTCATCACTGTGCTATTAAAACATAACTACAGTCATCACTGTGCTATAGTAACATAACTACAGTCATCACTGTGCTATTAAAACATAACTACAGTCATCACTGTGCTATAGTAACATAACTACAGTCATCACTGTGCTATAGTAATATTACTACAGTCATCACTGTGCTATAGTAACATAGCTGCAGTCATCACTGTGCTATTAAAACATAACTACAGTCATCACTGTGCTATAGTAACTTAACTACAGTCATCACTGTGCTATTAAAACATAACTACATTCATCACTGTGCTATTAAAACATAACTACAGTCATCGCTGTGCTATAGTAACATAACTACAGTCATCACTGTGCTATTAAAACATAACTACAGTCCTCACTGTGCTATTAAAACATAACTACAGTCATCACTGTGCTATAGTAACATAACTACAGTCATCACTGTGCTATTAAAACATAACTACAGTCATCACTGTGCTATAGTAACATAACTACAGTCATCACTGTGCTATAGTAATATTACTACAGTCATCACTGTGCTATAGTAACATAGCTGCAGTCATCACTGTGCTATTAAAACATAACTACAGTCATCACAGTGCTATAGTAACTTAACTACAGTCATCACTGTGCTATTAAAACATAACTACAGTCATCACTGTGCTATTAAAACATAACTACAGTCATCGCTGTGCTATAGTAACATAACTACAGTCATCACTGTGCTATTAAAACATAACTACAGTCATCACTGTGCTATAGTAACATAACTACAGTCATCACTGTGCTATTAAAACATAACTACAGTCATCGCTGTGCTATAGTAACATAACTACAGTCATCACTGTGCTATTAAAACATAACTACAGTCATCACTGTGCTATAGTAACATAACTACAGTCATCACTGTGCTATAGTAACATAACTACAGTCATCACTGTGCTATAGTAACATAACTGAAGTCATCACTGCTATTGAAATATAACTACAGTCATCACTGTGCTATTAAAACATAACTACTGTCATCACTGTGCTATTAAAACATAACTACAGTGATCACTGTGCTATAGTAACATAACTACAGTCATCACTGTGCTATTAAAACATAACTACACTCATCACTGTGCTATAGTAACATAACTACAGTCATCACTGTGCTATAGTAATATTACTACAGTCATCACTGTGCTATAGTAACATAGCTGCAGTCATCACTGTGCTATTAAAACATAACTACAGTCATCACTATGCTATTGAAACATAACTACAGTCATCACTGTGCTATTAAAACATAACTACAGTCATCACTGTGCTATAGTAACATAACTACAGTAATCACTGTGCTATTATAATATAACTACAGTCATCACTGTGCTATTCAAACATAACTACAGTCATCACTGTGCTATTGAAACATAACTACAGTCATCACTGTGCTATTATAATATAACTACAGGCATCACTGTGCTATTGAAACATAACTACAGTCATCACTGTGCTATAGTAAGATAACTACAGTCATCAATGTGCTATTAAAACATAACTACAGTCATCACTGTGCTATAGTAACATAACTACAGTCATCACTGTGATACAGTAACATAATTACAGTCATCACTGTGCTAAAGTAACATAACTACAGTCATCACTGTGCTATAGTAACATAACTACAGTCATCACTGTGCTATTAAAACATAACTACAGTCATCGCTGTGCTATAGTAACATAACTACAGTCATCACTGTGCTATTAAAACATAACTACAGTCATCACTGTGCTATAGTAACATAACTACAGTCATCACTGTGCTATAGTAACATAACTACAGTCATCACTGTGCTATAGTAACATAACTGAAGTCATCACTGCTATTGAAATATAACTACAGTCATCACTGTGCTATTAAAACATAACTACTGTCATCACTGTGCTATTAAAACATAACTACAGTGATCACTGTGCTATAGTAACATAACTACAGTCATCACTGTGCTATTAAAACATAACTACACTCATCACTGTGCTATAGTAACATAACTACAGTCATCACTGTGCTATAGTAATATTACTACAGTCATCACTGTGCTATAGTAACATAGCTGCAGTCATCACTGTGCTATTAAAACATAACTACAGTCATCACTATGCTATTGAAACATAACTACAGTCATCACTGTGCTATTAAAACATAACTACAGTCATCACTGTGCTATAGTAACATAACTACAGTAATCACTGTGCTATTATAATATAACTACAGTCATCACTGTGCTATTCAAACATAACTACAGTCATCACTGTGCTATTGAAACATAACTACAGTCATCACTGTGCTATTATAATATAACTACAGGCATCACTGTGCTATTGAAACATAACTACAGTCATCACTGTGCTATAGTAAGATAACTACAGTCATCAATGTGCTATTAAAACATAACTACAGTCATCACTGTGCTATAGTAACATAACTACAGTCATCACTGTGATACAGTAACATAATTACAGTCATCACTGTGCTAAAGTAACATAACTACAGTCATCACTGTGCTAACACAACATTACTACAGTCATCACTGTGCTATAGTAACATAACGCAGTCATCACTGTGCTATTGAAACATAACAACAGTCATCACTGTGCTATAGTAACATAACTGCAATAATCACTGTGCTATAATAACTTAACTACAGTCATCACTGTGCTATAGTAACATAACTGCAGTCATCACTGTGCTATAGTAACATAACTACAGTCATCACTGTGCTAACACAACATTACTACAGTCATCACTGTGCTATAGTAACATAACTGCAGTCATCACTGTGCTATAGCAACATAACTACAGTCATCACTGTGCTATAGTAACATAACTACAGTCATCACTGTGCTATAGTAACATAACTACAGTCATCACTGTGCTATAGTAACATAACAGCAGTAATCACTGTTCTATTAAAACATAACTACAGTAATCGCTGTGCTATAGTAACATACAGTCATCACTGTGCTATTAAAACATAACTACAGTCATCACTGTGCTATTGAAACATAACTACAGTCATCACTGTGCTATTAAAACATAACTACAGTCATCACTGTGCTATAGTAACATAACTACAGTAATCACTGTGCTATTATAATATAACTACAGTCATCACTGTGCTATTGAAACATAACTACAGTCATCACTGTGCTATTGAAACATCACTACAGTCATCACTGTGCTATTATAATATAACTACAGGCATCACTGTGCTATTGAAACATAACTACAGTCATCATTGTGCTATAGTAAGATAACTACAGTCATCAATGTGCTATTAAAACATAACTACAGTCATCACTGTGCTATAGTAACATAACTACAGTCATCACTGTGATACAGTAACATAATTACAGTCATCACTGTGCTAAAGTAACATAACTACAGTCATCACTGTGCTAACACAACATTACTACAGTCATCACTGTGCTATAGTAACATAACTGCAGTCATCACTGTGCTATTGAAACATAACAACAGTCATCACTGTGCTATAGTAACATAACTGCAATAATCACTGTGCTATAATAACTTAACTACAGTCATCACTGTGCTATAGTAACATAACTGCAGTCATCACTGTGCTATAGTAACATAACTACAGTCATCACTGTGCTAACACAACATTACTACAGTCATCACTGTGCTATAGTAACATAACTGCAGTCATCACTGTGCTATAGCAACATAACTACAGTCATCACTGTGCTATAGTAACATAACTACAGTCATCACTGTGCTATAGTAACATAACTACAGTCATCACTGTGCTATAGTAACATAACAGCAGTAATCACTGTTCTATTAAAACATAACTACAGTAATCGCTGTGCTATAGTAACATACAGTCATCACTGTGCTATTAAAACATAACTACAGTCATCACTGTGCTATTGAAACATAACTACAGTCATCACTGTGCTATTAAAACATAACTACAGTCATCACTGTGCTATAGTAACATAACTACAGTAATCACTGTGCTATTATAATATAACTACAGTCATCACTGTGCTATTGAAACATAACTACAGTCATCACTGTGCTATTGAAACATCACTACAGTCATCACTGTGCTATTATAATATAACTACAGGCATCACTGTGCTATTGAAACATAACTACAGTCATCATTGTGCTATAGTAAGATAACTACAGTCATCACTGTGCTATTAAAACATAACTACAGTCATCACTGTGCTATAGTAACATAACTACAGTCATCACTGTGATACAGTAACATAATTACAGTCATCACTGTGCTATTAAAACATAACCGCAGTCATCACTGTGCTGTAGTAGCATATCTGCAGTCATCACTGTGCTATATTACCATAACTACAGTCTTCACTGTGCTAACATAACATAACTACATCATCACTGTGCTATAGTAACATAACTGCAGTCATCACTGTGCAATAGTAACATAACTACAGTCATCACTGTGCTAACACAACATTACTACAGTCATCACTGTGCTATAGTAACATAACTGCAGTCATCACTGTGCTATTGAAACATAACAACAGTCATCACTGTGCTATATTAACATAACTGCAATCATCACTGTGCTATAATAACTTAACTACAGTCATCACTGTGCTATAGTAACATAACTGCAGTCATCACTGTGCTATAGCAACATAACTACAGTCATCACTGTGCTATAGTAACATAACTACAGTCATCACTGTGCTATAGTAACATAACTACAGTCATCACTGTGCTATAGTAACATAACAGCAGTAATCACTGTGCTATTAAAACATAACTACAGTCATCACTGTGCTGTAGTAACATAACTGCAGTCATCACTGTTCTATTAAAACATAACTACAGTAATCGCTGTGCTATAGTAACATATAGTGATCACTGTGCTATTAAAACATAACTACAGTCATCACTGTGCTATTAAAACATAACTCCAGTCATCACTGTGCTATAGTAACTTAACTACAGTCATCACTGTGCTATTAAAACATAACTACAGTCATCACTGTGCTATTAAAACATAACTACAGTCATCGCTGTGCTATAGTAACATAACTACAGTCATCACTGTGCTATTAAAACATAACTACAGTCCTCACTGTGCTATTAAAACATAACTACAGTCATCACTGTGCTATAGTAACATAACTACAGTCATCACTGTGCTATTAAAACATAACTACAGTCATCACTGTGCTATAGTAACATAACTACAGTCATCACTGTGCTATAGTAATATTACTACAGTCATCACTGTGCTATAGTAACATAGCTGCAGTCATCACCTGTGCTATTAAAACATAACTACAGTCATCACAGTGCTATAGTAACTTAACTACAGTCATCACTGTGCTATTAAAACATAACTACAGTCATCGCTGTGCTATTAAAACATAACTACAGTCATCGCTGTGCCATAGTAACATAACTACAGTCATCACTGTGCTATTAAAACATAACTACAGTCATCACTGTGCTATAGTAACATAACTACAGTCATCACTGTGCTATTAAAACATAACTACAGTCATCACTGTGCTATAGTAACATAACTACAGTCATCACTGTGCTATAGTAATATTACTACAGTCATCACTGTGCTATAGTAACATAGCTGCAGTCATCACTGTGCTATAGTAACATAACTACAGTCATCACTGTGCTATAGTAACATAACTACAGTCATCACTGTGCTATAGTAACATAACTGAAGTCATCACTGCTATTGAAACATAACTACAGTCATCACTGTGCTATTAAAACATAACTACTGTCATCACTGTGCTATTAAAACATAACTACAGTCATCACTGTGCTATAGTAACATAACTACAGTCATCACTGTGCTATTAAAACATAACTACAGTCATCACTGTGCTATAGTAACATAACTACAGTCATCACTGTGCTATAGTAATATTACTACAGTCATCACTGTGCTATAGTAACATAGCTGCAGTAATCACTGTGCTATTAAAACATAACTACAGTCATCACTGTGCTATAGTAACTTAACTACAGTCATCAATGTGCTCTTAAAACATAACAACAGTCATCACTGTGCTATTAAAACATAACTGCAGTCATCACTGTGCTATAGTAACATAACTACAGTCATCACTGTGCTATAGTAATATTACTACAGTCATCACTGTGCTATAGTAACATAGCTGCAGTCATCACTGTGCTATAGTAACATAACTACAGTCATCACTGTGCTATAGTAACATAACTACAGTCATCACTGTGCTATAGTAACATAACTGAAGTCATCACTGCTATTGAAACATAACTACAGTCATCACTGTGCTATTAAAACATAACTACTGTCATCACTGTGCTATTAAAACATAACTACAGTCATCACTGTGCTATAGTAACATAACTACAGTCATCACTGTGCTATTAAAACATAACTACAGTCATCAATGTGCTATAGTAACATAACTACAGTCATCACTGTGCTATAGTAATATTACTACAGTCATCACTGTGCTATAGTAACATAGCTGCAGTCATCACTGTGCTATTAAAACATAACAACAGTCATCACTGTGCTATAGTAACTTAACTACAGTCATCACTGTGCTATTAAAACATAACAACAGTCATCACTGTGCTATTAAAACATAACTACAGTCATCACTGTGCTATAGTAACATAACTACAGTCATCACTGTGCTATAGTAATATTACTACAGTCATCACTGTGCTATAGTAACATAGCTACAGTCATCACTGTGCTATTAAAACATAACTACAGTCATCACTGTGCTATAGTAACTTAACTACAGTCATCACTGTGCTATTAAAACATAACTACAGTCATCACTGTGCTATTAAAACATAACTACAGTCATCACTGTGCTATAGTAACATAACTACAGTCATCACTGTGCTATTAAAACATAACTGCAGTCATCACTGTGCTATAGTAACATAACTACAGTCATCACTGTGCTATTAAAACATAACTACAGTCATCACTGTGCTATAGTAACATAACTACAGTCATCACTGTGCTATAGTAATATTACTACAGTCATCACTGTGCTATAGTAACATAGCTGCAGTCATCACTGTGCTATTAAAACATAACTACAGTCATCACTGTGCTATAGTAACTTAACTACAGTCATCACTGTGCTATTAAAACATAACAACAGTCACCACTGTGCTATTAAAACATAACTGCAGTCATCACTGTGCTATAGTAACATAACTACAGTCATCACTGTGCTAACACAACATTACTACAGTCATCACTGTGCTATAGTAACATAACTGCAGTCATCACTGTGCTATTGAAACATAACAACAGTCATCACTGTGCTATAGTAACATAACTGCAATAATCACTGTGCTATAATAACTTAACTACAGTCATCACTGTGCTATAGTAACATAACTGCAGTCATCACTGTGCTATAGCAACATAACTACAGTCATCACTGTGCTATAGTAACATAACTACAGTCATCACTGTGCTATAGTAACATAACTACAGTCATCACTGTGCTATAGTAACATAACAGCAGTAATCACTGTTCTATTAAAACATAACTACAGTAATCGCTGTGCTATAGTAACATACAGTCATCACTGTGCTATTAAAACATAACTACAGTCATCACTGTGCTATTAAAACATAACTACAGTCATCACTGTGCTATAGTAACTTAACTACAGTCATCACTGTGCGATTAAAACATAACTACAGTCATCACTGTGCTATTAAAACATAATTACAGTCATCACTGTGCTATAGTAACATAACTACAGTCATCACTGTGCTAACACAACATTACTACAGTCATCACTGTGCTATAGTAACATAACTGCAGTCATCACTGTGCTATTGAAACATAACAACAGTCATCACTGTGCTATAGTAACATAACTGCAATAATCACTGTGCTATAATAACTTAACTACAGTCATCACTGTGCTATAGTAACATAACTGCAGTCATCACTGTGCTATAGTAACATAACTACAGTCATCACTGTGCTAACACAACATTACTACAGTCATCACTGTGCTATAGTAACATAACTGCAGTCATCACTGTGCTATTGAAACATAACAACAGTCATCACTGTGCTATAGTAACATAACTGCAATAATCACTGTGCTATAATAACTTAACTACAGTCATCACTGTGCTATAGTAACATAACTGCAGTCATCACTGTGCTATAGCAACATAACTACAGTCATCACTGTGCTATAGTAACATAACTACAGTCATCACTGTGCTATAGTAACATAACTACAGTCATCACTGTGCTATAGTAACATAACAGCAGTAATCACTGTTCTTTTAAAACATAACTACAGTAATCGCTGTGCTATAGTAACATACAGTCATCACTGTGCTATTAAAACATAACTACAGTCATCACTGTGCTATTAAAACATAACTACAGTCATCACTGTGCTATAGTAACTTAACTACAGTCATCACTGTGCTATTAAAACATAACTACAGTCATCACTGTGCTATTAAAACATAACTACAGTCATCACTGTGCTATAGTAACATAACTGCAATAATCACTGTGCTATAATAACTTAACTACAGTCATCACTGTGCTATAGTAACATAACTGCAGTTATCACTGTGCTATAGTAACATAACTACAGTCATCACTGTGCTATAGTAACATAACTACAGTCATCACTGTGCTATAGTAACATAACAGCAGTAATCACTGTTCTATTAAAACATAACTACAGTAATCGCTGTGCTATAGTAACATACAGTCATCACTGTGCTATTAAAACATAACTACAGTCATCACTGTGCTATAGTAACTTAACTACAGTCATCACTGTGCTATTAAAACATAACTACAGTCATCACTGTGCTATTAAAACATAATTACAGTCATCACTGTGCTATAGTAACATAACTACAGTCATCACTGTGCTAACACAACATTACTACAGTCATCACTGTGCTATAGTAACATAACTGCAGTCATCACTGTGCTATTGAAACATAACAACAGTCATCACTGTGCTATAGTAACATAACTGCAATAATCACTGTGCTATAATAACTTAACTACAGTCATCACTGTGCTATAGTAACATAACTGCAGTCATCACTGTGCTATAGTAACATAACTACAGTCATCACTGTGCTAACACAACATTACTACAGTCATCACTGTGCTATAGTAACATAACTGCAGTCATCACTGTGCTATTGAAACATAACAACAGTCATCACTGTGCTATAGTAACATAACTGCAATAATCACTGTGCTATAATAACTTAACTACAGTCATCACTGTGCTATAGTAACATAACTGCAGTCATCACTGTGCTATAGCAACATAACTACAGTCATCACTGTGCTATAGTAACATAACTACAGTCATCACTGTGCTATAGTAACATAACTACAGTCATCACTGTGCTATAGTAACATAACAGCAGTAATCACTGTTCTATTAAAACATAACTACAGTAATCGCTGTGCTATAGTAACATACAGTCATCACTGTGCTATTAAAACATAACTACAGTCATCACTGTGCTATTAAAACATAACTACAGTCATCACTATGCTATAGTAACTTAACTACAGTCATCACTGTGCTATTAAAACATAACTACAGTCATCACTGTGCTATTAAAACATAATTACAGTCATCACTGTGCTATAGTAACATAACTACAGTCATCACTGTGCTAACACAACATTACTACAGTCATCACTGTGCTATAGTAACATAACTGCAGTCATCACTGTGCTATTGAAACATAACAACAGTCATCACTGTGCTATAGTAACATAACTGCAATAATCACTGTGCTATAATAACTTAACTACAGTCATCACTGTGCTATAGTAACATAACTGCAGTCATCACTGTGCTATAGTAACATAACTACAGTCATCACTGTGCTAACACAACATTACTACAGTCATCACTGTGCTATAGTAACATAACTGCAGTCATCACTGTGCTATTGAAACATAACAACAGTCATCACTGTGCTATAGTAACATAACTGCAATAATCACTGTGCTATAATAACTTAACTACAGTCATCACTGTGCTATAGTAACATAACTGCAGTCATCACTGTGCTATAGCAACATAACTACAGTCATCACTGTGCTATAGTAACATAACTACAGTCATCACTGTGCTATAGTAACATAACTACAGTCATCACTGTGCTATAGTAACATAACAGCAGTAATCACTGTTCTATTAAAACATAACTACAGTAATCGCTGTGCTATAGTAACATACAGTCATCACTGTGCTATTAAAACATAACTACAGTCATCACTGTGCTATTAAAACATAACTACAGTCATCACTGTGCTATAGTAACTTAACTACAGTCATCACTGTGCTATTAAAACATAACTACAGTCATCACTGTGCTATTAAAACATAACTACAGTCATCACTGTGCTATAGTAACATAACTGCAATAATCACTGTGCTATAATAACTTAACTACAGTCATCACTGTGCTATAGTAACATAACTGCAGTCATCACTGTGCTATAGTAACATAACTACAGTCATCACTGTGCTAACACAACATTACTACAGTTATCACTGTGCTATAGTAACATAACTGCAATAATCACTGTGCTATAATAACTTAACTACAGTCATCACTGTGCTATAGTAACATAACTGCAGTCATCACTGTGCTATAGTAACATAACTACAGTCATCACTGTGCTATAGTAACATAACTACAGTCATCACTGTGCTATAGTAACATAACAGCAGTAATCACTGTTCTATTAAAACATAACTACAGTAATCGCTGTGCTATAGTAACATACAGTCATCACTGTGCTATTAAAACATAACTACAGTCATCACTGTGCTATAGTAACTTAACTACAGTCATCACTGTGCTATTAAAACATAACTACAGTCATCACTGTGCTATTAAAACATAATTACAGTCATCACTGTGCTATAGTAACATAACTACAGTCATCACTGTGCTAACACAACATTACTACAGTCATCACTGTGCTATAGTAACATAACTGCAGTCATCACTGTGCTATTGAAACATAACAACAGTCATCACTGTGCTATAGTAACATAACTGCAATAATCACTGTGCTATAATAACTTAACTACAGTCATCACTGTGCTATAGTAACATAACTGCAGTCATCACTGTGCTATAGTAACATAACTACAGTCATCACTGTGCTAACACAACATTACTACAGTCATCACTGTGCTATAGTAACATAACTGCAGTCATCACTGTGCTATTGAAACATAACAACAGTCATCACTGTGCTATAGTAACATAACTGCAATAATCACTGTGCTATAATAACTTAACTACAGTCATCACTGTGCTATAGTAACATAACTGCAGTCATCACTGTGCTATAGCAACATAACTACAGTCATCACTGTGCTATAGTAACATAACTACAGTCATCACTGTGCTATAGTAACATAACTACAGTCATCACTGTGCTATAGTAACATAACAGCAGTAATCACTGTTCTATTAAAACATAACTACAGTAATCGCTGTGCTATAGTAACATACAGTCATCACTGTGCTATTAAAACATAACTACAGTCATCACTGTGCTATTAAAACATAACTACAGTCATCACTATGCTATAGTAACTTAACTACAGTCATCACTGTGCTATTAAAACATAACTACAGTCATCACTGTGCTATTAAAACATAATTACAGTCATCACTGTGCTATAGTAACATAACTACAGTCATCACTGTGCTAACACAACATTACTACAGTCATCACTGTGCTATAGTAACATAACTGCAGTCATCACTGTGCTATTGAAACATAACAACAGTCATCACTGTGCTATAGTAACATAACTGCAATAATCACTGTGCTATAATAACTTAACTACAGTCATCACTGTGCTATAGTAACATAACTGCAGTCATCACTGTGCTATAGTAACATAACTACAGTCATCACTGTGCTAACACAACATTACTACAGTCATCACTGTGCTATAGTAACATAACTGCAGTCATCACTGTGCTATTGAAACATAACAACAGTCATCACTGTGCTATAGTAACATAACTGCAATAATCACTGTGCTATAATAACATAACTACAGTCATCACTGTGCTATAGTAACATAACTGCAGTCATCACTGTGCTATAGCAACATAACTACAGTCATCACTGTGCTATAGTAACATAACTACAGTCATCACTGTGCTATAGTAACATAACTACAGTCATCACTGTGCTATAGTAACATAACAGCAGTAATCACTGTTCTATTAAAACATAACTACAGTAATCGCTGTGCTATAGTAACATACAGTCATCACTGTGCTATTAAAACATAACTACAGTCATCACTGTGCTATTAAAACATAACTACAGTCATCACTGTGCTATAGTAACTTAACTACAGTCATCACTGTGCTATTAAAACATAACTACAGTCATCACTGTGCTATTAAAACATAAGTACAGTCATCACTGTGCTATAGTAACATAACTGCAATAATCACTGTGCTATAATAACTTAACTACAGTCATCACTGTGCTATAGTAACATAACTGCAGTCATCACTGTGCTATAGTAACATAACTACAGTCATCACTGTGCTAACACAACATTACTACAGTCATCACTGTGCTATAGTAACATAACTGCAGTCATCACTGTGCTTTTGAAACATAACAACAGTCATCACTGTGCTATAGTAACATAACTGCAATAATCACTGTGCTATAATAACTTAACTACAGTCATCACTGTGCTATAGTAACATAACTGCAGTCATCACTGTGCTATAGCAACATAACTACAGTCATCACTGTGCTATAGTAACATAACTACAGTCATCACTGTGCTATAGTAACATAACTACAGTCATCACTGTGCTATAGTAACATAACAGCAGTAATCACTGTTCTATTAAAACATAACTACAGTAATCGCTGTGCTATAGTAACATACAGTCATCACTGTGCTATTAAAACATAACTACAGTCATCACTGTGCTATTAAAACATAACTACAGTCATCACTGTGCTATAGTAACTTAACTACAGTCATCACTGTGCGATTAAAACATAACTACAGTCATCACTGTGCTATTAAAACATAATTACAGTCATCACTGTGCTATAGTAACATAACTACAGTCATCACTGTGCTAACACAACATTACTACAGTCATCACTGTGCTATAGTAACATAACTGCAGTCATCACTGTGCTATTGAAACATAACAACAGTCATCACTGTGCTATAGTAACATAACTGCAATAATCACTGTGCTATAATAACTTAACTACAGTCATCACTGTGCTATAGTAACATAACTGCAGTCATCACTGTGCTATAGTAACATAACTACAGTCATCACTGTGCTAACACAACATTACTACAGTCATCACTGTGCTATAGTAACATAACTGCAGTCATCACTGTGCTATTGAAACATAACAACAGTCATCACTGTGCTATAGTAACATAACTGCAATAATCACTGTGCTATAATAACTTAACTACAGTCATCACTGTGCTATAGTAACATAACTGCAGTCATCACTGTGCTATAGCAACATAACTACAGTCATCACTGTGCTATAGTAACATAACTACAGTCATCACTGTGCTATAGTAACATAACTACAGTCATCACTGTGCTATAGTAACATAACAGCAGTAATCACTGTTCTATTAAAACATAACTACAGTAATCGCTGTGCTATAGTAACATACAGTCATCACTGTGCTATTAAAACATAACTACAGTCATCACTGTGCTATTAAAACATAACTACAGTCATCACTGTGCTATTGAAACATAACAACAGTCATCACTGTGCTATAGTAACATAACTGCAATAATCACTGTGCTATAATAACTTAACTACAGTCATCACTGTGCTATAGTAACATAACTGCAGTCATCACTGTGCTATAGCAACATAACTACAGTCATCACTGTGCTATAGTAACATAACTACAGTCATCACTGTGCTATAGTAACATAACTACAGTCATCACTGTGCTATAGTAACATAACAGCAGTAATCACTGTTCTATTAAAACATAACTACAGTAATCGCTGTGCTATAGTAACATACAGTCATCACTGTGCTATTAAAACATAACTACAGTCATCACTGTGCTATTAAAACATAACTACAGTCATCAATATGCTATAGTAACTTAACTACAGTCATCACTGTGCTATTAAAACATAACTACAGTCATCACTGTGCTATTAAAACATAATTACAGTCATCACTGTGCTATAGTAACATAACTACAGTCATCACTGTGCTAACACAACATTACTACAGTCATCACTGTGCTATAGTAACATAACTGCAGTCATCACTGTGCTATTGAAACATAACAACAGTCATCACTGTGCTATAGTAACATAACTGCAATAATCACTGTGCTATAATAACTTAACTACAGTCATCACTGTGCTATAGTAACATAACTGCAGTCATCACTGTGCTATAGTAACATAACTACAGTCATCACTGTGCTAACACAACATTACTACAGTCATCACTGTGCTATAGTAACATAACTGCAGTCATCACTGTGCTATTGAAACATAACAACAGTCATCACTGTGCTATAGTAACATAACTGCAATAATCACTGTGCTATAATAACTTAACTACAGTCATCACTGTGCTATAGTAACATAACTACAGTCATCACTGTGCTATAGTAACATAACTACAGTCATCACTGTGCTATAGTAACATAACAGCAGTAATCACTGTTCTATTAAAACATAACTACAGTAATCGCTGTGCTATAGTAACATACAGTCATCACTGTGCTATTAAAACATAACTACAGTCATCACTGTACTATTAAAACATAACTACAGTCATCACTGTGCTATAGTAACTTAACTACAGTCATCACTGTGCTATTAAAACATAACTACAGTCATCACTGTGCTATTAAAACATAATTACAGTCATCACTGTGCTATAGTAACATAACTACAGTCATCACTGTGCTAACACAACATTACTACAGTCATCACTGTGCTATAGTAACATAACTGCAGTCATCACTGTGCTATTGAAACATAACAACAGTCATCACTGTGCTATAGTAACATAACTGCAATAATCACTGTGCTATAATAACTTAACTACAGTCATCACTGTGCTATAGTAACATAACTGCAGTCATCACTGTGCTATAGTAACATAACTACAGTCATCACTGTGCTACCACAACATTACTACAGTCATCACTGTGCTATAGTAACATAACTGCAGTCATCACTGTGCTATTGAAACATAACAACAGTCATCACTGTGCTATAGTAACATAACTGCAATAATCACTGTGCTATAATAACTTAACTACAGTCATCACTGTGCTATAGTAACATAACTGCAGTCATCACTGTGCTATAGCAACATAACTACAGTCATCACTGTGCTATAGTAACATAACTACAGTCATCACTGTGCTATAGTAACATAACTACAGTCATCACTGTGCTATAGTAACATAACAGCAGTAATCACTGTTCTATTAAAACATAACTACAGTAATCGCGGTGCTATAGTAACATACAGTCATCACTGTGCTATTAAAACATAACTACAGTCATCACTGTGCTATTAAAACATAACTACAGTCATCACTGTGCTATAGTAACTTAACTACAGTCATCACTGTGCTATTAAAACATAACTACAGTCATCACTGTGCTATTAAAACATAACTACAGTCATCACTGTGCTATAGTAACATAACTGCAATAATCACTGTGCTATAATAACTTAACTACAGTCATCACTGTGCTATAGTAACATAACTGCAGTCATCACTGTGCTATAGTAACATAACTACAGTCATCACTGTGCTAACACAACATTACTACAGTCATCACTGTGCTATAGTAACATAACTGCAGTCATCACTGTGCTATTGAAACATAACAACAGTCATCACTGTGCTATAGTAACATAACTGCAATAATCACTGTGCTATAATAACTTAACTACAGTCATCACTGTGCTATAGTAACATAACTGCAGTCATCACTGTGCTATAGCAACATAACTACAGTCATCACTGTGCTATAGTAACATAACTACAGTCATCACTGTGCTATAGTAACATAACTACAGTCATCACTGTGCTATAGTAACATAACAGCAGTAATCACTGTTCTATTAAAACATAACTACAGTAATCGCTGTGCTATAGTAACATACAGTCATCACTGTGCTATTAAAACATAACTACAGTCATCACTGTGCTATTAAAACATAACTACAGTCATCACTGTGCTATAGTAACTTAACTACAGTCATCACTGTGCTATTAAAACATAACTACAGTCATCACTGTGCTATTAAAACATAATTACAGTCATCACTGTGCTATTAAAACATAACTACAGTCATCACTGTGCTATAGTAACTTAACTACAGTCATCACTGTGCTATTAAAACATAACTACAGTCATCACTGTGCTATTAAAACATAATTACAGTCATCACTGTGCTATAGTAACATAACTACAGTCATCACTGTGCTAACACAACATTACTACAGTCATCACTGTGCTATAGTAACATAACTGCAGTCATCACTGTGCTATTGAAACATAACAACAGTCATCACTGTGCTATAGTAACATAACTGCAATAATCACTGTGCTATAATAACTTAACTACAGTCATCACTGTGCTATAGTAACATAACTGCAGTCATCACTGTGCTATAGTAACATAACTACAGTCATCACTGTGCTAACACAACATTACTACAGTCATCACTGTGCTATAGTAACATAACTGCAGTCATCACTGTGCTATTGAAACATAACAACAGTCATCACTGTGCTATAGTAACATAACTGCAATAATCACTGTGCTATAATAACTTAACTACAGTCATCACTGTGCTATAGTAACATAACTGCAGTCATCACTGTGCTATAGCAACATAACTACAGTCATCACTGTGCTATAGTAACATAACTACAGTCATCACTGTGCTATAGTAACATAACTACAGTCATCACTGTGCTATAGTAACATAACAGCAGTAATCACTGTTCTATTAAAACATAACTACAGTAATCGCTGTGCTATAGTAACATACAGTCATCACTGTGCTATTAAAACATAACTACAGTCATCACTGTGCTATTAAAACATAACTACAGTCATCACTGTGCTATAATAACTTAACTACAGTCATCACTGTGCTATAGTAACATAACTGCAGTCATCACTGTGCTATAGTAACATAACTACAGTCATCACTGTGCTAACACAACATTACTACAGTCATCACTGTGCTATAGTAACATAACTGCAGTCATCACTGTGCTATTGAAACATAACAACAGTCATCACTGTGCTATAGTAACATAACTGCAATAATCACTGTGCTATAATAACTTAACTACAGTCATCACTGTGCTATAGTAACATAACTGCAGTCATCACTGTGCTATAGCAACATAACTACAGTCATCACTGTGCTATAGTAACATAACTACAGTCATCACTGTGCTATAGTAACATAACTACAGTCATCACTGTGCTATAGTAACATAACAGCAGTAATCACTGTTCTATTAAAACATAACTACAGTAATCGCCGTGCTATAGTAACATACAGTCATCACTGTGCTATTAAAACATAACTACAGTCATCACTGTGCTATTAAAACATAACTACAGTCATCACTGTGCTATAGTAACTTAACTACAGTCATCACTGTGCTATTAAAACATAACTACAGTCATCACTGTGCTATTAAAACATAATTACAGTCATCACTGTGCTATTAAAACATAATTACAGTCATCACTGTGCTATAGTAACATAACTACAGTCATCACTGTGCTAACACAACATTACTACAGTCATCACTGTGCTATAGTAACATAACTGCAGTCATCACTGTGCTATTGAAACATAACAACAGTCATCACTGTGCTATAGTAACATAACTGCAATAATCACTGTGCTATAATAACTTAACTACAGTCATCACTGTGCTATAGTAACATAACTGCAGTCATCACTGTGCTATAGTAACATAACTACAGTCATCACTGTGCTATAGTAACATAACTACAGTCATCACTGTGCTATAGTAACATAACTACAGTCATCACTGTGCTATAGTAACATAACAGCCGTAATCACTGTTCTATTAAAACATAACTACAGTAATCACTGTGCTATAGTAACATACAGTCATCACTGTGCTATTAAAACATAACTACAGTCATCACTGTGCTATAGTAACATAACTGCAGTCATCACTGTGCTATTGAAACATAACAACAGTCATCACTGTGCTATAGTAACATAACTGCAATAATCACTGTGCTATAATAACTTAACTACAGTCATCACTGTGCTATAGTAACATAACTGCAGTCATCACTGTGCTATAGCAACATAACTACAGTCATCACTGTGCTATAGTAACATAACTACAGTCATCACTGTGCTATAGTAACATAACTACAGTCATCACTGTGCTATAGTAACATAACAGCAGTAATCACTGTTCTATTAAAACATAACTACAGTAATCGCTGTGCTATAGTAACATACAGTCATCACTGTGCTATTAAAACATAACTACAGTCATCACTGTGCTATTAAAACATAACTACAGTCATCACTGTGCTATAGTAACTTAACTACAGTCATCACTGTGCTATTAAAACATAACTACAGTCATCACTGTGCTATTAAAACATAACTACAGTCATCACTGTGCTATTAAAACATAACTACAGTCATCACTGTGCTATAGTAACTTAACTACAGTCATCACTGTGCTATTAAAACATAACTACAGTCATCACTGTGCTATTAAAACATAATTACAGTCATCACTGTGCTATAGTAACATAACTACAGTCATCACTGTGCTAACACAACATTACTACAGTCATCACTGTGCTATAGTAACATAACTGCAGTCATCACTGTGCTATTGAAACATAACAACAGTCATCACTGTGCTATAGTAACATAACTGCAATAATCACTGTGCTATAATAACTTAACTACAGTCATCACTGTGCTATAGTAACATAACTGCAGTCATCACTGTGCTATAGTAACATAACTACAGTCATCACTGTGCTAACACAACATTACTACAGTCATCACTGTGCTATAGTAACATAACTGCAGTGATCACTGTGCTATTGAAACATAACAACAGTCATCACTGTGCTATAGTAACATAACTGCAATAATCACTGTGCTATAATAACTTAACTACAGTCATCACTGTGCTATAGTAACATAACTGCAGTCATCACTGTGCTATAGCAACATAACTACAGTCATCACTGTGCTATAGTAACATAACTACAGTCATCACTGTGCTATAGTAACATAACTACAGTCATCACTGTGCTATAGTAACATAACAGCAGTAATCACTGTTCTATTAAAACATAACTACAGTAATCGCTGTGCTATAGTAACATACAGTCATCACTGTGCTATTAAAACATAACTACAGTCATCACTGTGCTATTAAAACATAACTACAGTCATCACTGTGCTATAATAACTTAACTACAGTCATCGCTGTGCTATAGTAACATAACTGCAGTCATCACTGTGCTATAGTAACATAACTACAGTCATCACTGTGCTAACACAACATTACTACAGTCATCACTGTGCTATAGTAACATAACTGCAGTCATCACTGTGCTATTGAAACATAACAACAGTCATCACTGTGCTATAGTAACATAACTGCAATAATCACTGTGCTATAATAACTTAACTACAGTCATCACTGTGCTATAGTAACATAACTGCAGTCATCACTGTGCTATAGCAACATAACTACAGTCATCACTGTGCTATAGTAACATAACTACAGTCATCACTGTGCTATAGTAACATAACTACAGTCATCACTGTGCTATAGTAACATAACAGCAGTAATCACTGTTCTATTAAAACATAACTACAGTAATCGCCGTGCTATAGTAACATACAGTCATCACTGTGCTATTAAAACATAACTACAGTCATCACTGTGCTATTAAAACATAACTACAGTCATCACTGTGCTATAGTAACTTAACTACAGTCATCACTGTGCTATTAAAACATAACTACAGTCATCACTGTGCTATTAAAACATAATTACAGTCATCACTGTGCTATTAAAACATAATTACAGTCATCACTGTGCTATAGTAACATAACTACAGTCATCACTGTGCTAACACAACATTACTACAGTCATCACTGTGCTATAGTAACATAACTGCAGTCATCACTGTGCTATTGAAACATAACAACAGTCATCACTGTGCTATAGTAACATAACTGCAATAATCACTGTGCTATAATAACTTAACTACAGTCATCACTGTGCTATAGTAACATAACTGCAGTCATCACTGTGCTATAGTAACATAACTACAGTCATCACTGTGCTATAGTAACATAACTACAGTCATCACTGTGCTATAGTAACATAACTACAGTCATCACTGTGCTATAGTAACATAACAGCCGTAATCACTGTTCTATTAAAACATAACTACAGTAATCACTGTGCTATAGTAACATACAGTCATCACTGTGCTATTAAAACATAACTACAGTCATCACTGTGCTATTAAAACATAACTACAGTCATCACTATGCTATAGTAACTTAACTACAGTCATCACTGTGCTATTAAAACATAACTACAGTCATCACTGTGCTATTAAAACATAATTACAGTCATCACTGTGCTATAGTAACATAACTACAGTCATCACTGTGCTAACACAACATTACTACAGTCATCACTGTGCTATAGTAACATAACTGCAGTCATCACTGTGCTATTGAAACATAACAACAGTCATCACTGTGCTATAGTAACATAACTGCAATAATCACTGTGCTATAATAACTTAACTACAGTCATCACTGTGCTGTAGTAACATAACTGCAGTCATCACTGTGCTATAGTAACATAACTACAGTCATCACTGTGCTAACACAACATTACTACAGTCATCACTGTGCTATAGTAACATAACTGCAGTCATCACTGTGCTATAGCAACATAACTACAGTCATCACTGTGCTATAGTAACATAACTACAGTCATCACTGTGCTATAGTAACATAACTACAGTCATCACTGTGCTATAGTAACATAACAGCAGTAATCACTGTTCTATTAAAACATAACTACAGTAATCGCTGTGCTATAGTAACATACAGTCATCACTGTGCTATTAAAACATAACTACAGTCATCACTGTGCTATTAAAACATAACTACAGTCATCACTGTGCTATAATAACTTAACTACAGTCATCACTGTGCTATAGTAACATAACTGCAGTCATCACTGTGCTATAGTAACATAACTACAGTCATCACTGTGCTAACACAACATTACTACAGTCATCACTGTGCTATAGTAACATAACTGCAGTCATCACTGTGCTATTGAAACATAACAACAGTCATCACTGTGCTATAGTAACATAACTGCAATAATCACTGTGCTATAATAACTTAACTACAGTCATCACTGTGCTATAGTAACATAACTGCAGTCATCACTGTGCTATAGCAACATAACTACAGTCATCACTGTGCTATAGTAACATAACTACAGTCATCACTGTGCTATAGTAACATAACTACAGTCATCACTGTGCTATAGTAACATAACAGCAGTAATCACTGTTCTATTAAAACATAACTACAGTAATCGCCGTGCTATAGTAACATACAGTCATCACTGTGCTATTAAAACATAACTACAGTCATCACTGTGCTATTAAAACATAACTACAGTCATCACTGTGCTATAGTAACTTAACTACAGTCATCACTGTGCTATTAAAACATAACTACAGTCATCACTGTGCTATTAAAACATAATTACAGTCATCACTGTGCTATTAAAACATAATTACAGTCATCACTGTGCTATAGTAACATAACTACAGTCATCACTGTGCTAACACAACATTACTACAGTCATCACTGTGCTATAGTAACATAACTGCAGTCATCACTGTGCTATTGAAACATAACAACAGTCATCACTGTGCTATAGTAACATAACTGCAATAATCACTGTGCTATAATAACTTAACTACAGTCATCACTGTGCTATAGTAACATAACTGCAGTCATCACTGTGCTATAGTAACATAACTACAGTCATCACTGTGCTATAGTAACATAACTACAGTCATCACTGTGCTATAGTAACATAACTACAGTCATCACTGTGCTATAGTAACATAACAGCCGTAATCACTGTTCTATTAAAACATAACTACAGTAATCACTGTGCTATAGTAACATACAGTCATCACTGTGCTATTAAAACATAACTACAGTCATCACTGTGCTATTAAAACATAACTACAGTCATCACTATGCTATAGTAACTTAACTACAGTCATCACTGTGCTATTAAAACATAACTACAGTCATCACTGTGCTATTAAAACATAATTACAGTCATCACTGTGCTATAGTAACATAACTACAGTCATCACTGTGCTAACACAACATTACTACAGTCATCACTGTGCTATAGTAACATAACTGCAGTCATCACTGTGCTATTGAAACATAACAACAGTCATCACTGTGCTATAGTAACATAACTGCAATAATCACTGTGCTATAATAACTTAACTACAGTCATCACTGTGCTATAGTAACATAACTGCAGTCATCACTGTGCTATAGTAACATAACTACAGTCATCACTGTGCTAACACAACATTACTACAGTCATCACTGTGCTATAGTAACATAACTGCAGTCATCACTGTGCTATTGAAACATAACAACAGTCATCACTGTGCTATAGTAACACAACTGCAATAATCACTGTGCTATAATAACTTAACTACAGTCATCACTGTGCTATAGTAACATAACTGCAGTCATCACTGTGCTATAGCAACATAACTACAGTCATCACTGTGCTATAGTAACATAACTACAGTCATCACTGTGCTATAGTAACATAACTACAGTCATCACTGTGCTATAGTAACATAACAGCAGTAATCACTGTTCTATTAAAACATAACTACAGTAATCGCTGTGCTATAGTAACATACAGTCATCACTGTGCTATTAAAACATAACTACAGTCATCACTGTGCTATTAAAACATAACTACAATCATCACTGTGCTATAGTAACTTAACTACAGTCATCACTGTGCTATTAAAACATAACTACAGTCATCACTGTGCTATTAAAACATAACTACAGTCATCACTGTGCTATAGTAACATAACTGCAATAATCACTGTGCTATAATAACTTAACTACAGTCATCACTGTGCTATAGTAACATAACTGCAGTCATCACTGTGCTATAGTAACATAACTACAGTCATCACCATGCTAACACAACATTACTACAGTCATCACTGTTCTATAGTAACATAACTGCAGTCATCACTGTGCTATAGCAACATAACTACAGTCATCACTGTGCTATAGTAACATAACTACAGTCATCACTGTGCTATAGTAACATAACTACAGTCATCACTGTGCTATAGTAACATAACAGCCGTAATCACTGTTCTATTAAAACATAACTACAGTAATCGCTGTGCTATAGTAACATACAGTCATCACTGTGCTATTAAAACATAACTACAGTCATCACTGTGCTATTAAAACATAACTACAGTCATCACTATGCTATAGTAACTTAACTACAGTCATCACTGTGCTATTAAAACATAACTACAGTCATCACTGTGCTATTAAAACATAATTACAGTCATCACTGTGCTATAGTAACATAACTACAGTCATCACTGTGCTAACACAACATTACTACAGTCATCACTGTGCTATAGTAACATAACTGCAGTCATCACTGTGCTATTGAAACATAACAACAGTCATCACTGTGCTATAGTAACATAACTGCAATAATCACTGTGCTATAATAACTTAACTACAGTCATCACTGTGCTATAGTAACATAACTGCAGTCATCACTGTGCTATAGTAACATAACTACAGTCATCACTGTGCTAACACAACATTACTACAGTCATCACTGTGCTATAGTAACATAACTGCAGTCATCACTGTGCTATTGAAACATAACAACAGTCATCACTGTGCTATAGTAACACAACTGCAATAATCACTGTGCTATAATAACTTAACTACAGTCATCACTGTGCTATAGTAACATAACTGCAGTCATCACTGTGCTATAGCAACATAACTACAGTCATCACTGTGCTATAGTAACATAACTACAGTCATCACTGTGCTATAGTAACATAACTACAGTCATCACTGTGCTATAGTAACATAACAGCAGTAATCACTGTTCTATTAAAACATAACTACAGTAATCGCTGTGCTATAGTAACATACAGTCATCACTGTGCTATTAAAACATAACTACAGTCATCACTGTGCTATAGTAACATAACTGCAGTCATCACTGTGCTATTGAAACATAACAACAGTCATCACTGTGCTATAGTAACATAACTGCAATAATCACTGTGCTATAATAACTTAACTACAGTCATCACTGTGCTATAGTAACATAACTGCAGTCATCACTGTGCTATAGTAACATAACTACAGTCATCACTGTGCTAACACAACATTACTACAGTCATCACTGTGCTATAGTAACATAACTGCAGTCATCACTGTGCTATTGAAACATAACAACAGTCATCACTGTGCTATAGTAACATAACTGCAATAATCACTGTGCTATAATAACTTAACTACAGTCATCACTGTGCTATAGTAACATAACTGCAGTCATCACTGTGCTATAGCAACATAACTACAGTCATCACTGTGCTATAGTAACATAACTACAGTCATCACTGTGCTATAGTAACATAACTACAGTCATCACTGTGCTATAGTAACATAACAGCAGTAATCACTGTTCTATTAAAACATAACTACAGTAATCGCTGTGCTATAGTAACATACAGTCATCACTGTGCTATTAAAACATAACTACAGTCATCACTGTGCTATTGAAACATAACAACAGTCATCACTGTGCTATAGTAACATAACTGCAATAATCACTGTGCTATAATAACTTTACTACAGTCATCACTGTGCTATAGTAACATAACTGCAGTCATCACTGTGCTATAGCAACATAACTACAGTCATCACTGTGCTATAGTAACATAACTACAGTCATCACTGTGCTATAGTAACATAACTACAGTCATCACTGTGCTATAGTAACATAACAGCCGTAATCACTGTTCTATTAAAACATAACTACAGTAATCGCTGTGCTATAGTAACATACAGTCATCACTGTGCTATTAAAACATAACTACAGTCATCACTGTGCTATTAAAACATAACTACAGTCATCACTATGCTATAGTAACTTAACTACAGTCATCACTGTGCTATTAAAACATAACTACAGTCATCACTGTGCTATTAAAACATAATTACAGTCATCACTGTGCTATAGTAACATAACTACAGTCATCACTGTGCTAACACAACATTACTACAGTCATCACTGTGCTATAGTAACATAACTGCAGTCATCACTGTGCTATTGAAACATAACAACAGTCATCACTGTGCTATAGTAACATAACTGCAATAATCACTGTGCTATAATAACTTAACTACAGTCATCACTGTGCTATAGTAACATAACTGCAGTCATCACTGTGCTATAGTAACATAACTACAGTCATCACTGTGCTAACACAACATTACTACAGTCATCACTGTGCTATAGTAACATAACTGCAGTCATCACTGTGCTATTGAAACATAACAACAGTCATCACTGTGCTATAGTAACACAACTGCAATAATCACTGTGCTATAATAACTTAACTACAGTCATCACTGTGCTATAGTAACATAACTGCAGTCATCACTGTGCTATAGCAACATAACTACAGTCATCACTGTGCTATAGTAACATAACTACAGTCATCACTGTGCTATAGTAACATAACTACAGTCATCACTGTGCTATAGTAACATAACAGCAGTAATCACTGTTCTATTAAAACATAACTACAGTAATCGCTGTGCTATAGTAACATACAGTCATCACTGTGCTATTAAAACATAACTACAGTCATCACTGTGCTATTAAAACATAACTACAGTCATCACTGTGCTATAGTAACTTAACTACAGTCATCACTGTGCTATTAAAACATAACTACAGTCATCACTGTACTATTAAAACATAACTACAGTCATCACTGTGCTATAGTAACATAACTGCAATAATCACTGCGCTATAATAACTTAACTACAGTCATCACTGTGCTATAGTAACATAACTGCAGTCATCACTGTGCTATAGCAACATAACTACAGTCATCACTGTGCTATAGTAACATAACTACAGTCATCACTGTGCTATAGTAACATAACTACAGTCATCACTGTGCTATAGTAACTTAACTACAGTCATCACTGTGCTATTAAAACATAACTACAGTCATCACTGTGCTATTAAAACATAATTACAGTCATCACTGTGCTATAGTAACATAACTACAGTCATCACTGTGCTAACACAACATTACTACAGTCATCACTGTGCTATAGTAACATAACTGCAGTCATCACTGTGCTATTGAAACATAACAACAGTCATCACTGTGCTATAGTAACATAACTGCAATAATCACTGTGCTATAATAACTTAACTACAGTCATCACTGTGCTATAGTAACATAACTGCAGTCATCACTGTGCTATAGTAACATAACTACAGTCATCACTGTGCTAACACAACATTACTACAGTCATCACTGTGCTATAGTAACATAACTGCAGTCATCACTGTGCTATTGAAACATAACAACAGTCATCACTGTGCTATAGTAACACAACTGCAATAATCACTGTGCTATAATAACTTAACTACAGTCATCACTGTGCTATAGTAACATAACTGCAGTCATCACTGTGCTATAGCAACATAACTACAGTCATCACTGTGCTATAGTAACATAACTACAGTCATCACTGTGCTATAGTAACATAACTACAGTCATCACTGTGCTATAGTAACATAACAGCAGTAATCACTGTTCTATTAAAACATAACTACAGTAATCGCTGTGCTATAGTAACATACAGTCATCACTGTGCTATTAAAACATAACTACAGTCATCACTGTGCTATTAAAACATAACTACAATCATCACTGTGCTATAGTAACTTAACTACAGTCATCACTGTGCTATTAAAACATAACTACAGTCATCACTGTGCTATTAAAACATAACTACAGTCATCACTGTGCTATAGTAACATAACTGCAATAATCACTGTGCTATAATAACTTAACTACAGTCATCACTGTGCTATAGTAACATAACTGCAGTCATCACTGTGCTATAGTAACATAACTACAGTCATCACCATGCTAACACAACATTACTACAGTCATCACTGTTCTATAGTAACATAACTGCAGTCATCACTGTGCTATAGCAACATAACTACAGTCATCACTGTGCTATAGTAACATAACTACAGTCATCACTGTGCTATAGTAACATAACTACAGTCATCACTGTGCTATAGTAACATAACAGCCGTAATCACTGTTCTATTAAAACATAACTACAGTAATCGCTGTGCTATAGTAACATACAGTCATCACTGTGCTATTAAAACATAACTACAGTCATCACTGTGCTATTAAAACATAACTACAGTCATCACTATGCTATAGTAACTTAACTACAGTCATCACTGTGCTATTAAAACATAACTACAGTCATCACTGTGCTATTAAAACATAATTACAGTCATCACTGTGCTATAGTAACATAACTACAGTCATCACTGTGCTAACACAACATTACTACAGTCATCACTGTGCTATAGTAACATAACTGCAGTCATCACTGTGCTATTGAAACATAACAACAGTCATCACTGTGCTATAGTAACATAACTGCAATAATCACTGTGCTATAATAACTTAACTACAGTCATCACTGTGCTATAGTAACATAACTGCAGTCATCACTGTGCTATAGTAACATAACTACAGTCATCACTGTGCTAACACAACATTACTACAGTCATCACTGTGCTATAGTAACATAACTGCAGTCATCACTGTGCTATTGAAACATAACAACAGTCATCACTGTGCTATAGTAACACAACTGCAATAATCACTGTGCTATAATAACTTAACTACAGTCATCACTGTGCTATAGTAACATAACTGCAGTCATCACTGTGCTATAGCAACATAACTACAGTCATCACTGTGCTATAGTAACATAACTACAGTCATCACTGTGCTATAGTAACATAACTACAGTCATCACTGTGCTATAGTAACATAACAGCAGTAATCACTGTTCTATTAAAACATAACTACAGTAATCGCTGTGCTATAGTAACATACAGTCATCACTGTGCTATTAAAACATAACTACAGTCATCACTGTGCTATAGTAACATAACTGCAGTCATCACTGTGCTATTGAAACATAACAACAGTCATCACTGTGCTATAGTAACATAACTGCAATAATCACTGTGCTATAATAACTTAACTACAGTCATCACTGTGCTATAGTAACATAACTGCAGTCATCACTGTGCTATAGTAACATAACTACAGTCATCACTGTGCTAACACAACATTACTACAGTCATCACTGTGCTATAGTAACATAACTGCAGTCATCACTGTGCTATTGAAACATAACAACAGTCATCACTGTGCTATAGTAACATAACTGCAATAATCACTGTGCTATAATAACTTAACTACAGTCATCACTGTGCTATAGTAACATAACTGCAGTCATCACTGTGCTATAGCAACATAACTACAGTCATCACTGTGCTATAGTAACATAACTACAGTCATCACTGTGCTATAGTAACATAACTACAGTCATCACTGTGCTATAGTAACATAACAGCAGTAATCACTGTTCTATTAAAACATAACTACAGTAATCGCTGTGCTATAGTAACATACAGTCATCACTGTGCTATTAAAACATAACTACAGTCATCACTGTGCTATTGAAACATAACAACAGTCATCACTGTGCTATAGTAACATAACTGCAATAATCACTGTGCTATAATAACTTTACTACAGTCATCACTGTGCTATAGTAACATAACTGCAGTCATCACTGTGCTATAGCAACATAACTACAGTCATCACTGTGCTATAGTAACATAACTACAGTCATCACTGTGCTATAGTAACATAACTACAGTCATCACTGTGCTATAGTAACATAACAGCCGTAATCACTGTTCTATTAAAACATAACTACAGTAATCGCTGTGCTATAGTAACATACAGTCATCACTGTGCTATTAAAACATAACTACAGTCATCACTGTGCTATTAAAACATAACTACAGTCATCACTATGCTATAGTAACTTAACTACAGTCATCACTGTGCTATTAAAACATAACTACAGTCATCACTGTGCTATTAAAACATAATTACAGTCATCACTGTGCTATAGTAACATAACTACAGTCATCACTGTGCTAACACAACATTACTACAGTCATCACTGTGCTATAGTAACATAACTGCAGTCATCACTGTGCTATTGAAACATAACAACAGTCATCACTGTGCTATAGTAACATAACTGCAATAATCACTGTGCTATAATAACTTAACTACAGTCATCACTGTGCTATAGTAACATAACTGCAGTCATCACTGTGCTATAGCAACATAACTACAGTCATCACTGTGCTATAGTAACATAACTACAGTCATCACTGTGCTATAGTAACATAACTACAGTCATCACTGTGCTATAGTAACATAACAGCAGTAATCACTGTTCTATTAAAACATAACTACAGTAATCGCTGTGCTATAGTAACATACAGTCATCACTGTGCTATTAAAACATAACTACAGTCATCACTGTGCTATTAAAACATAACTACAATCATCACTGTGCTATAGTAACTTAACTACAGTCATCACTGTGCTATTAAAACATAACTACAGTCATCACTGTGCTATTAAAACATAACTACAGTCATCACTGTGCTATAGTAACATAACTGCAATAATCACTGTGCTATAATAACTTAACTACAGTCATCACTGTGCTATAGTAACATAACTGCAGTCATCACTGTGCTATAGTAACATAACTACAGTCATCACCATGCTAACACAACATTACTACAGTCATCACTGTTCTATAGTAACATAACTGCAGTCATCACTGTGCTATAGCAACATAACTACAGTCATCACTGTGCTATAGTAACATAACTACAGTCATCACTGTGCTATAGTAACATAACTACAGTCATCACTGTGCTATAGTAACATAACAGCCGTAATCACTGTTCTATTAAAACATAACTACAGTAATCGCTGTGCTATAGTAACATACAGTCATCACTGTGCTATTAAAACATAACTACAGTCATCACTGTGCTATTAAAACATAACTACAGTCATCACTATGCTATAGTAACTTAACTACAGTCATCACTGTGCTATTAAAACATAACTACAGTCATCACTGTGCTATTAAAACATAATTACAGTCATCACTGTGCTATAGTAACATAACTACAGTCATCACTGTGCTAACACAACATTACTACAGTCATCACTGTGCTATAGTAACATAACTGCAGTCATCACTGTGCTATTGAAACATAACAACAGTCATCACTGTGCTATAGTAACATAACTGCAATAATCACTGTGCTATAATAACTTAACTACAGTCATCACTGTGCTATAGTAACATAACTGCAGTCATCACTGTGCTATAGTAACATAACTACAGTCATCACTGTGCTAACACAACATTACTACAGTCATCACTGTGCTATAGTAACATAACTGCAGTCATCACTGTGCTATTGAAACATAACAACAGTCATCACTGTGCTATAGTAACACAACTGCAATAATCACTGTGCTATAATAACTTAACTACAGTCATCACTGTGCTATAGTAACATAACTGCAGTCATCACTGTGCTATAGCAACATAACTACAGTCATCACTGTGCTATAGTAACATAACTACAGTCATCACTGTGCTATAGTAACATAACTACAGTCATCACTGTGCTATAGTAACATAACAGCAGTAATCACTGTTCTATTAAAACATAACTACAGTAATCGCTGTGCTATAGTAACATACAGTCATCACTGTGCTATTAAAACATAACTACAGTCATCACTGTGCTATAGTAACATAACTGCAGTCATCACTGTGCTATTGAAACATAACAACAGTCATCACTGTGCTATAGTAACATAACTGCAATAATCACTGTGCTATAATAACTTAACTACAGTCATCACTGTGCTATAGTAACATAACTGCAGTCATCACTGTGCTATAGTAACATAACTACAGTCATCACTGTGCTAACACAACATTACTACAGTCATCACTGTGCTATAGTAACATAACTGCAGTCATCACTGTGCTATTGAAACATAACAACAGTCATCACTGTGCTATAGTAACATAACTGCAATAATCACTGTGCTATAATAACTTAACTACAGTCATCACTGTGCTATAGTAACATAACTGCAGTCATCACTGTGCTATAGCAACATAACTACAGTCATCACTGTGCTATAGTAACATAACTACAGTCATCACTGTGCTATAGTAACATAACTACAGTCATCACTGTGCTATAGTAACATAACAGCAGTAATCACTGTTCTATTAAAACATAACTACAGTAATCGCTGTGCTATAGTAACATACAGTCATCACTGTGCTATTAAAACATAACTACAGTCATCACTGTGCTATTGAAACATAACAACAGTCATCACTGTGCTATAGTAACATAACTGCAATAATCACTGTGCTATAATAACTTTACTACAGTCATCACTGTGCTATAGTAACATAACTGCAGTCATCACTGTGCTATAGCAACATAACTACAGTCATCACTGTGCTATAGTAACATAACTACAGTCATCACTGTGCTATAGTAACATAACTACAGTCATCACTGTGCTATAGTAACATAACAGCCGTAATCACTGTTCTATTAAAACATAACTACAGTAATCGCTGTGCTATAGTAACATACAGTCATCACTGTGCTATTAAAACATAACTACAGTCATCACTGTGCTATTAAAACATAACTACAGTCATCACTATGCTATAGTAACTTAACTACAGTCATCACTGTGCTATTAAAACATAACTACAGTCATCACTGTGCTATTAAAACATAATTACAGTCATCACTGTGCTATAGTAACATAACTACAGTCATCACTGTGCTAACACAACATTACTACAGTCATCACTGTGCTATAGTAACATAACTGCAGTCATCACTGTGCTATTGAAACATAACAACAGTCATCACTGTGCTATAGTAACATAACTGCAATAATCACTGTGCTATAATAACTTAACTACAGTCATCACTGTGCTATAGTAACATAACTGCAGTCATCACTGTGCTATAGTAACATAACTACAGTCATCACTGTGCTAACACAACATTACTACAGTCATCACTGTGCTATAGTAACATAACTGCAGTCATCACTGTGCTATTGAAACATAACAACAGTCATCACTGTGCTATAGTAACACAACTGCAATAATCAGTGTGCTATAATAACTTAACTACAGTCATCACTGTGCTATAGTAACATAACTGCAGTCATCACTGTGCTATAGCAACATAACTACAGTCATCACTGTGCTATAGTAACATAACTACAGTCATCACTGTGCTATAGTAACATAACTACAGTCATCACTGTGCTATAGTAACATAACAGCAGTAATCACTGTTCTATTAAAACATAACTACAGTAATCGCTGTGCTATAGTAACATACAGTCATCACTGTGCTATTAAAACATAACTACAGTCATCACTGTGCTATTAAAACATAACTACAGTCATCACTGTGCTATAGTAACTTAACTACAGTCATCACTGTGCTATTAAAACATAACTACAGTCATCACTGTACTATTAAAACATAACTACAGTCATCACTGTGCTATAGTAACATAACTGCAATAATCACTGCGCTATAATAACTTAACTACAGTCATCACTGTGCTATAGTAACATAACTGCAGTCATCACTGTGCTATAGTAACATAACTACAGTCATCACCATGCTAACACAACATTACTACAGTCATCACTGTGCTATAGTAACATAACTGCAGTCATCACTGTGCTATTGAAACATAACAACAGTCATCACTGTGCTATAGTAACATAACTGCAATAATCACTGTGCTATAATAACTTAACTACAGTCATCACTGTGCTATAGTAACATAACTGCAGTCATCACTGTGCTATAGCAACATAACTACAGTCATCACTGTGCTATAGTAACATAACTACAGTCATCACTGTGCTATAGTAACATAACTACAGTCATCACTGTGCTATAGTAACATACCAGCAGTAATAACTGTTCTATTAAAACAAAACTACAGTAATCGCTGTGCTATAGTAACATACAGTCATCACTGTGCTATTAAAACATAACTACAGTCATCACTGTGCTATTAAAACATAACTACAGTCATCACTGTGCTATAGTAACTTAACTACAGTCATCACTGTGCTATTAAAACATAACTACAGTCATCACTGTGCTATTAAAACATAATTACAGTCATCACTGTGCTATAGTAACATAACTACAGTCATCACTGTGCTAACACAACATTACTACAGTCATCACTGTGCTATTGAAACATAACAACAGTCATCACTGTGCTATAGTAACATAACTGCAATAATCACTGTGCTATAATAACTTAACTACAGTCATCACTGTGCTATAGTAACATAACTGCAGTCATCACTGTGCTATAGTAACATAACTACAGTCATCACTGTGCTAACACAACATTACTACAGTCATCACTGTGCTATAGTAACATAACTGCAGTCATCACTGTGCTATTGAAACATAACAACAGTCATCACTGTGCTATAGTAACATAACTGCAATAATCACTGTGCTATAATAACTTAACTACAGTCATCACTGTGCTATAGTAACATAACTGCAGTCATCACTGTGCTATAGCAACATAACTACAGTCATCACTGTGCTATAGTAACATAACTACAGTCATCACTGTGCTATAGTAACATAACTACAGTCATCACTGTGCTATAGTAACATAACAGCAGTAATCACTGTTCTATTAAAACATAAATACAGTAATCGCTGTGCTATAGTAACATACAGTCATCACTGTGCTATTAAAACATAACTACAGTCATCACTGTGCTATTAAAACATAACTACAGTCATCACTGTGCTATAGTAACTTAACTACAGTCATCACTGTGCTATTAAAACATAACTACAGTCATCACTGTGCTATTAAAACATAATTACAGTCATCACTGTGCTATAGTAACATAACTACAGTCATCACTGTGCTAACACAACATTACTACAGTCATCACTGTGCTATAGTAACATAACTGCAGTCATCACTGTGCTATTGAAACATAACAACAGTCATCACTGTGCTATAGTAACATAACTGCAATAATCACTGTGCTATAATAACTTAACTACAGTCATCACTGTGCTATAGTAACATAACTGCAGTCATCACTGTGCTATAGTAACATAACTACAGTCATCACTGTGCTAACACAACATTACTACAGGCATCACTGTGCTATAGTAACATAACTGCAGTCATCACTGTGCTATTGAAACATAACAACAGTCATCACTGTGCTATAGTAACATAACTGCAATAATCACTGTGCTATAATAACTTAACTACAGTCATCACTGTGCTATAGTAACATAACTGCAGTCATCACTGTGCTATAGCAACATAACTACAGTCATCACTGTGCTATAGTAACATAACTACAGTCATCACTGTGCTATAGTAACATAACTACAGTCATCACTGTGCTATAGTAACATAACAGCAGTAATCACTGTTCTATTAAAACATAACTACAGTAATCGCTGTGCTATAGTAACATACAGTCATCACTGTGCTATTAAAACATAACTACAGTCATCACTGTGCTATTAAAACATAACTACAGTCATCACTGTGCTATAGTAACTTAACTACAGTCATCACTGTGCTATTAAAACATAACTACAGTCATCACTGTGCTATTAAAACATAACTACAGTCATCACTGTGCTATAGTAACATAACTGCAATAATCACTGTGCTATAATAACTTAACTACAGTCATCACTGTGCTATAGTAACATAACTGCAGTCATCACTGTGCTATAGTAACATAACTACAGTCATCACTGTGCTAACACAACATTACTACAGTCATCACTGTGCTATAGTAACATAACTGCAGTCATCACTGTGCTATTGAAACATAACAACAGTCATCACTGTGCTATAGTAACATAACTGCAATAATCACTGTGCTATAATAACTTAACTACAGTCATCACTGTGCTATAGTAACATAACTGCAGTCATCACTGTGCTATAGCAACATAACTACAGTCATCACTGTGCTATAGTAACATAACTACAGTCATCACTGTGCTATAGTAACATAACTACAGTCATCACTGTGCTATAGTAACATAACAGCAGTAATCACTGTTCTATTAAAACATAACTACAGTAATCGCTGTGCTATAGTAACATACAGTCATCACTGTGCTATTAAAACATAACTACAGTCATCACTGTGCTATTAAAACATAACTACAGTCATCACTGTGCTATAGTAACTTAACTACAGTCATCACTGTGCTATTAAAACATAACTACAGTCATCACTGTGCTATTAAAACATAACTACAGTCATCACTGTGCTATTAAAACATAACTACAGTCATCACTGTGCTATAGTAACTTAACTACAGTCATCACTGTGCTATTAAAACATAACTACAGTCATCACTGTGCTATTAAAACATAATTACAGTCATCACTGTGCTATAGTAACATAACTACAGTCATCACTGTGCTAACACAACATTACTACAGTCATCACTGTGCTATAGTAACATAACTGCAGTCATCACTGTGCTATTGAAACATAACAACAGTCATCACTGTGCTATAGTAACATAACTGCAATAATCACTGTGCTATAATAACTTAACTACAGTCATCACTGTGCTATAGTAACATAACTGCAGTCATCACTGTGCTATAGTAACATAACTACAGTCATCACTGTGCTAACACAACATTACTACAGTCATCACTGTGCTATAGTAACATAACTGCAGTCATCACTGTGCTATTGAAACATAACAACAGTCATCACTGTGCTATAGTAACATAACTGCAATAATCACTGTGCTATAATAACTTAACTACAGTCATCACTGTGCTATAGTAACATAACTGCAGTCATCACTGTGCTATAGTAACATAACTACAGTCATCACTGTGCTAACACAACATTACTACAGTCATCACTGTGCTATAGTAACATAACTGCAGTCATCACTGTGCTATTGAAACATAACAACAGTCATCACTGTGCTATAGTAACATAACTGCAATAATCACTGTGCTATAATAACTTAACTACAGTCATCACTGTGCTATAGTAACATAACTGCAGTCATCACTGTGCTATAGCAACTTAACTACAGTCATCACTGTGCTATAGTAACATAACTACAGTCATCACTGTGCTATAGTAACATAACTACAGTCATCACTGTGCTATAGTAACATAACAGCAGTAATCACTGTTCTATTAAAACATAACTACAGTAATCGCTGTGCTATAGTAACATACAGTCATCACTGTGCTATTAAAACATAACTACAGTCATCACTGTGCTATTAAAACATAACTACAGTCATCACTGTGCTATAGTAACTTAACTACAGTCATCACTGTGCTATTAAAACATAACTACAGTCATCACTGTGCTATTAAAACATAACTACAGTCATCACTGTGCTATTAAAACATAACTACAGTCATCACTGTGCTATAGTAACTTAACTACAGTCATCACTGTGCTATTAAAACATAACTACAGTCATCACTGTGCTATTAAAACATAATTACAGTCATCACTGTGCTATAGTAACATAACTACAGTCATCACTGTGCTAACACAACATTACTACAGTCATCACTGTGCTATAGTAACATAACTGCAGTCATCACTGTGCTATTGAAACATAACAACAGTCATCACTGTGCTATAGTAACATAACTGCAATAATCACTGTGCTATAATAACTTAACTACAGTCATCACTGTGCAATAGTAACATAACTGCAGTCATCACTGTGCTATAGTAACATAACTACAGTCATCACTGTGCTAACACAACATTACTACAGTCATCACTGTGCTATAGTAACATAACTGCAGTCATCACTGTGCTATTGAAACATAACAACAGTCATCACTGTGCTATAGTAACATAACTGCAATAATCACTGTGCTATAATAACTTAACTACAGTCATCACTGTGCTATAGTAACATAACTGCAGTCATCACTGTGCTATAGCAACATAACTACAGTCATCACTGTGCTATAGTAACATAACTACAGTCATCACTGTGCTATAGTAACATAACTACAGTCATCACTGTGCTATAGTAACATAACAGCAGTAATCACTGTTCTATTAAAACATAACTACAGTAATCGCTGTGCTATAGTAACATACAGTCATCACTGTGCTATTAAAACATAACTACAGTCATCACTGTGCTATTAAAACATAACTACAGTCATCACTGTGCTATAGTAACTTAACTACAGTCATCACTGTGCTATTAAAACATAACTACAGTGATCACTGTGCTATTAAAACATAACTACAGTCATCACTGTGCTATAGTAACATAACTGCAATAATCACTGTGCTATAATAACTTAACTACAGTCATCACTGTGCTATAGTAACATAACTGCAGTCATCACTGTGCTATAGTAACATAACTACAGTCATCACTGTGCTAACACAACATTACTACAGTCATCACTGTGCTATAGTAACATAACTGCAGTCATCACTGTGCTATTGAAACATAACAACAGTCATCACTGTGCTATAGTAACACAACTGCAATAATCACTGTGCTATAATAACTTAACTACAGTCATCACTGTGCTATAGTAACATAACTGCAGTCATCACTGTGCTATAGCAACATAACTACAGTCATCACTGTGCTATAGTAACATAACTACAGTCATCACTGTGCTATAGTAACATAACTACAGTCATCACTGTGCTATAGTAACATAACAGCAGTAATCACTGTTCTATTAAAACATAACTACAGTAATCGCTGTGCTATAGTAACATACAGTCATCACTGTGCTATTAAAACATAACTACAGTCATCACTGTGCTATTAAAACATAACTACAGTCATCACTGTGCTATAGTAACTTAACTACAGTCATCACTGTGCTATTAAAACATAACTACAGTCATCACTGTGCTATTAAAACATAATTACAGTCATCACTGTGCTATTAAAACATAATTACAGTCATCACTGTGCTATAGTAACATAACTACAGTCATCACTGTGCTAACACAACATTACTACAGTCATCACTGTGCTATAGTAACATAACTGCAGTCATCACTGTGCTATTGAAACATAACAACAGTCATCACTGTGCTATAGTAACATAACTGCAATAATCACTGTGCTATAATAACTTAACTACAGTCATCACTGTGCTATAGTAACATAACTGCAGTCATCACTGTGCTATAGTAACATAACTACAGTCATCACTGTGCTAACACAACATTACTACAGTCATCACTGTGCTATAGTAACATAACTGCAGTCATCACTGTGCTATTGAAACATAACAACAGTCATCACTGTGCTATAGTAACATAACTGCAATAATCACTGTGCTATAATAACTTAACTACAGTCATCACTGTGCTATAGTAACATAACTGCAGTCATCACTGTGCTATAGCAACATAACTACAGTCATCACTGTGCTATAGTAACATAACTACAGTCATCACTGTGCTATAGTAACATAACTACAGTCATCACTGTGCTATAGTAACATAACAGCAGTAATCACTGTTCTATTAAAACATAACTACAGTAATCGCTGTGCTATAGTAACATACAGTCATCACTGTGCTATTAAAACATAACTACAGTCATCACTGTGCTATTAAAACATAACTACAGTCATCACTGTGCTATTGAAACATAACAACAGTCATCACTGTGCTATAGTAACATAACTGCAATAATCACTGTGCTATAATAACTTAACTACAGTCATCACTGTGCTATAGTAACATAACTGCAGTCATCACTGTGCTATAGCAACATAACTACAGTCATCACTGTGCTATAGTAACATAACTACAGTCATCACTGTGCTATAGTAACATAACTACAGTCATCACTGTGCTATAGTAACATAACAGCCGTAATCACTGTTCTATTAAAACATAACTACAGTAATCGCTGTGCTATAGTAACATACAGTCATCACTGTGCTATTAAAACATAACTACAGTCATCACTGTGCTATTAAAACATAACTACAGTCATCACTATGCTATAGTAACTTAACTACAGTCATCACTGTGCTATTAAAACATAACTACAGTCATCACTGTGCTATTAAAACATAATTACAGTCATCACTGTGCTATAGTAACATAACTACAGTCATCACTGTGCTAACACAACATTACTACAGTCATCACTGTGCTATAGTAACATAACTGCAGTCATCACTGTGCTATTGAAACATAACAACAGTCATCACTGTGCTATAGTAACATAACTGCAATAATCACTGTGCTATAATAACTTAACTACAGTCATCACTGTGCTATAGTAACATAACTGCAGTCATCACTGTGCTATAGTAACATAACTACAGTCATCACTGTGCTAACACAACATTACTACAGTCATCACTGTGCTATAGTAACATAACTGCAGTCATCACTGTGCTATTGAAACATAACTGCAGTCATCACTGTGCTATAGTAACACAACTGCAATAATCACTGTGCTATAATAACTTAACTACAGTCATCACTGTGCTATAGTAACATAACTGCAGTCATCACTGTGCTATAGCAACATAACTACAGTCATCACTGTGCTATAGTAACATAACTACAGTCATCACTGTGCTATAGTAACATAACTACAGTCATCACTGTGCTATAGTAACATAACAGCAGTAATCACTGTTCTATTAAAACATAACTACAGTAATCGCTGTGCTATAGTAACATACAGTCATCACTGTGCTATTAAAACATAACTACAGTCATCACTGTGCTATTAAAACATAACTACAGTCATCACTGTGCTATAGTAACTTAACTACAGTCATCACTGTGCTATTAAAACATAACTACAGTCATCACTGTGCTATTAAAACATAACTACAGTCATCACTGTGCTATAGTAACATAACTGCAATAATCACTGTGCTATAATAACTTAACTACAGTCATCACTGTGCTATAGTAACATAACTGCAGTCATCACTGTGCTATAGTAACATAACTACAGTCATCACCATGCTAACACAACATTACTACAGTCATCACTGTGCTATAGTAACATAACTGCAGTCATCACTGTGCTATTGAAACATAACAACAGTCATCACTGTGCTATAATAACATAACTGCAATAATCACTGTGCTATAATAACTTAACTACAGTCATCACTGTGCTATAGTAACATAACTGCAGTCATCACTGTGCTATAGCAACATAACTACAGTCATCACTGTGCTATAGTAACATAACTACAGTCATCACTGTGCTATAGTAACATAACTACAGTCATCACTGTGCTATAGTAACATAACAGCAGTAATCACTGTTCTATTAAAACATAACTACAGTAATCGCTGTGCTATAGTAACATACAGTCATCACTGTGCTATTAAAACATAACTACAGTCATCACTGTGCTATTAAAACATAACTACAGTCATCACTGTGCTATAGTAACTTAACTACAGTCATCACTGTGCTATTAAAACATAACTACAGTCATCACTGTGCTATTAAAACATAATTACAGTCATCACTGTGCTATAGTAACATAACTACAGTCATCACTGTGCTAACACAACATTACTACAGTCATCACTGTGCTATAGTAACATAACTGCAGTCATCACTGTGCTATAGTAACATAACTACAGTCATCACTGTGCTATAGTAACATAACAGCAGTAATCACTGTTCTATTAAAACATAACTACAGTAATCGCTGTGCTATAGTAACATACAGTCATCACTGTGCTATTAAAACATAACTACAGTCATCACTGTGCTATTAAAACATAACTACAGTCATCACTGTGCTATAGTAACTTAACTACAGTCATCACTGTGCTATTAAAACATAACTACAGTCATCACTGTGCTATTAAAACATAATTACAGTCATCACTGTGCTATAGTAACATAACTACAGTCATCACTGTGCTAACACAACATTACTACAGTCATCACTGTGCTATAGTAACATAACTGCAGTCATCACTGTGCTATTGAAACATAACAACAGTCATCACTGTGCTATAGTAACATAACTGCAATAATCACTGTGCTATAATAACTTAACTACAGTCATCACTGTGCTATAGTAACATAACTGCAGTCATCACTGTGCTATAGTAACATAACTACAGTCATCACTGTGCTAACACAACATTACTACAGTCATCACTGTGCTATAGTAACATAACTGCAGTCATCACTGTGCTATTGAAACATAACAACAGTCATCACTGTGCTATAGTAACATAACTGCAATAATCACTGTGCTATAATAACTTAACTACAGTCATCACTGTGCTATAGTAACATAACTGCAGTCATCACTGTGCTATAGCAACATAACTACAGTCATCACTGTGCTATAGTAACATAACAGCAGTAATCACTGTTCTATTAAAACATAACTACAGTAATCGCTGTGCTATAGTAACATACAGTCATCACTGTGCTATTAAAACATAACTACAGTCATCACTGTGCTATTAAAACATAACTACAGTCATCACTGTGCTATAGTAACTTAACTACAGTCATCACTGTGCTATTAAAACATAACTACAGTCATCACTGTGCTATTAAAACATAATTACAGTCATCACTGTGCTATAGTAACATAACTACAGTCATCACTGTGCTAACACAACATTACTACAGTCATCACTGTGCTATAGTAACATAACTGCAGTCATCACTGTGCTATTGAAACATAACAACAGTCATCACTGTGCTATAGTAACATAACTGCAATAATCACTGTGCTATAATAACTTAACTACAGTCATCACTGTGCTATAGTAACATAACTGCAGTCATCACTGTGCTATAGTAACATAACTACAGTCATCACTGTGCTAACACAACATTACTACAGTCATCACTGTGCTATAGTAACATAACTGCAGTCATCACTGTGCTATTGAAACATAACAACAGTCATCACTGTGCTATAGTAACATAACTGCAATAATCACTGTGCTATAATAACTTAACTACAGTCATCACTGTGCTATAGTAACATAACTGCAGTCATCACTGTGCTATAGCAACATAACTACAGTCATCACTGTGCTATAGTAACATAACTACAGTCATCACTGTGCTATAGTAACATAACTACAGTCATCACTGTGCTATAGTAACATAACAGCAGTAATCACTGTTCTATTAAAACATAACTACAGTAATCGCTGTGCTATAGTAACATACAGTCATCACTGTGCTATTAAAACATAACTACAGTCATCACTGTGCTATTAAAACATAACTACAGTCATCACTGTGCTATTGAAACATAACAACAGTCATCACTGTGCTATAGTAACATAACTGCAATAATCACTGTCCTATAATAACTTAACTACAGTCATCACTGTGCTATAGTAACATAACTGCAGTCATCACTGTGCTATAGCAACATAACTACAGTCATCACTGTGCTATAGTAACATAACTACAGTCATCACTGTGCTATAGTAACATAACTACAGTCATCACTGTGCTATAGTAACATAACAGCCGTAATCACTGTTCTATTAAAACATAACTACAGTAATCGCTGTGCTATAGTAACATACAGTCATCACTGTGCTATAGTAACATAACTACAGTCATCACTGTGCTATTGAAACATAACAAAAGTCATCACTGTGCTATAGTAACATAACTGCAATAATCACTGTGCTATAATAACTTAACTACAGTCATCACTGTGCTATAGTAACATAACTGCAGTCATCACTGTGCTATAGTAACATAACTACAGTCATCACTGTGCTATTAAAACATAACTACAGTCATCACTGTGCTATAGTAACTTAACTACAGTCATCACTGTGCTATTAAAACATAACTACAGTCATCACTGTGCTATTAAAACATAACTACAGTCATCACTGTGCTATAGTAACATAACTGCAATAATCACTGTGCTATAATAACTTAACTACAGTCATCACTGTGCTATAGTAACATAACTGCAGTCATCACTGTGCTATAGTAACATAACTACAGTCATCACCATGCTAACACAACATTACTACAGTCATCACTGTGCTATAGTAACATAACTGCAGTCATCACTGTGCTATTGAAACATAACAACAGTCATCACTGTGCTATAGTAACATAACTACAGTCATCACTGTGCTAACACAACATTACTACAGTCATCACTGTGCTATAGTAACATAACTGCAGTCATCACTGTGCTATTGAAACATAACAACAGTCATCACTGTGCTATAGTAACATAACTGCAATAATCACTGTGCTATAATAACTTAACTACAGTCATCACTGTGCTATAGTAACATAACTGCAGTCATCACTGTGCTATAGCAACATAACTACAGTCATCACTGTGCTATAGTAACATAACTACAGTCATCACTGTGCTATAGTAACATAACTACAGTCATCACTGTGCTATAGTAACATAACAGCAGTAATCACTGTTCTATTAAAACATAACTACAGTAATCGCTGTGCTATAGTAACATACAGTCATCACTGTGCTATTAAAACATAACTACAGTCATCACTGTGCTATTAAAACATAACTACAGTCATCACTGTGCTATTGAAACATAACAACAGTCATCACTGTGCTATAGTAACATAACTGCAATAATCACTGTGCTATAATAACTTAACTACAGTCATCACTGTGCTATAGTAACATAACTGCAGTCATCACTGTGCTATAGCAACATAACTACAGTCATCACTGTGCTATAGTAACATAACTACAGTCATCACTGTGCTATAGTAACATAACTACAGTCATCACTGTGCTATAGTAACATAACAGCCGTAATCACTGTTCTATTAAAACATAACTACAGTAATCGCTGTGCTATAGTAACATACAGTCATCACTGTGCTATTAAAACATAACTACAGTCATCACTGTGCTATTAAAACATAACTACAGTCATCACTATGCTATAGTAACTTAACTACAGTCATCACTGTGCTATTAAAACATAACTACAGTCATCACTGTGCTATTAAAACATAATTACAGTCATCACTGTGCTATAGTAACATAACTACAGTCATCACTGTGCTAACACAACATTACTACAGTCATCACTGTGCTATAGTAACATAACTGCAGTCATCACTGTGCTATTGAAACATAACAACAGTCATCACTGTGCTATAGTAACATAACTGCAATAATCACTGTGCTATAATAACTTAACTACAGTCATCACTGTGCTATAGTAACATAACTGCAGTCATCACTGTGCTATAGTAACATAACTACAGTCATCACTGTGCTATAGTAACATAACAGCCGTAATCACTGTTCTATTAAAACATAACTACAGTAATCGCTGTGCTATAGTAACATACAGTCATCAATGTGCTATTAAAACATAACTAGAGTCATCACTGTGCTATTAAAACATAACTACAGTCATCACTATGCTATAGTAACTTAACTACAGTCATCACTGTGCTATTAAAACATAACTACAGTCATCACTGTGCTATTAAAACATAATTACAGTCATCACTGTGCTATAGTAACATAACTACAGTCATCACTGTGCTAACACAACATTACTACAGTCATCACTGTGCTATAGTAACATAACTGCAGTCATCACTGTGCTATTGAAACATAACAACAGTCATCACTGTGCTATAGTAACATAACTGCAATAATCACTGTGCTATAATAACTTAACTACAGTCATCACTGTGCTATAGTAACATAACTGCAGTCATCACTGTGCTATAGTAACATAACTACAGTCATCACTGTGCTATTAAAACATAACTACAGTCATCACTGTGCTATAGTAACTTAACTACAGTCATCACTGTGCTATTAAAACATAACTACAGTCATCACTGTGCTATTAAAACATAACTACAGTCATCACTGTGCTATAGTAACATAACTGCAATAATCACTGTGCTATAATAACTTAACTACAGTCATCACTGTGCTATAGTAACATAACTGCAGTCATCACTGTGCTATAGTAACATAACTACAGTCATCACCATGCTAACACAACATTACTACAGTCATCACTGTGCTATAGTAACATAACTGCAGTCATCACTGTGCTATTGAAACATAACAACAGTCATCACTGTGCTATAGTAACATAACTGCAATAATCACTGTGCTATAATAACTTAACTACAGTCATCACTGTGCTATAGTAACATAACTGCAGTCATCACTGTGCTATAGCAACATAACTACAGTCATCACTGTGCTATAGTAACATAACTACAGTCATCACTGTGCTATAGTAACATAACTACAGTCATCACTGTGCTATAGTAACATAACAGCAGTAATCACTGTTCTATTAAAACATAACTACAGTAATCGCTGTGCTATAGTAACATACAGTCATCACTGTGCTATTAAAACATAACTACAGTCATCACTGTGCTATTAAAACATAACTACAGTCATCACTGTGCTATAGTAACTTAACTACAGTCATCACTGTGCTATTAAAACATAACTACAGTCATCACTGTGCTATTAAAACATAATTACAGTCATCACTGTGCTATAGTAACATAACTACAGTCATCACTGTGCTAACACAACATTACTACAGTCATCACTGTGCTATAGTAACATAACTGCAGTCATCACTGTGCTATTGAAACATAACAACAGTCATCACTGTGCTATAGTAACATAACTGCAATAATCACTGTGCTATAATAACTTAACTACAGTCATCACTGTGCTATAGTAACATAACTGCAGTCATCACTGTGCTATAGTAACATAACTACAGTCATCACTGTGCTAACACAACATTACTACAGTCATCACTGTGCTATAGTAACATAACTGCAGTCATCACTGTGCTATTGAAACATAACAACAGTCATCACTGTGCTATAGTAACATAACTGCAATAATCACTGTGCTATAATAACTTAACTACAGTCATCACTGTGCTATAGTAACATAACTGCAGTCATCACTGTGCTATAGCAACATAACTACAGTCATCACTGTGCTATAGTAACATAACTACAGTCATCACTGTGCTATAGTAACATAACTACAGTCATCACTGTGCTATAGTAACATAACAGCAGTAATCACTGTTCTATTAAAACATAACTACAGTAATCGCTGTGCTATAGTAACATACAGTCATCACTGTGCTATTAAAACATAACTACAGTCATCACTGTGCTATTAAAACATAACTACAGTCATCACTGTGCTATTGAAACATAACAACAGTCATCACTGTGCTATAGTAACATAACTGCAATAATCACTGTGCTATAATAACTTAACTACAGTCATCACTGTGCTATAGTAACATAACTGCAGTCATCACTGTGCTATAGCAACATAACTACAGTCATCACTGTGCTATAGTAACATAACTACAGTCATCACTGTGCTATAGTAACATAACTACAGTCATCACTGTGCTATAGTAACATAACAGCCGTAATCACTGTTCTATTAAAACATAACTACAGTAATCGCTGTGCTATAGTAACATACAGTCATCACTGTGCTATTAAAACATAACTACAGTCATCACTGTGCTATTAAAACATAACTACAGTCATCACTATGCTATAGTAACTTAACTACAGTCATCACTGTGCTATTAAAACATAACTACAGTCATCACTGTGCTATTAAAACATAATTACAGTCATCACTGTGCTATAGTAACATAACTACAGTCATCACTGTGCTAACACAACATTACTACAGTCATCACTGTGCTATAGTAACATAACTGCAGTCATCACTGTGCTATTGAAACATAACAACAGTCATCACTGTGCTATAGTAACATAACTGCAATAATCACTGTGCTATAATAACTTAACTACAGTCATCACTGTGCTATAGTAACATAACTGCAGTCATCACTGTGCTATAGTAACATAACTACAGTCATCACTGTGCTAACACAACATTACTACAGTCATCACTGTGCTATAGTAACATAACTGCAGTCATCACTGTGCTATTGAAACATAACAACAGTCATCACTGTGCTATAGTAACACAACTGCAATAATCACTGTGCTATAATAACTTAACTACAGTCATCACTGTGCTATAGTAACATAACTGCAGTCATCACTGTGCTATAGCAACATAACTACAGTCATCACTGTGCTATAGTAACATAACTACAGTCATCACTGTGCTATAGTAACATAACTACAGTCATCACTGTGCTATAGTAACATAACAGCAGTAATCACTGTTCTATTAAAACATAACTACAGTAATCGCTGTGCTATAGTAACATACAGTCATCACTGTGCTATTAAAACATAACTACAGTCATCACTGTGCTATAGTAACATAACTGCAGTCATCACTGTGCTATTGAAACATAACAACAGTCATCACTGTGCTATAGTAACATAACTGCAATAATCACTGTGCTATAATAACTTAACTACAGTCATCACTGTGCTATAGTAACATAACTGCAGTCATCACTGTGCTATAGTAACATAACTACAGTCATCACTGTGCTAACACAACATTACTACAGTCATCACTGTGCTATAGTAACATAACTGCAGTCATCACTGTGCTATTGAAACATAACAACAGTCATCACTGTGCTATAATAACATAACTGCAATAATCACTGTGCTATAATAACTTAACTACAGTCATCACTGTGCTATAGTAACATAACTGCAGTCATCACTGTGCTATAGCAACATAACTACAGTCATCACTGTGCTATAGTAACATAACTACAGTCATCACTGTGCTATAGTAACATAACTACAGTCATCACTGTGCTATAGTAACATAACAGCAGTAATCACTGTTCTATTAAAACATAACTACAGTAATCGCTGTGCTATAGTAACATACAGTCATCACTGTGCTATTAAAACATAACTACAGTCATCACTGTGCTATTAAAACATAACTACAGTCATCACTGTGCTATTGAAACATAACAACAGTCATCACTGTGCTATAGTAACATAACTGCAATAATCACTGTGCTATAATAACTTAACTACAGTCATCACTGTGCTATAGTAACATAACTGCAGTCATCACTGTGCTATAGCAACATAACTACAGTCATCACTGTTCTATAGTAACATAACTACAGTCATCACTGTGCTATAGTAACATAACTACAGTCATCACTGTGCTATAGTAACATAACAGCCGTAATCACTGTTCTATTAAAACATAACTACAGTAATCGCTGTGCTATAGTAACATACAGTCATCACTGTGCTATTAAAACATAACTACAGTCATCACTGTGCTATTAAAACATAACTACAGTCATCACTATGCTATAGTAACTTAACTACAGTCATCACTGTGCTATTAAAACATAACTACAGTCATCACTGTGCTATTAAAACATAATTACAGTCATCACTGTGCTATAGTAACATAACTACAGTCATCACTGTGCTAACACAACATTACTACAGTCATCACTGTGCTATAGTAACATAACTGCAGTCATCAATGTGCTATTGAAACATAACAACAGTCATCACTGTGCTATAGTAACATAACTGCAATAATCACTGTGCTATAATAACTTAACTACAGTCATCACTGTGCTATAGTAACATAACTGCAGTCATCACTGTGCTATAGTAACATAACTACAGTCATCACTGTGCTAACACAACATTACTACAGTCATCACTGTGCTATAGTAACATAACTGCAGTCATCACTGTGCTATTGAAACATAACAACAGTCATCACTGTGCTATAGTAACACAACTGCAATAATCACTGTGCTATAATAACTTAACTACAGTCATCACTGTGCTATAGTAACATAACTGCAGTCATCACTGTGCTATAGCAACATAACTACAGTCATCACTGTGCTATAGTAACATAACTACAGTCATCACTGTGCTATAGTAACATAACTACAGTCATCACTGTGCTATAGTAACATAACAGCAGTCATCACTGTGCTATAGTAACATAACTGCAGTCATCACTGTGCTATTGAAACATAACAACAGTCATCACTGTGCTATAGTAACATAACTGCAATAATCACTGTGCTATAATAACTTAACTACAGTCATCACTGTGCTATAGTAACATAACTGCAGTCATCACTGTGCTATAGCAACATAACTACAGTCATCACTGTGCTATAGTAACATAACTACAGTCATCACTGTGCTATAGTAACATAACTACAGTCATCACTGTGCTATAGTAACATAACAGCCGTAATCACTGTTCTATTAAAACATAACTACAGTAATCGCTGTGCTATAGTAACATACAGTCATCACTGTGCTATTAAAACATAACTACAGTCATCACTGTGCTATTAAAACATAACTACAGTCATCACTATGCTATAGTAACTTAACTACAGTCATCACTGTGCTATTAAAACATAACTACAGTCATCAATGTGCTATTAAAACATAATTACAGTCATCACTGTGCTATAGTAACATAACTACAGTCATCACTGTGCTAACACAACATTACTACAGTCATCACTGTGCTATAGTAACATAACTGCAGTCATCACTGTGCTATTGAAACATAACAACAGTCATCACTGTGCTATAGTAACATAACTGCAATAATCACTGTGCTATAATAACTTAACTACAGTCATCACTGTGCTATAGTAACATAACTGCAGTCATCACTGTGCTATAGTAACATAACTACAGTCATCACTGTGCTAACACAACATTACTACAGTCATCACTGTGCTATAGTAACATAACTGCAGTCATCACTGTGCTATTGAAACATAACAACAGTCATCACTGTGCTATAGTAACACAACTGCAATAATCACTGTGCTATAATAACTTAACTACAGTCATCACTGTGCTATAGTAACATAACTGCAGTCATCACTGTGCTATAGCAACATAACTACAGTCATCACTGTGCTATAGTAACATAACTACAGTCATCACTGTGCTATAGTAACATAACTACAGTCATCACTGTGCTATAGTAACATAACAGCAGTAATCACTGTTCTATTAAAACATAACTACAGTAATCGCTGTGCTATAGTAACATACAGTCATCACTGTGCTATTAAAACATAACTACAGTCATCACTGTGCTATTAAAACATAACTACAGTCATCACTGTGCTATAGTAACTTAACTACAGTCATCACTGTGCTATTAAAACATAACTACAGTCATCACTGTGCTATTAAAACATAACTACAGTCATCACTGTGCTATAGTAACATAACTGCAATAATCACTGTGCTATAATAACTTAACTACAGTCATCACTGTGCTATAGTAACATAACTGTTGTCATCACTGTGCTATAGTAACATAACTACAGTCATCACCATGCTAACACAACATTACTACAGTCATCACTGTGCTATAGTAACATAACTGCAGTCATCACTGTGCTATTGAAACATAACAACAGTCATCACTGTGCTATAGTAACATAACTGCAATAATCACTGTGCTATAATAACTTAACTACAGTCATCACTGTGCTATAGTAACATAACTGCAGTCATCACTGTGCTATAGCAACATAACTACAGTCATCACTGTGCTATAGTAACATAACTACAGTCATCACTGTGCTATAGTAACATAACTACAGTCATCACTGTGCTATAGTAACATAACAGCAGTAATCACTGTTCTATTAAAACATAACTACAGTAATTGCTGTGCTATAGTAACATACAGTCATCACTGTGCTATTAAAACATAACTACAGTCATCACTGTGCTATTAAAACATAACTACAGTCATCACTGTGCTATAGTAACTTAACTACAGTCATCACTGTGCTATTAAAACATAACTACAGTCATCACTGTGCTATTAAAACATAATTACAGTCATCACTGTGCTATAGTAACATAACTACAGTCATCACTGTGCTAACACAACATTACTACAGTCATCACTGTGCTATTGAAACATAACAACAGTCATCACTGTGCTATAGTAACATAACTGCAATAATCACTGTGCTATAATAACTTAACTACAGTCATCACTGTGCTATAGTAACATAACTGCAGTCATCACTGTGCTATAGTAACATAACTACAGTCATCACTGTGCTAACACAACATTACTACAGTCATCACTGTGCTATAGTAACATAACTGCAGTCATCACTGTGCTATTGAAACATAACAACAGTCATCACTGTGCTATAGTAACATAACTGCAATAATCACTGTGCTATAATAACTTAACTACAGTCATCACTGTGCTATAGTAACATAACTGCAGTCATCACTGTGCTATAGCAACATAACTACAGTCATCACTGTGCTATAGTAACATAACTACAGTCATCACTGTGCTATAGTAACATAACTACAGTCATCACTGTGCTATAGTAACATAACAGCAGTAATCACTGTTCTATTAAAACATAACTACAGTAATTGCTGTGCTATAGTAACATACAGTCATCACTGTGCTATTAAAACATAACTACAGTCATCACTGTGCTATTAAAACATAACTACAGTCATCACTGTGCTATTGAAACATAACAACAGTCATCACTGTGCTATAGTAACATAACTGCAATAATCACTGTGCTATAATAACTTAACTACAGTCATCACTGTGCTATAGTAACATAACTGCAGTCATCACTGTGCTATAGCAACATAACTACAGTCATCACTGTGCTATAGTAACATAACTACAGTCATCACTGTGCTATAGTAACATAACTACAGTCATCACTGTGCTATAGTAACATAACAGCCGTAATCACTGTTCTATTAAAACATAACTACAGTAATCGCTGTGCTATAGTAACATACAGTCATCACTGTGCTATTAAAACATAACTACAGTCATCACTGTGCTATTAAAACATAACTACAGTCATCACTGTGCTATAGTAACTTAACTACAGTCATCACTGTGCTATTAAAACATAACTACAGTCATCACTGTGCTATTGAAACATAACAACAGTCATCACTGTGCTATAGTAACATAACTGCAATAATCACTGTGCTATAATAACTTAACTACAGTCATCACTGTGCTATAGTAACATAACTGCAGTCATCACTGTGCTATAGTAACATAACTACAGTCATCACTGTGCTAACACAACATTACTACAGTCATCACTGTGCTATAGTAACATAACTGCAGTCATCACTGTGCTATTGAAACATAACAACAGTCATCACTGTGCTATAGTAACATAACTGCAATAATCACTGTGCTATAATAACTTAACTACAGTCATCACTGTGCTATAGTAACATAACTGCAGTCATCACTGTGCTATAGCAACATAACTACAGTCATCACTGTGCTATAGTAACATAACTACAGTCATCACTGTGCTATAGTAACATAACTACAGTCATCACTGTGCTATAGTAACATAACAGCAGTAATCACTGTTCTATTAAAACATAACTACAGTAATCGCTGTGCTATAGTAACATACAGTCATCACTGTGCTATTAAAACATAACTGCAGTCATCACTGTGCTATAGCAACATAACTACAGTCATCACTGTGCTATAGTAACTTAACTACAGTCATCACTGTGCTATTAAAACATAACTACAGTCATCACTGTGCTATTAAAACATAACTACAGTCATCACTGTGCTATAGTAACATAACTGCAATAATCACTGTGCTATAATAACTTAACTACAGTCATCACTGTGCTATAGTAACATAACTGCAGTCATCACTGTGCTATAGTAACATAACTACAGTCATCACTGTGCTAACACAACATTACTACAGTCATCACTGTGCTATAGTAACATAACTGCAGTCATCACTGTGCTATTGAAACATAACAACAGTCATCACTGTGCTATAGTAACATAACTGCAATAATCACTGTGCTATAATAACTTAACTACAGTCATCACTGTGCTATAGTAACATAACTGCAGTCATCACTGTGCTATAGCAACATAACTACAGTCATCACTGTGCTATAGTAACATAACTACAGTCATCACTGTGCTATAGTAACATAACTACAGTCATCACTGTGCTATAGTAACATAACAGCAGTAATCACTGTTCTATTAAAACATAACTACAGTAATCGCTGTGCTATAGTAACATACAGTCATCACTGTGCTATTAAAACATAACTACAGTCATCACTGTGCTATTAAAACATAATTACAGTCATCACTGTGCTATAGTAACATAACTACAGTCATCACTGTGCTAACACAACATTACTACAGTCATCACTGTGCTATAGTAACATAACTGCAGTCATCACTGTGCTATTGAAACATAACAACAGTCATCACTGTGCTATAGTAACATAACTGCAATAATCACTGTGCTATAATAACTTAACTACAGTCATCACTGTGCTATAGTAACATAACTGCAGTCATCACTGTGCTATAGTAACATAACTACAGTCATCACTGTGCTAACACAACATTACTACAGTCATCACTGTGCTATAGTAACATAACTGCAGTCATCACTGTGCTATTGAAACATAACAACAGTCATCACTGTGCTATAGTAACACAACTGCAATAATCATTGTGCTATAATAACTTAACTACAGTCATCACTGTGCTATAGTAACATAACTGCAGTCATCACTGTGCTATAGCAACATAACTACAGTCATCACTGTGCTATAGTAACATAACTACAGTCATCACTGTGCTATAGTAACATAACTACAGTCATCACTGTGCTATAGTAACATAACAGCAGTCATCACTGTGCTATAGTAACATAACTGCAGTCATCACTGTGCTATTGAAACATAACAACAGTCATCACTGTGCTATAGTAACATAACTGCAATAATCACTGTGCTATAATAACTTAACTACAGTCATCACTGTGCTATAGTAACATAACTGCAGTCATCACTGTGCTATAGCAACATAACTACAGTCATCACTGTGCTATAGTAACATAACTACAGTCATCACTGTGCTATAGTAACATAACTACAGTCATCACTGTGCTATAGTAACATAACAGCAGTAATCACTGTTCTATTAAAACATAACTACAGTAATCGCTGTGCTATAGTAACATACAGTCATCACTGTGCTATTAAAACATAACTACAGTCATCACTGTGCTATTAAAACATAACTACAGTCATCACTGTGCTATTGAAACATAACAACAGTCATCACTGTGCTATAGTAACATAACTGCAATAATCACTGTGCTATAATAACTTAACTACAGTCATCACTGTGCTATAGTAACATAACTGCAGTCATCACTGTGCTATAGCAACATAACTACAGTCATCACTGTGCTATAGTAACATAACTACAGTCATCACTGTGCTATAGTAACATAACTACAGTCATCACTGTGCTATAGTAACATAACAGCCGTAATCACTGTTCTATTAAAACATAACTACAGTAATCGCTGTGCTATAGTAACATACAGTCATCACTGTGCTATTAAAACATAACTACAGTCATCACTGTGCTATTAAAACATAACTACAGTCATCACTATGCTATAGTAACTTAACTACAGTCATCACTGTGCTATTAAAACATAACTACAGTCATCAATGTGCTATTAAAACATAATTACAGTCATCACTGTGCTATAGTAACATAACTACAGTCATCACTGTGCTAACACAACATTACTACAGTCATCACTGTGCTATAGTAACATAACTGCAGTCATCACTGTGCTATTGAAACATAACAACAGTCATCACTGTGCTATAGTAACATAACTGCAATAATCACTGTGCTATAATAACTTAACTACAGTCATCACTGTGCTATAGTAACATAACTGCAGTCATCACTGTGCTATAGTAACATAACTACAGTCATCACTGTGCTAACACAACATTACTACAGTCATCACTGTGCTATAGTAACATAACTGCAGTCATCACTGTGCTATTGAAACATAACAACAGTCATCACTGTGCTATAGTAACACAACTGCAATAATCACTGTGCTATAATAACTTAACTACAGTCATCACTGTGCTATAGTAACATAACTGCAGTCATCACTGTGCTATAGCAACATAACTACAGTCATCACTGTGCTATAGTAACATAACTACAGTCATCACTGTGCTATAGTAACATAACTACAGTCATCACTGTGCTATAGTAACATAACAGCAGTAATCACTGTTCTATTAAAACATAACTACAGTAATCGCTGTGCTATAGTAACATACAGTCATCACTGTGCTATTAAAACATAACTACAGTCATCACTGTGCTATTAAAACATAACTACAGTCATCACTGTGCTATAGTAACTTAACTACAGTCATCACTGTGCTATTAAAACATAACTACAGTCATCACTGTGCTATTAAAACATAACTACAGTCATCACTGTGCTATAGTAACATAACTGCAATAATCACTGTGCTATAATAACTTAACTACAGTCATCACTGTGCTATAGTAACATAACTGTTGTCATCACTGTGCTATAGTAACATAACTACAGTCATCACCATGCTAACACAACATTACTACAGTCATCACTGTGCTATAGTAACATAACTGCAGTCATCACTGTGCTATTGAAACATAACAACAGTCATCACTGTGCTATAGTAACATAACTGCAATAATCACTGTGCTATAATAACTTAACTACAGTCATCACTGTGCTATAGTAACATAACTGCAGTCATCACTGTGCTATAGCAACATAACTACAGTCATCACTGTGCTATAGTAACATAACTACAGTCATCACTGTGCTATAGTAACATAACTACAGTCATCACTGTGCTATAGTAACATAACAGCAGTAATCACTGTTCTATTAAAACATAACTACAGTAATTGCTGTGCTATAGTAACATACAGTCATCACTGTGCTATTAAAACATAACTACAGTCATCACTGTGCTATTAAAACATAACTACAGTCATCACTGTGCTATAGTAACTTAACTACAGTCATCACTGTGCTATTAAAACATAACTACAGTCATCACTGTGCTATTAAAACATAATTACAGTCATCACTGTGCTATAGTAACATAACTACAGTCATCACTGTGCTAACACAACATTACTACAGTCATCACTGTGCTATTGAAACATAACAACAGTCATCACTGTGCTATAGTAACATAACTGCAATAATCACTGTGCTATAATAACTTAACTACAGTCATCACTGTGCTATAGTAACATAACTGCAGTCATCACTGTGCTATAGTAACATAACTACAGTCATCACTGTGCTAACACAACATTACTACAGTCATCACTGTGCTATAGTAACATAACTGCAGTCATCACTGTGCTATTGAAACATAACAACAGTCATCACTGTGCTATAGTAACATAACTGCAATAATCACTGTGCTATAATAACTTAACTACAGTCATCACTGTGCTATAGTAACATAACTGCAGTCATCACTGTGCTATAGCAACATAACTACAGTCATCACTGTGCTATAGTAACATAACTACAGTCATCACTGTGCTATAGTAACATAACTACAGTCATCACTGTGCTATAGTAACATAACAGCAGTAATCACTGTTCTATTAAAACATAACTACAGTAATCGCTGTGCTATAGTAACATACAGTCATCACTGTGCTATTAAAACATAACTACAGTCATCACTGTGCTATTAAAACATAACTACAGTCATCACTGTGCTATTGAAACATAACAACAGTCATCACTGTGCTATAGTAACATAACTGCAATAATCACTGTGCTATAATAACTTAACTACAGTCATCACTGTGCTATAGTAACATAACTGCAGTCATCACTGTGCTATAGCAACATAACTACAGTCATCACTGTGCTATAGTAACATAACTACAGTCATCACTGTGCTATAGTAACATAACTACAGTCATCACTGTGCTATAGTAACATAACAGCCGTAATCACTGTTCTATTAAAACATAACTACAGTAATCGCTGTGCTATAGTAACATACAGTCATCACTGTGCTATTAAAACATAACTACAGTCATCACTGTGCTATTAAAACATAACTACAGTCATCACTGTGCTATAGTAACTTAACTACAGTCATCACTGTGCTATTAAAACATAACTACAGTCATCACTGTGCTATTGAAACATAACAACAGTCATCACTGTGCTATAGTAACATAACTGCAATAATCACTGTGCTATAATAACTTAACTACAGTCATCACTGTGCTATAGTAACATAACTGCAGTCATCACTGTGCTATAGTAACATAACTACAGTCATCACTGTGCTAACACAACATTACTACAGTCATCACTGTGCTATAGTAACATAACTGCAGTCATCACTGTGCTATTGAAACATAACAACAGTCATCACTGTGCTATAGTAACATAACTGCAATAATCACTGTGCTATAATAACTTAACTACAGTCATCACTGTGCTATAGTAACATAACTGCAGTCATCACTGTGCTATAGCAACATAACTACAGTCATCACTGTGCTATAGTAACATAACTACAGTCATCACTGTGCTATAGTAACATAACTACAGTCATCACTGTGCTATAGTAACATAACAGCAGTAATCACTGTTCTATTAAAACATAACTACAGTAATCGCTGTGCTATAGTAACATACAGTCATCACTGTGCTATTAAAACATAACTACAGTCATCACTGTGCTATTAAAACATAACTACAGTCATCACTGTGCTATAGTAACTTAACTACAGTCATCACTGTGCTATTAAAACATAACTACAGTCATCACTGTGCTATTAAAACATAACTACAGTCATCACTGTGCTATAGTAACATAACTGCAATAATCACTGTGCTATAATAACTTAACTACAGTCATCACTGTGCTATAGTAACATAACTGCAGTCATCACTGTGCTATAGTAACATAACTACAGTCATCACTGTGCTAACACAACATTACTACAGTCATCACTGTGCTATAGTAACATAACTGCAGTCATCACTGTGCTATTGAAACATAACAACAGTCATCACTGTGCTATAGTAACATAACTGCAATAATCACTGTGCTATAATAACTTAACTACAGTCATCACTGTGCTATAGTAACATAACTGCAGTCATCACTGTGCTATAGCAACATAACTACAGTCATCACTGTGCTATAGTAACATAACTACAGTCATCACTGTGCTATAGTAACATAACTACAGTCATCACTGTGCTATAGTAACATAACAGCAGTAATCACTGTTCTATTAAAACATAACTACAGTAATCGCTGTGCTATAGTAACATACAGTCATCACTGTGCTATTAAAACATAACTACAGTCATCACTGTGCTATTAAAACATAACTACAGTCATCACTGTGCTATAGTAACTTAACTACAGTCATCACTGTGCTATTAAAACATAACTACAGTCATCACTGTGCTATTAAAACATAACTACAGTCATCACTGTGCTATTAAAACATAACTACAGTCATCACTGTGCTATAGTAACTTAACTACAGTCATCACTGTGCTATTAAAACATAACTACAGTCATCACTGTGCTATTAAAACATAATTACAGTCATCACTGTGCTATAGTAACATAACTACAGTCATCACTGTGCTAACACAACATTACTACAGTCATCACTGTGCTATAGTAACATAACTGCAGTCATCACTGTGCTATTGAAACATAACAACAGTCATCACTGTGCTATAGTAACATAACTGCAATAATCACTGTGCTATAATAACTTAACTACAGTCATCACTGTGCTATAGTAACATAACTGCAGTCATCACTGTGCTATAGTAACATAACTACAGTCATCACTGTGCTAACACAACATTACTACAGTCATCACTGTGCTATAGTAACATAACTGCAGTCATCACTGTGCTATTGAAACATAACAACAGTCATCACTGTGCTATAGTAACATAACTGCAATAATCACTGTGCTATAATAACTTAACTACAGTCATCACTGTGCTATAGTAACATAACTGCAGTCATCACTGTGCTATAGCAACATAACTACAGTCATCACTGTGCTATAGTAACATAACTACAGTCATCACTGTGCTATAGTAACATAACTACAGTCATCACTGTGCTATAGTAACATAACAGCAGTAATCACTGTTCTATTAAAACATAACTACAGTAATCGCTGTGCTATAGTAACATACAGTCATCACTGTGCTATTAAAACATAACTACAGTCATCACTGTGCTATTAAAACATAACTACAGTCATCACTGTGCTATAGTAACTTAACTACAGTCATCACTGTGCTATTAAAACATAACTACAGTCATCACTGTGCTATTAAAACATAACTACAGTCATCACTGTGCTATAGTAACATAACTGCAATAATCACTGTGCTATAATAACTTAACTACAGTCATCACTGTGCTATAGTAACATAACTGCAGTCATCACTGTGCTATAGTAACATAACTACAGTCATCACTGTGCTAACACAACATTACTACAGTCATCACTGTGCTATAGTAACATAACTGCAGTCATCACTGTGCTATTGAAACATAACAACAGTCATCACTGTGCTATAGTAACACAACTGCAATAATCACTGTGCTATAATAACTTAACTACAGTCATCACTGTGCTATAGTAACATAACTGCAGTCATCACTGTGCTATAGCAACATAACTACAGTCATCACTGTGCTATAGTAACATAACTACAGTCATCACTGTGCTATAGTAACATAACTACAGTCATCACTGTGCTATAGTAACATAACAGCAGTAATCACTGTTCTATTAAAACATAACTACAGTAATCGCTGTGCTATAGTAACATACAGTCATCATTGTGCTATTAAAACATAACTACAGTCATCACTGTGCTATTAAAACATAACTACAGTCATCACTGTGCTATAGTAACTTAACTACAGTCATCACTGTGCTATTAAAACATAACTACAGTCATCACTGTGCTATTAAAACATAATTACAGTCATCACTGTGCTATTAAAACATAATTACAGTCATCACTGTGCTATAGTAACATAACTACAGTCATCACTGTGCTAACACAACATTACTACAGTCATCACTGTGCTATAGTAACATAACTGCAGTCATCACTGTGCTATTGAAACATAACAACAGTCATCACTGTGCTATAGTAACATAACTGCAATAATCACTGTGCTATAATAACTTAACTACAGTCATCACTGTGCTATAGTAACATAACTGCAGTCATCACTGTGCTATAGTAACATAACTACAGTCATCACTGTGCTAACACAACATTACTACAGTCATCACTGTGCTATAGTAACATAACTGCAGTCATCACTGTGCTATTGAAACATAACAACAGTCATCACTGTGCTATAGTAACATAACTGCAATAATCACTGTGCTATAATAACTTAACTACAGTCATCACTGTGCTATAGTAACATAACTGCAGTCATCACTGTGCTATAGCAACATAACTACAGTCATCACTGTGCTATAGTAACATAACTACAGTCATCACTGTGCTATAGTAACATAACAGCAGTAATCACTGTTCTATTAAAACATAACTACAGTAATCGCTGTGCTATAGTAACATACAGTCATCACTGTGCTATTAAAACATAACTACAGTCATCACTGTGCTATTAAAACATAACTACAGTCATCACTGTGCTATTGAAACATAACAACAGTCATCACTGTGCTATAGTAACATAACTGCAATAATCACTGTGCTATAATAACTTAACTACAGTCATCACTGTGCTATAGTAACATAACTGCAGTCATCACTGTGATATAGCAACATAACTACAGTCATCACTGTGCTATAGTAACATAACTACAGTCATCACTGTGCTATAGTAACATAACTACAGTCATCACTGTGCTATAGTAACATAACAGCCGTAATCACTGTTCTATTAAAACATAACTACAGTAATCGCTGTGCTATAGTAACATACAGTCATCACTGTGCTATTAAAACATAACTACAGTCATCACTGTGCTATTAAAACATAACTACAGTCATCACTATGCTATAGTAACTTAACTACAGTCATCACTGTGCTATTAAAACATAACTACAGTCATCACTGTGCTATTAAAACATAACTACAGTCATCACTGTGCTATAGTAACATAATTGCAGTCATCACTGTGCTATTGAAACATAACAACAGTCATCACTGTGCTATAGTAACATAACTGCAATAATCACTGTGCTATAATAACTTAACTACAGTCATCACTGTGCTATAGTAACATAACTGCAGTCATCACTGTGCTATAGCAACATAACTACAGTCATCACTGTGCTATAGTAACATAACTACAGTCATCACTGTGCTATAGTAACATAACTACAGTCATCACTGTGCTATAGTAACATAACAGCAGTAATCACTGTTCTATTAAAACATAACTACAGTAATCGCTGTGCTATAGTAACATACAGTCATCACTGTGCTATTAAAACATAACTACAGTCATCACTGTGCTATTAAAACATAACTACAGTCATCACTGTGCTATAGTAACTTAACTACAGTCATCACTGTGCTATTAAAACATAACTACAGTCATCACTGTGCTATTAAAACATAACTACAGTCATCACTGTGCTATAGTAACATAACTGCAATAATCACTGTGCTATAATAACTTAACTACAGTCATCACTGTGCTATAGTAACATAACTGCAGTCATCACTGTGCTATAGTAACATAACTACAGTCATCACTGTGCTAACACAACATTACTACAGTCATCACTGTGCTATAGTAACATAACTGCAGTCATCACTGTGCTATTGAAACATAACAACAGTCATCACTGTGCTATAGTAACACAACTGCAATAATCACTGTGCTATAATAACTTAACTACAGTCATCACTGTGCTATAGTAACATAACTGCAGTCATCACTGTGCTATAGCAACATAACTACAGTCATCACTGTGCTATAGTAACATAACTACAGTCATCACTGTGCTATAGTAACATAACTACAGTCATCACTGTGCTATAGTAACATAACAGCAGTAATCACTGTTCTATTAAAACATAACTACAGTAATCGCTGTGCTATAGTAACATACAGTCATCACTGTGCTATTAAAACATAACTACAGTCATCACTGTGCTATTAAAACATAACTACAGTCATCACTATGCTATAGTAACTTAACTACAGTCATCACTGTGCTATTAAAACATAACTACAGTCATCACTGTGCTATTAAAACATAACTACAGTCATCACTGTGCTATAGTAACATAATTGCAGTCATCACTGTGCTATTGAAACATAACAACAGTCATCACTGTGCTATAGTAACATAACTGCAATAATCACTGTGCTATAATAACTTAACTACATTCATCACTATGCTATAGTAACTTAACTACAGTCATCACTGTGCTATTAAAACATAACTACAGTCATCACTGTGCTATTAAAACATAACTACAGTCATCACTGTGCTATAGTAACATAACTGCAATAATCACTGTGCTATAATAACTTAACTACAGTCATCACTGTGCTATAGTAACATAACTGCAGTCATCACTGTGCTATAGTAACATAACTACAGTCATCACTGTGCTAACACAACATTACTACAGTCATCACTGTGCTATAGTAACATAACTGCAGTCATCACTGTGCTATTGAAACATAACAACAGTCATCACTGTGCTATAGTAACACAACTGCAATAATCACTGTGCTATAATAACTTAACTACAGTCATCACTGTGCTATAGTAACATAACTGCAGTCATCACTGTGCTATAGCAACATAACTACAGTCATCACTGTGCTATAGTAACATAACTACAGTCATCACTGTGCTATAGTAACATAACTACAGTCATCACTGTGCTATAGTAACATAACAGCAGTAATCACTGTTCTATTAAAACATAACTACAGTAATCGCTGTGCTATAGTAACATACAGTCATCACTGTGCTATTAAAACATAACTACAGTCATCACTGTGCTATTAAAACATAACTACAGTCATCACTATGCTATAGTAACTTAACTACAGTCATCACTGTGCTATTAAAACATAACTACAGTCATCACTGTGCTATTAAAACATAACTACAGTCATCACTGTGCTATAGTAACATAATTGCAGTCATCACTGTGCTATTGAAACATAACAACAGTCATCACTGTGCTATAGTAACATAACTGCAATAATCACTGTGCTATAATAACTTAACTACATTCATCACTGTGCTATAGTAACATAACTGCAGTCATCACTGTGCTATAGCAACATAACTACAGTCATCACTGTGCTATAGTAACATAACTACAGTCATCACTGTGCTATAGTAACATAACTACAGTCATCACTGTGCTATAGTAACATAACAGCAGTAATCACTGTTCTATTAAAACATAACTACAGTAATCGCTGTGCTATAGTAACATACAGTCATCACTGTGCTATTAAAACATAACTACAGTCATCACTGTGCTATTAAAACATAACTACAGTCATCACTGTGCTATAGTAACTTAACTACAGTCATCACTGTGCTATTAAAACATAACTACAGTCATCACTGTGCTATTAAAACATAACTACAGTCATCACTGTGCTATAGTAACATAACTGCAATAATCACTGTGCTATAATAACTTAACTACAGTCATCACTGTGCTATAGTAACATAACTGCAGTCATCACTGTGCTATAGTAACATAACTACAGTCATCACTGTGCTAACACAACATTACTACAGTCATCACTGTGCTATAGTAACATAACTGCAGTCATCACTGTGCTATTGAAACATAACAACAGTCATCACTGTGCTATAGTAACACAACTGCAATAATCACTGTGCTATAATAACTTAACTACAGTCATCACTGTGCTATAGTAACATAACTGCAGTCATCACTGTGCTATAGCAACATAACTACAGTCATCACTGTGCTATAGTAACATAACTACAGTCATCACTGTGCTATAGTAACATAACTACAGTCATCACTGTGCTATAGTAACATAACAGCAGTAATCACTGTTCTATTAAAACGTAACTACAGTAATCGCTGTGCTATAGTAACATACAGTCATCACTGTGCTATTAAAACATAACTACAGTCATCACTGTGCTATTAAAACATAACTACAGTCATCACTGTGCTATAGTAACTTAACTACAGTCATCACTGTGCTATTAAAACATAATTACAGTCATCACTGTGCTATTAAAACATAATTACAGTCATCACTGTGCTATAGTAACATAACTACAGTCATCACTGTGCTAACACAACATTACTACAGTCATCACTGTGCTATAGTAACATAACTACAGTCATCACTGTGCTATTGAAACATAACAACAGTCATCACTGTGCTATAGTAACATAATTGCAATAATCACTGTGCTATAATAACTTAACTACAGTCATCACTGTGCTATAGTAACATAACTGCAGTCATCACTGTGCTATAGTAACATAACTACAGTCATCACTGTGCTAACACAACATTACTACAGTCATCACTGTGCTATAGTAACATAACTGCAGTCATCACTGTGCTATTGAAACATAACAACAGTCATCACTGTGCTATAGTAACATAACTGCAATAATCACTGTGCTATAATAACTTAACTACAGTCATCACTGTGCTATAGTAACATAACTGCAGTCATCACTGTGCTATAGCAACATAACTACAGTCATCACTGTGCTATAGTAACATAACTACAGTCATCACTGTGCTATAGTAACATAACTACAGTCATCACTGTGCTATAGTAACATAACAGCAGTAATCACTGTTCTATTAAAACATAACTACAGTAATCGCTGTGCTATAGTAACATACAGTCATCACTGTGCTATTAAAACATAACTACAGTCATCACTGTGCTATTAAAACATAACTACAGTCATCACTGTGCTATTGAAACATAACAACAGTCATCACTGTGCTATAGTAACATAACTGCAATAATCACTGTGCTATAATAACTTAACTACAGTCATCACTGTGCTATAGTAACATAACTGCAGTCATCACTGTGCTATAGCAACATAACTACAGTCATCACTGTGCTATAGTAACATAACTACAGTCATCACTGTGCTATAGTAACATAACTACAGTCATCACTGTGCTATAGTAACATAACAGCCGTAATCACTGTTCTATTAAAACATAACTACAGTAATCGCTGTGCTATAGTAACATACAGTCATCACTGTGCTATTAAAACATAACTACAGTCATCACTGTGCTATTAAAACTTAACTACAGTCATCACTGTGCTATTAAAACATAACTACAGTCATCACTGTGCTATTAAAACATAACTAGAGTCATCACTGTGCTATAGTAACATAACTGCAATAATCACTGTGCTATAATAACTTAACTACAGTCATCACTGTGCTATAGTAACATAACTGCAGTCATCACTGTGCTATAGTAACATAACTACAGTCATCACTGTGCTAACACAACATTACTACAGTCATCACTGTGCTATAGTAACATAACTGCAGTCATCACTGTGCTATTGAAACATAACAACAGTCATCACTGTGCTATAGTAACACAACTGCAATAATCACTGTGCTATAATAACTTAACTACAGTCATCACTGTGCTATAGTAACATAACTGCAGTCATCACTGTGCTATAGCAACATAACTACAGTCATCACTGTGCTATAGTAACATAACTACAGTCATCACTGTGCTATAGTAACATAACTACAGTCATCACTGTGCTATAGTAACATAACAGCAGTAATCACTGTTCTATTAAAACATAACTACAGTAATCGCTGTGCTATAGTAACATACAGTCATCACTGTGCTATTAAAACATAACTACAGTCATCACTGTGCTATTAAAACATAACTACAGTCATCACTGTGCTATAGTAACTTAACTACAGTCATCACTGTGCTATTAAAACATAATTACAGTCATCACTGTGCTATTAAAACATAATTACAGTCATCACTGTGCTATAGTAACATAACTACAGTCATCACTGTGCTAACACAACATTACTACAGTCATCACTGTGCTATAGTAACATAACTACAGTCATCACTGTGCTATTGAAACATAACAACAGTCATCACTGTGCTATAGTAACATAATTGCAATAATCACTGTGCTATAATAACTTAACTACAGTCATCACTGTGCTATAGTAACATAACTGCAGTCATCACTGTGCTATAGTAACATAACTACAGTCATCACTGTGCTAACACAACATTACTACAGTCATCACTGTGCTATAGTAACATAACTGCAGTCATCACTGTGCTATTGAAACATAACAACAGTCATCACTGTGCTATAGTAACATAACTGCAATAATCACTGTGCTATAATAACTTAACTACAGTCATCACTGTGCTATAGTAACATAACTGCAGTCATCACTGTGCTATAGCAACATAACTACAGTCATCACTGTGCTATAGTAACATAACTACAGTCATCACTGTGCTATAGTAACATAACTACAGTCATCACTGTGCTATAGTAACATAACAGCAGTAATCACTGTTCTATTAAAACATAACTACAGTAATCGCTGTGCTATAGTAACATACAGTCATCACTGTGCTATTAAAACATAACTACAGTCATCACTGTGCTATTAAAACATAACTACAGTCATCACTGTGCTATTGAAACATAACAACAGTCATCACTGTGCTATAGTAACATAACTGCAATAATCACTGTGCTATAATAACTTAACTACAGTCATCACTGTGCTATAGTAACATAACTGCAGTCATCACTGTGCTATAGCAACATAACTACAGTCATCACTGTGCTATAGTAACATAACTACAGTCATCACTGTGCTATAGTAACATAACTACAGTCATCACTGTGCTATAGTAACATAACAGCCGTAATCACTGTTCTATTAAAACATAACTACAGTAATCGCTGTGCTATAGTAACATACAGTCATCACTGTGCTATTAAAACATAACTACAGTCATCACTGTGCTATTAAAACATAACTACAGTCATCACTATGCTATAGTAACTTAACTACAGTCATCACTGTGCTATTAAAACATAACTACAGTCATCACTGTGCTATTAAAACATAATTACAGTCATCACTGTGCTATAGTAACATAACTACAGTCATCACTGTGCTAACACAACATTACTACAGTCATCACTGTGCTATAGTAACATAACTGCAGTCATCACTGTGCTATTGAAACATAACAACAGTCATCACTGTGCTATAGTAACATAACTGCAATAATCACTGTGCTATAATAACTTAACTACAGTCATCACTGTGCTATAGTAACATAACTGCAGTCATCACTGTGCTATAGTAACATAACTACAGTCATCACTGTGCTAACACAACATTACTACAGTCATCACTGTGCTATAGTAACATAACTGCAGTCATCACTGTGCTATTGAAACATAACAACAGTCATCACTGTGCTATAGTAACACAACTGCAATAATCACTGTGCTATAATAACTTAACTACAGTCATCACTGTGCTATAGTAACATAACTGCAGTCATCACTGTGCTATAGCAACATAACTACAGTCATCACTGTGCTATAGTAACATAACTACAGTCATCACTGTGCTATAGTAACATAACTACAGTCATCACTGTGCTATAGTAACATAACAGCAGTAATCACTGTTCTATTAAAACATAACTACAGTAATCGCTGTGCTATAGTAACATACAGTCATCACTGTGCTATTAAAACATAACTACAGTCATCACTGTGCTATTAAAACATAACTACAGTCATCACTGTGCTATAGTAACTTAACTACAGTCATCACTGTGCTATTAAAACATAACTACAGTCATCACTGTGCTATTAAAAAATAACTACAGTCATCACTGTGCTATAGTAACATAACTGCAATAATCACTGTGCTATAATAACTTAACTACAGTCATCACTGTGCTATAGTAACATAACTGCAGTCATCACTGTGCTATAGTAACATAACTACAGTCATCACCATGCTAACACAACATTACTACAGTCATCACTGTGCAATAGTAACATAACTGCAGTCATCACTGTGCTATTGAAACATAACAACAGTCATCACTGTGCTATAGTAACATAACTGCAATAATCACTGTGCTATAATAACTTAACTACAGTCATCACTGTGCTATAGTAACATAACTGCAGTCATCACTGTGCTATAGCAACATAACTACAGTCATCACTGTGCTATAGTAACATAACTACAGTCATCACTGTGCTATAGTAACATAACTACAGTCATCACTGTGCTATAGTAACATAACAGCAGTATTCACTGTTCTATTAAAACATAACTACAGTAATCGCTGTGCTATAGTAACATACAGTCATCACTGTGCTATTAAAACATAACTACAGTCATCACTGTGCTATTAAAACATAACTACAGTCATCACTGTGCTATAGTAACTTAACTACAGTCATCACTGTGCTATTAAAACATAACTACAGTCATCACTGTGCTATTAAAACATAATTACAGTCATCACTGTGCTATAGTAACATAACTACAGTCATCACTGTGCTAACACAACATTACTACAGTCATCACTGTGCTATAGTAACATAACTGCAGTCATCACTGTGCTATTGAAACATAACAACAGTCATCACTGTGCTATAGTAACATAACTGCAATAATCACTGTGCTATAATAACTTAACTACAGTCATCACTGTGCTATAGTAACATAACTGCAGTCATCACTGTGCTATAGTAACATAACTACAGTCATCACTGTGCTAACACAACATTACTACAGTCATCACTGTGCTATAGTAACATAACTGCAGTCATCACTGTGCTATTGAAACATAACAACAGTCATCACTGTGCTATAGTAACATAACTGCAATAATCACTGTGCTATAATAACTTAACTACAGTCATCACTGTGCTATAGTAACATAACTGCAGTCATCACTGTGCTATAGCAACATAACTACAGTCATCACTGTGCTATAGTAACATAACTACAGTCATCACTGTGCTATAGTAACATAACTACAGTCATCACTGTCCTATAGTAACATAACAGCAGTAATCACTGTTCTATTAAAACATAACTACAGTAATCGCTGTGCTATAGTAACATACAGTCATCACTGTGCTATTAAAACATAACTACAGTCATCACTGTGCTATTAAAACATAACTACAGTCATCACTGTGCTATTGAAACATAACAACAGTCATCACTGTGCTATAGTAACATAACTGCAATAATCACTGTGCTATAATAACTTAACTACAGTCATCACTGTGCTATAGTAACATAACTGCAGTCATCACTGTGCTATAGCAACATAACTACAGTCATCACTGTGCTATAGTAACATAACTACAGTCATCACTGTGCTATAGTAACATAACTACAGTCATCACTGTGCTATAGTAACATAACAGCCGTAATCACTGTTCTATTAAAACATAACTACAGTAATCGCTGTGCTATAGTAACATACAGTCATCACTGTGCTATTAAAACATAACTACAGTCATCACTGTGCTATTAAAACATAACTACAGTCATCACTATGCTATAGTAACTTAACTACAGTCATCACTGTGCTATTAAAACATAACTACAGTCATCACTGTGCTATTAAAACATAATTACAGTCATCACTGTGCTATAGTAACATAACTACAGTCATCACTGTGCTAACACAACATTACTACAGTCATCACTGTGCTATAGTAACATAACTGCAGTCATCACTGTGCTATTGAAACATAACAACAGTCATCACTGTGCTATAGTAACATAACTGCAATAATCACTGTGCTATAATAACTTAACTACAGTCATCACTGTGCTATAGTAACATAACTGCAGTCATCACTGTGCTATAGTAACATAACTACAGTCATCACTGTGCTATTAAAACATAACTACAGTCATCACTGTGCTATAGTAACTTAACTACAGTCATCACTGTGCTATTAAAACATAACTACAGTCATCACTGTGCTATTAAAACATAACTACAGTCATCACTGTGCTATAGTAACATAACTGCAATAATCACTGTGCTATAATAACTTAACTACAGTCATCACTGTGCTATAGTAACATAACTGCAGTCATCACTGTGCTATAGTAACATAACTACAGTCATCACTGTGCTAACACAACATTACTACAGTCATCACTGTGCTATAGTAACATAACTGCAGTCATCACTGTGCTATTGAAACATAACAACAGTCATCACTGTGCTATAGTAACATAACTGCAATAATCACTGTGCTATAATAACTTAACTACAGTCATCACTGTGCTATAGTAACATAACTGCAGTCATCACTGTGCTATAGCAACATAACTACAGTCATCACTGTGCTATAGTAACATAACTACAGTCATCACTGTGCTATAGTAACATAACTACAGTCATCACTGTGCTATAGTAACATAACAGCAGTAATCACTGTTCTTTTAAAACATAACTACAGTAATCGCTGTGCTATAGTAACATACAGTCATCACTGTGCTATTAAAACATAACTACAGTCATCACTGTGCTATTAAAGCATAACTACAGTCATCACTGTGCTATAGTAACTTAACTACAGTCATCACTGTGCTATTAAAACATAACTACAGTCATCACTGTGCTATTAAAACATAATTACAGTCATCACTGTGCTATAGTAACATAACTACAGTCATCACTGTGCTAACACAACATTACTACAGTCATCACTGTGCTATAGTAACATAACTGCAGTCATCACTGTGCTATTGAAACATAACAACAGTCATCACTGTGCTATAGTAACATAACTGCAATAATCACTGTGCTATAATAACTTAACTACAGTCATCACTGTGCTATAGTAACATAACTGCAGTCATCACTGTGCTATAGTAACATAACTACAGTCATCACTGTGCTAACACAACATTACTACAGTCATCACTGTGCTATAGTAACATAACTGCAGTCATCACTGTGCTATTGAAACATAACAACAGTCATCACTGTGCTATAGTAACATAACTGCAATAATCACTGTGCTATAATAACTTAACTACAGTCATCACTGTGCTATAGTAACATAACTGCAGTCATCACTGTGCTATAGCAACATAACTACAGTCATCACTGTGCTATAGTAACATAACTACAGTCATCACTGTGCTATAGTAACATAACTACAGTCATCACTGTGCTATAGTAACATAACAGCAGTAATCACTGTTCTATTAAAACATAACTACAGTAATCGCTGTGCTATAGTAACATACAGTCATCACTGTGCTATTAAAACATAACTACAGTCATCACTGTGCTATTAAAACATAACTACAGTCATCACTGTGCTATTGAAACATAACAACAGTCATCACTGTGCTATAGTAACATAACTGCAATAATCACTGTGCTATAATAACTTAACTACAGTCATCACTGTGCTATAGTAACATAACTGCAGTCATCACTGTGCTATAGCAACATAACTACAGTCATCACTGTGCTATAGTAACATAACTACAGTCATCACTGTGCTATAGTAACATAACTACAGTCATCACTGTGCTATAGTAACATAACAGCCGTAATCACTGTTCTATTAAAACATAACTACAGTAATCGCTGTGCTATAGTAACATACAGTCATCACTGTGCTATTAAAACATAACTACAGTCATCACTGTGCTATTAAAACATAACTACAGTCATCACTATGCTATAGTAACTTAACTACAGTCATCACTGTGCTATTAAAACATAACTACAGTCATCACTGTGCTATTAAAACATAATTACAGTCATCACTGTGCTATAGTAACATAACTACAGTCATCACTGTGCTAACACAACATTACTACAGTCATCACTGTGCTATAGTAACATAACTGCAGTCATCACTGTGCTATTGAAACATAACAACAGTCATCACTGTGCTATAGTAACATAACTGCAATAATCACTGTGCTATAATAACTTAACTACAGTCATCACTGTGCTATAGTAACATAACTGCAGTCATCACTGTGCTATAGTAACATAACTACAGTCATCACTGTGCTAACACAACATTACTACAGTCATCACTGTGCTATAGTAACATAACTGCAGTCATCACTGTGCTATTGAATCATAACAACAGTCATCACTGTGCTATAGTAACACAACTGCAATAATCACTGTGCTATAATAACTTAACTACAGTCATCACTGTGCTATAGTAACATAACTGCAGTCATCACTGTGCTATAGCAACATAACTACAGTCATCACTGTGCTATAGTAACATAACTACAGTCATCACTGTGCTATAGTAACATAACTACAGTCATCACTGTGCTATAGTAACATAACAGCAGTAATCACTGTTCTATTAAAACATAACTACAGTAATCGCTGTGCTATAGTAACATACAGTCATCACAGTGCTATTAAAACATAACTACAGTCATCACTGTGCTATTAAAACATAACTACAGTCATCACTGTGCTATAGTAACTTAACTACAGTCATCACTGTGCTATTAAAACATAACTACAGTCATCACTGTGCTATTAAAACATAACTACAGTCATCACTGTGCTATAGTAACATAACTGCAATAATCACTGTGCTATAATAACTTAACTACAGTCATCACTGTGCTATAGTAACATAACTGCAGTCATCACTGTGCTATAGTAACATAACTACAGTCATCACCATGCTAACACAACATTACTACAGTCATCACTGTGCTATAGTAACATAACTGCAGTCATCACTGTGCTATTGAAACATAACAACAGTCATCACTGTGCTATAGTAACATAACTGCAATAATCACTGTGCTATAATAACTTAACTACAGTCATCACTGTGCTATAGTAACATAACTGCAGTCATCACTGTGCTATAGCAACATAACTACAGTCATCACTGTGCTATAGTAACATAACTACAGTCATCACTGTGCTATAGTAACATAACTACAGTCATCACTGTGCTATAGTAACATAACAGCAGTAATCACTGTTCTATTAAAACATAACTACAGTAATCGCTGTGCTATAGTAACATACAGTCATCACTGTGCTATTAAAACATAACTACAGTCATCACTGTGCTATTAAAACATAACTACAGTCATCACTGTGCTATAGTAACTTAACTACAGTCATCACTGTGCTATTAAAACATAACTACAGTCATCACTGTGCTATTAAAACATAATTACAGTCATCACTGTGCTATAGTAACATAACTACAGTCATCACTGTGCTAACACAACATTACTACAGTCATCACTGTGCTATAGTAACATAACTGCAGTCATCACTGTGCTATTGAAACATAACAACAGTCATCACTGTGCTATAGTAACATAACTACAGTCATCACTGTGCTATAGCAACATAACTACAGTCATCACTGTGCTATAGTAACATAACTACAGTCATCACTGTGCTATAGTAACATAACTACAGTCATCACTGTGCTAACACAACATTACTACAGTCATCACTGTGCTATAGTAACATAACTGCAGTCATCACTGTGCTATTGAAACATAACAACAGTCATCACTGTGCTATAGTAACATAACTGCAATAATCACTGTGCTATAATAACTTAACTACAGTCATCACTGTGCTATAGTAACATAACTGCAGTCATCACTGTGCTATAGTAACATAACTACAGTCATCACTGTGCTAACACAACATTACTACAGTCATCACTGTGCTATAGTAACATAACTGCAGTCATCACTGTGCTATTGAAACATAACAACAGTCATCACTGTGCTATAGTAACACAACTGCAATAATCACTGTGCTATAATAACTTAACTACAGTCATCACTGTGCTATAGTAACATAACTGCAGTCATCACTGTGCTATAGCAACATAACTACAGTCATCACTGTGCTATAGTAACATAACTACAGTCATCACTGTGCTATAGTAACATAACTACAGTCATCACTGTGCTATAGTAACATAACAGCAGTAATCACTGTTCTATTAAAACCTAACTACAGTAATCGCTGTGCTATAGTAACATACAGTCATCACTGTGCTATTAAAACATAACTACAGTCATCACTGTGCTATTAAAACATAACTACAGTCATCACTGTGCTATAGTAACTTAACTACAGTCATCACTGTGCTATTAAAACATAACTACAGTCATCACTGTGCTATTAAAACATAACTACAGTCATCACTGTGCTATAGTAACATAACTGCAGTCATCACTGTGCTATAATAACATAACTACAGTCATCACTGTGCTATAGTAACATAACTGCAGTCATCACTGTGCTATAGTAACATAACTACAGTCATCACCATGCTAACAGCAACATTACTGACATTCATCACTGTGCTATAGTAACATAACTGCAGTCATCACTGTGCTATTGAAACATAACAACAGTCATCACTGTGCTATAGTAACATAACTGCAATAATCACTGTGCTATAATAACTTAACTACAGTCATCACTGTGCTATAGTAACATAACTGCAGTCATCACTGTGCTATAGCAACATAACTACAGTCATCACTGTGCTATAGTAACATAACTACAGTCATCACTGTGCTATAGTAACATAACTACAGTCATCACTGTGCTATAGTAACATAACTAGCAGTCATCACTGTGCTATTAGAAACATAACTACAGTCATCGCTGTGCTATAGTAACATACTGAAGTCATCACTGTGCTATTGAAACATAACTACAGTCATCACTGTGCTATTAAAACATAACTACAGTCATCACTGTGCTATAGTAACTTAACTACAGTCATCACTGTGCTATTAAAACATAACTACAGTCATCACTGTGCTATTAAAACATAACTACAGTCATCACTGTGCTATAGTAACATAACTACAGTCATCACTGTGCTATACACAACATTACTACAGTCATCACTGTGCTATAGTAACATAACTGCAGTCATCACTGTGCTATTGAAACATAACAACAGTCATCACTGTGCTATAGTAACATAACTGCAGTCATCACTGTGCTATTAATAACATAACAACAGTCATCACTGTGCTATAGTAACATAACTGCAGTCATCACTGTGCTATAGTAACATAACTACAGTCATCACTGTGCTATACACAACATTACTACAGTCATCACTGTGCTATAGTAACATAACTGCAGTCATCACTGTGCTATTGAAACATAACTACAGTCATCACTGTGCTATAGTAACATAACTGCACAGTCAATCACTGTGCTATAATAACATAACTACAGTCATCACTGTGCTATAGTAACATAACTGCAGTCATCACTGTGCTATAGCAACATAACTACAGTCATCACTGTGCTATAGTAACATAACTACAGTCATCACTGTGCTATAGTAACATAACTACAGTCATCACTGTGCTATAGTAACATAACTAGCAGTAATCACTGTTCTATTAAAACATAACTACAGTAATCACTGTGCTATAGTAACATAGCTGCAGTCATCACTGTGCTATTAAAACATAACTACAGTCATCACTGTGCTATTAGAAACATAACTACAGTCATCACTGTGCTATTAAAACATAACTACAGTCATCACTGTGCTATAGTAACATAACTACAGTCATCACTGTGCTATTAAAACATAACTACAGTCATCACTGTGCTATTAGAAACATAACTACAGTCATCGCTGTGCTATAGTAACATAACTACAGTCATCACTGTGCTATTAAAACATAACTACAGTCATCACTGTGCTATAGTAACATAACTACAGTCATCACTGTGCTATTAAAACATAACTGCAGTCATCACTGTGCTATTAGAAACATAACTACAGTCATCACTGTGCTATAGTAACATAACTACAGTCATCACTGTGCTATTAGAAACATAGCTGCAGTCATCACTGTGCTATAGTAACATAACTACAGTCATCACTGTGCTATAGTAACATAACTACAGTCATCACTGTGCTATAGTAACATAACTGAAGTCATCACTGCTATTGAAACATAACTACAGTCATCACTGTGCTATTAAAACATAACTACTGTCATCACTGTGCTATTAAAACATAACTACAGTCATCACTGTGCTATAGTAACATAACTACAGTCATCACTGTGCTATTAAAACATAACTACAGTCATCACTGTGCTATAGTAACATAACTACAGTCATCACTGTGCTATAGTAATATTACTACAGTCATCACTGTGCTATAGTAACATAGCTGCAGTCATCACTGTGCTATAGTAACATAACTACAGTCATCACTGTGCTATAGTAACATAACTACAGTCTTCACTGTGCTAACATAACAGAACTACATCATCACTGTGCTATAGTAACATAACTGCAGTCATCACTGTGCTATAGTAACATAACTACAGTCATCACTGTGCTAACACAACATTACTACAGTCATCACTGTGCTATAGTAACATAACTGCAGTCATCACTGTGCTATTGAAACATAACAACAGTCATCAATGTCCTATATTAACATAACTGCAATCATCACTGTCCTATAATAACTTAACTACAGTCATCACTGTGCTATAGTAACATAACTGCAGTCATCACTGTGCTATAGCAACATAACTACAGTCATCACTGTGCTATAGTAACATAACTACAGTCATCACTGTGCTATAGTAACATAACTACAGTCATCACTGTGCTATAGTAACATAACAGCAGTAATCACTGTGCTATTAAAACATAACTACAGTCATCACTGTGCTGTAGTAACATAACTGCAGTCATCACTGTTCTATTAAAACATAACTACAGTAATCGCTGTGCTATAGTAACATACAGTCATCACTGTGCTATTAAAACATATCTACAGTCATCACTGTGCTATTAAAACATAACTACAGTCATCACTGTGCTATAGTAACTTAACTACAGTCATCACTGTGCTATTAAAACATAACTACAGTCATCACTGTGCTATAGCAACATAACTACAGTCATCACTGTGCTATAGTAACATAACTACAGTCATCACTGTGCTATAGTAACATAACTACAGTCATCACTGTGCTATAGTAACATAACTGCAGTAATCCCGGTGCTATTAAAACATAACTACAGTAATCGCTGTGCTATAGTAACATAACTACAGTCATCACTGTGCTATAGTAACATAACTACAGTCATCACTGTGCTATAGCAACATAACTACAGTCATCACTGTGCTATAGTAACATAACTGCAGTCATCACTGTGCAATTAAAACATAACTACAGTCATCACTGTGCTATAGTAACATAACTACAGTCATCACTGTGCTATAGTAACATAACTACAGTCATCACTGTGCAATTAAAACATAACTACAGTCATAACTACAGTCATCACTGTGCTATAGTAACATTTTCCCTAGCCACCGCGCTTCTTTCACATGCATTGCTTGCTGTTTGGGGTTTTAGGCTGGGTTTCTGTACAGCACTTTGAGATATCAGCTGATGTACGAAGGGCTATATAAATACATTTGATTTTGATTTGAAATTTAATTTAACATAACTGCAGTCATCACTGTGCAATTAAAACATAACTACAGTCATCACTGTGCTATTAAAACATAACTACAGTCATCACTGTGCTATAGTAATATTACTACAGTCATCACTGTGCAATTAAAACAAACTACAGTCATCACTGTGCAATTAAAACATAACTACAGTCATCACTGTGCTATAGTAACATAACTACAGTCATCACTGTGCTATAGTAACATAACTGCAGTCATCACTGTGCAATTAAAACATAACTACAGCCATCACTGTGCTATAGTAGCATAACTACAGTCATCACTGTGCTATTAAAACATAACTACAGTCATCACTGTGCTATAGTACCATAACTACAGTCATCACTGTGCTATTGTAACATAACTACAGTCATCACTGTGCTATAGTAACATAACTACAGTCATCACTGTGCTATAGTAACAAAACTGCAGTCATCACTGTGCTATAGTAACATAACTACAGTCATCACTGTGCTATAGTAACATAACTACAGTCATCACTGTGCTATAGTAACATAACTGCAGTCATCACTGTGCTATAGTAACATAACTACAGTCATCACTGTGCTATAGTAACATAACTGAAGTCATCACTGCTATTGAAACATAACTACAGTCATCACTGTGCTATTGTAACATAACTACAGTCATCACTGTGCTATTAAAACATAACTACAGTCATCACTGTGCTATTAAAACATAACTACAGTCATCAGTGTGCTATAGTAGCATAGCTGCAGTCATCACTGTGCTATAGTAACATAACTACAGTCATCACTGTGCTATTGTTTCTATGCGATGTTCGTCTATAATCATTCTCAACAGGCAGGCCAACATATCAACAGCCAGGCCAAAATATCAACAGCCAGGCCAACAGATCAACAGCCAGGCCAACAGATCAACAGCCAGGCCAACAGATCAACAGCCAGGCCAACAGATCAACAACCAGACCAACAAGATCAACAGCTGGGCAATCAGATCAACAACCACAGATCCCATCTCACTCTTGCCATGTTGGTCCTTTTTGTGTCCCTGATGATGGTTTAATGATCAACAGAAACTTGAATTGTTTCCCTTTTCGTTGTACATTTTTGCATCTGAGCCTCCATTTTGGATTTCTTGCATGTTTTCGACAGTGTGTGGCTATATATTCTTTCCATTATCCTGTGTTTGAGACCTACGCACTTCTGACTGGCAGTAGTTTAAAATAAGCACAATAAAAGAGTGTAGATAGCTACCCATCGTTTATTGGTCCTTTTTGTGTGGAAAGAGTGCTTGACACGTTGACACTGTTTACTCATCAACCACATAACCAATCACACTCACGTGTTCTGCCTGGACACACAGGGGTTTATGACAACAACACTACTGCTAAAACACATATGCACTCCCTAGTGTGTAGGGAACATACAGTATAAGGAACATACTGTTACGTCTCGTTATCTGTCACATAACTGTCTTGGACTCTCATGTTTATTAATGCATCCGGTGTGTTTATCATGGAAAGGAACAATTAGAAACCGTTTCAGCGGACATGGTGGTCTGCTGAGACCAAATGGGAACACACCAGAAAGGACGGTTGGTTGTTGATCTAGTGTGTGTGTGTGTGTGTGTGTGTGTGTGTGTGTGTGTGTGTGTGTGTGATGTGTATGTGTGTGTGTGTGTGTGTGTGTGTGTGTGTGTGTGTGTGTGTGTGTGTGTGTGTGTGTGTGTGTGTGTGTGTGTGTGTGTGCGTGCGCTTGGCATGCATGCTTGCTTGTTTTATGTGTGTGTGTGTGTGTTATGCATTTGTTAGTATTTGTTAGTGTTGTTTGTCTGTGTTTGCGCTTGGCATGTGTGCTTGCTTGTTTCAGGGGGGGGGGGGGGGGGGGGGTGTGTGTGTGTGTGTGTGTGTGTGTGTGTGTGTGTGTGTGTGTGTGTGTGTGTGTGTGCTTGAATAGAGACAGATACTAATAACACTTTGGCACATTCATTAAACAAACTGTAATGTGGTGCATGCTGGTGGCAGGGAAGTCAGGCGCAGGAGAATGAACTTAGTAAAAACGGAGCTGTTTAATAAACATCAAAACCTCCGAAAACCAAAGTATACAAAATAACAAAAGAGGGTGCAAAACCCGTCGCACACCAGAATCAACAAATAAACACCTACATACAACAAACAATCTCCGACAAGGACATGAGAGGAAACAGAGGGTTAAATACACACCATGTAATTGATGGGATTGGAACCAGGTGTGTAGGAAGACAAGACAAAACCAATGGAAAATGAAAAATGGATCAGTGATGGCTAGAAGGTCAGTGATGTCGAACGCCGAACACCGCCCGAACAAGAAGAGGGACCGACTTCGGCGGAAGTCGCGACACAAACACCTGATGCGTTGCAGCGTATGCTATGTGACAAGTGTATTACAGTCACTCGCTGTCAAACTATGCCCCCTCTTGGAACAGGAGAATAACTGCATGCTACCGGTCCAAGCTGGTGATTGGTTTTCAGTCCATCCCTCTTTTAAGTCTTCCTGATGATACAGTATATTGAACATTTTCAAATATATTCACTTACACAAATATGTGAAAAGTTGAGTCCTGATTTTTTTATTTTGCCTGATTACACATTATCCTCACCCTAAGGTGCTTTGAAGGCCATAAAACAATTCAACTTATATTACAATGTTAATGCTGGAACATAGTGTATTTCATGGATAGAAAACATTGTTTACCATTCTCAGAACCACAATATAGTGAGTAGGAGTGAGCAATGTCTTCTCATGTCCTTTAATATGCAATGGAAAGGTTCCACTTGTTGGAGACTACAGCACTTGCAGGAGCCATGCGCAAACGTTTGAAGCTTGAATTATAGTAAACTAGACTGTAGGTGCCATATGAAAGCATTCATGAATCCTTCTATAGAGAGCTATGAATATTATGTCATGGTTATGAACAACAGAATAAGATGTTAAGAAGCTTGTTATATGGTTGCCATAAATGAGAGTCAAGCATGTTGTCATGTGCTCTTATGTCAACTGTTGCTATAACACATGCTGCATGATGACCTATGTCATCATGCAGCATGTGTTATACGTCCTGACCATAGTAAGAGGTTATTTTCTATGGTAGAGTAGGTCAGGGCGTGACAGGGGGTGTTTTGTGTTTTTCTATGTTTTGTATTTCTATGTTTAAGTTCTAGTTTTTCTATTTCTATGTTGTTGTTTTTTTGGTTGATCTCCAATTGGAGGCAGCTGGTCCTCGTTGTCTCTAATTGGAGATAATATTTAAGTAGGGGTTTTTCTTCCTGGGTTTTGTGGGTTATTATATTTTGAGTAGTGTTTGTTTCTCTCTGCGTCACGGTTTGTTGTTTTGTCAATTCAGTTATTTATGTATTGCAAAAGTTTCACAGATTAATAAAATGTGGAACTACAACCACGCTGCACTTTGGTCTGCTCCTTTCGACAGCCGTGACATCATGGGCAATTCACAACTTATAGTTGTTCACAACTTCCTAATCAGTTCCTTGATGGAAGGTTCACATGACTGGTTTCCTTGGAGTTCAACTTCGGTGTGTCACAGTTAAAGTAGATAAAGAGTGGAGCTATGAGCACAAGGCTGCTGCCTTCAAGGGAATGCCCGACGAGGAGGCAGGTTGATGAAACGTGGAAGTTGGCAACAGAAGGGGGTTTGTGGAGCTCATGGCAAGGATGCTGGAGGCACTTCCTGCAAGCTGCCCTGGATCATGTAACAGAAGGCTCAGATAGAAATATACCATGTGGAACAGATATGATTCTTTGTCATGAAGAAAGGGGAATCATGTCAGCTCTATACGAGACATATCTATCTGCGGTGTTCACAAAATTGTACCCTCCTAAATGGGACCCAGGTGCTCAGTTTGTTGACAAAGTCTGTTCTTTACATACAATAGCATTTTTACAATAGCATTTATACCATACAGATGCTACTGAAAGCTTTATTAAAGATTTAGAAGGTGTAAAATAACATTGTGTGTGCTGGAGTCTGGCCTAGTGCTTAGCCCTCCCAACCGCATATACAACACACCCTTGGAACCGGTGTTCGAACCCGTCGAGGACACTTTTCTGTCCGTGTCCCTCTACTTTCAGATACCCCTTTTACACATTTCCACTCCTCTTTCAATAAAGATGAAAATATTGAAGGTAGATTGGACCTCTGATCTAAATGATTGTAATCCTTTGAGTTCCCTTTAGAGACATGGTCCTGAGGAATGTTACTGTCCAGGAAAGAAGAAGATCACGAGTTAATAACACACTTGTCTTTTTTATACTGTTCTTGCATAAGTACTGGTGGTAAGGTGCTTAGTGCAAGCTTCAACGGAAAGTATGCAAAGAAATATGACGCAACCACATAAATCCATGTCGCCCATTATTTGAGCTGAAGCGACAGAAAACACACTCCGGGATTCGGATTGAAATGTTGCCTGACTACAATATTTTATCTTGGTATGTTAATAAGAAATACATGCTGTGTTAATTTTGGCATGGTTACCAGCATACAATACCCACTATAGTGTGCGTAGGTCACATTGCCCATAGTAAGTCAATAGAGCTAACCGGCTAGCTACAACTGTTAGCTAGCCAGATAGCCATGAAGAATTGTTACAGTGAGGGAAAAAAGTATTTGATCCCCTGCTGATTTTGTACATTTGCCCACTGACAAAGAAATGATCAGTCTATAATTTTAATGGTAGGTTTATTTGAACAGTGAGAGACAGAATAACAACAAAAAAATCCAGAAAAACGCATTTCAAAAATGTTATAAATTGATTTGAATTTTAATGAGGGAAATAGGTATTTGACCCCTCTGCAAAACATGACTTAGTACTTGGTGGCAAAACCCTTGTTGGCAAGGGGTTCAGTGAATGAGGAGATGCAGCGTAAGGTAATATAGTAGGGGGAGTGAAAGTGCTTCTCAAATGTAATGTTTTATGTGTTCTCCATACTCTCGTCCTCACAAGAACACACTCAAGAGAACGTCCTCGGAGAATGCACTTTGAGCATGAGAGTGTGGAGTCCGGTACTATGAAACACCCTCTGTGTTTCCCAGCCCTAGATGAGTTAAAACCTATTGGAACTTTCTCAGTGACCCATGGCATCGTCATGTAGACTAGACCCAGCTCTCCTACTAAAGGTATTATTAATGATGATTTACCAAGTGTAAAATAACATTGTGTGCCGCGGTCTGGCACCCCTGTCTGTGTCCCTCTACTTTCTGATGCCCCTCTCTACACTTACCCACTCCTCTTTCAATAAAGATGATAATACTGAAGGTAGATTGGACTGGAATGATCTCCCTAAAATAAATATAAAATGATAGTTCATTGAGAGGAAAGTCCCCTGGAGAGACATGGTCCTGAGGAATGATAATGTCCAGGAAGGAGGAAGATCACTTGTTAATGACACCCATGTCTATTTTATACTGTTCTTACATAAGTACTGGTGGTAAGGTGCTAAGAGTTTGTTGCTTACTGAGAGACGGACCGGGACGAGAGAGAGTTATACAAAGAGACGGCCAGAGACAAGTGTGTGATACAGAGAGACTGAAAAGAAAGAATGAAAGATATTTGACTATTAGAAAGTAAGACTTCATCATCATGATTAAAAATCTAAATAATTGATTAAACTTCTATAGTGGTTTTCTGTCACGAGAATTTTTATCCCAATGTTCTAACTGAACTATTTTATAGCTTTGAACAATTCCCAGAGGTTGTAAGGCTCTGGTTAATGAAGAATTAGACAAAGTCCCAGTCTGCAATAGATCAATCCTTTATTCAGAGAGCGCTCTGTCTTCAAAATGAGAACACAATCTTTTTATAGCACACACACACACACACACACACACACACACACACACACACACACACACACACACACACACACACACACACACACACACACACACACACACACACACACACACACACACACACACACACACAACACACACACACACACAAAAATGAACTCAGTAGAAACTCCACCTCCCTTTAGGTGGGCTGTATTTTTCCAAAGTTCACATACATTGTTTATCACCCTTCTGCAACATGTTTCATCATCTTCTGCAAGCCTAGCTGTTTCTAACAGTGATTTTTCCTCCCTAGGGTGGGGAGGCCTCTTTCCAGTTATTAGTTTAATTGTTATTACAAGTCGACAGTTCAGTTGTCCTTGAATGTCTCAACTATACCCTGCTCATATTGCGAAATAGTAACACAATGGCCTAGTCAGTACTGTCTTTTATCGTGTGCTCAGGTAGGTGTTTAGGGGTTTCCGTTGGTGCTACTACGGTGGAGAGTCCAGACCAGGTCTCCACCGTGCGCATTCCCCCTGAATATGCCGATTTGGCTCTCGCCTTCTGTAAAAAGAAGGCGACTCAATTACAACCTCATCGACGGGGCGATTGTGCGATAGATCTCCTGGTAGATGCTACACTTCCCAGGAGTCACGTGTATCCCCTCTCACAGGCAGAGATGGAGGCTATGGAAACATATGTCTCCGAATTCCTGCGTCAGGGGTACATTCGGTCCTCCACTTCACCCGTCTGAAAACCTGAGGTAAGGCTGACCGAGACCCCCAGACGTATTTTGTACGTTTTGGTTGTTTTTGAGTTTTGTCAGCATTTATTAAACAACTCCGTTTATACCAAGTTCGTTCTCCTGCGCCTGACTTCCCTGCCACCAACATGCACCCCTTACACCATCCATTCAACCAACTACCTCATCCCCATATTTGTTTTCGTTTTTCTGCTCTTTTGCACACCAATGTTTCTACTTGCACATCCTCATCTGCACATATATCACTCCAGTGTAATTTGCTAAATTGTAATTACTTTGCCACTATTGGCCTATTTATTGCTCTACAGGCTGACTACACCGCTAGCGTCGCGTGGCGAGCATTGCAAAATAAATGTAGAAACCTATATTATTAAATTATTGCACCCACACTGCTCGCGCGCGCCAACGAGCATCTGCGTTGCCAAGGGCTAAAATAGAGTCAGTTCTATTTCTGACACAGATTACGCTGCAAGTCCTGCCTCTCCCATCTCCTCATTGGTTTATAGAAGCAGGTATCCACGTGCCATCTCCTCATTGGTAATACCCACATGGGTGACTGAAGACGAATGAGGTCAGTGGCGGTAATGCACTTCATTTATGAAAGTTGCCAATCGCAATAGAAGAAAAAGCCTGGAAGGATGAGAAATGACTTGAAACAATTTGGTTGACCGTTTTATGTGTGGATTAATTGGTGGAGTAGAGGACCTTGTGCATTTCAGGTAAAATAACAACTCAATGTTTATATCCCAGGATAAATTAGCTAGCAAGTGCAAGCTAGCTAGCTAAATTGCAATAAATGTTTAATGCTTTTCGACCTGTCCCCAAATTAATATAATTGGTTCAGCGTTTGTTTTGATATTTTAACCTGCGTGTCGTGATCGCGTTTGGTGTGTGGGGTCAAAATACATTTATGCACGATGGCGCACGCGCGCAGCCGGTTTGGGTTCTGTGTTACCACTTTACTTCATTTGCACACAATGTATACAGATTTTTCTATTGTGTTATTGACTGTACGTTTGTTTATCCCATGTGTAACTCTGTGTTGTTGTTTTTGTCACACTGCTTTGCTTTATCTTGGCCAGGTCGCAGTTGTAATTGAGAACTTGTTCTCAACTGGCCTACCTGGTTAAATAAAGGTGAAATAAAAAAATTAAAAAATAAAAAAAGTTAAAGTATAAATCATTTCAAAATTCCTTTTATTAGGCAAACCAGACAGCACTATAAAACAAAACAAAAATGTGAATTGTCAAGGGCACCATCCAGCACTCAGACATCACTTACAAATCAGGCATTTGTGTTTAGTGAGTCCGCCAGATCAGAGGCAGTAGGGATGAGCACGGATGAGCTGTAACGGCTGTCGTCGGGAATAGAGGACCAAAACGCAGCAGGAATGTGGATGCTCATCTTGTTATTTATTTTAAATAAAGAGAACACCAAAATAACAAAATGAAGAACACACAAACAGCAAAACAGTCTTGTCATGCTCACACAGGCAAAACAAGAAACAATCTCCCACAACACCAAACCAAACAATTACCCATATATAGGACTCTCAATCAGAGGCAACGAGAAAGCACCTGCCTCCAAATGAGAGTCCAACCCCCCATCAACCTAAACATAGAAATACAACAAACCAGAAAGAACATAGAAATACAAAACATAGAACATAGACCAAAACCCGGAAATAATATATCAAACACCCTACTGCATACACCACCACCCCGAAACACATAAACAAAATACCCTCTGCCACGTCCTGACCAAACTACAATAGCAAATACTCCCTAAACTGGTCAGGACGTGACATGAGCAGGGATGTTGTCTTGAAAAGTATGTGAATTGGACCATTTTCCTGTCCTGTTAAGCATTCAAATCGAATGAGTACTTTTGGAGTGAAAATGTATGGAGTAAAGTTGTCAAAAAATATAAATTGTAAAGTCAAGTACAGATACCCCAATAAAACGACTTAAGTAGTACTTTAACCTATTTTTACTTAAGTACCTTACACCACTGAATATATATTTGTTTTCTTATTTTTTTTGTTGCAGGCCCCTAGCAGTATTGGCTGGGCCAGAAATCAGGGCAATTCTTGTCCCCATGGAGACCAGACAAAGGGGAAGGTTCTACAATAAATCAAGCACAGCAAACCATGCAAAATAACAATAAGACACACAAAATACCTTAAATAAAGGTCACTGCAAACTAAAGTCCAAATTGACACACAAAGAGCTGGTACTCCATAAGGGGAATACACAAGGGAGAGCAACATGCGACATACATCTGAATAATCTATCAAATTGTATCCACCTAAACTTTGTATACAGTGCAACTAAGATGTAATCATTTACAGTTTTTCCCAATTGCAAAAACACAATTTTGCAAACTAGGTTGGTTTTATCAAAATACTTAACACAATTCACAAAACCACACACCGAAACTGCAAAATACCTCATATATCCTGCAAAATGAAGCACTGCAACCAAAACTACATATACCATTATCAATATTAAACGTTTGCACAAAATGGCACACACTTCATTCATATTATCAGATTTTTGTCTAACCAACTACACACTGTTGGGCATAATGAAAAGCACTCTCATCTTTAGTATGCTTTGCCATAATACTAAAATAGATCAAATTGTAGAAAATTCTTCAGATGCACAGAAATATTTCCAGATACACACACATGCTGTTGAAACATTTTATTTTTTATTTTTCACCAAACAAGTCAGTGCAACTGTCACGTCCTGGCCAGTATATAAGGTTAATTGTTTTGTAGTTTGGTCAGGGCGTGGCAGGGGGTATTTGTTTTCTGTGGTTCGGGGTGGTGTGTTTGTGTAAAGGGTGTTTAATTTAGTAATTCCGGGTTTTGGTTTATGTTTAGTAATTCTATGGTTAGTCTAGGTTGTGTGTTTCTATGTTTGGTTGATTGGGGTTGGGACTCTCAGTTGAAGGCAGGTGTTGTCTATCTGCCTTTGATTGAGAGTTCCATATATTAGGGTGTGTTTGTATGTGTGATTTGTGGGTGATTGTTCTGTGTTTCGCCTTGTGCCTTACCAGACTGTTTTTGTTGATCGTTCGTGTTTTTGTTATTTTGTATGTTCGTTTTGAAAGATAATTAAAAATCAAGATGAGCATTCACGTACCTGCTGCGTATTGGTCCTCATTCACCGACAACAACTGCGACAGAATCACCCACCACCAAAGGACCAAGCAGCAGAGGAAGGAGCAGACGGAGTTCGAGTTGGACTGGCGGGAGAAGTGGACTTGGGAGGAAGTTCTGGACGGGGCCGGACCCTGGCATCAGGCTGGGGATTATCGACGCCCGCAGGAGGAAATTGAGGCAGCCAAGGCAGAGAGGCGGTGGTACGAGGCCAAGTACGCGCTGAAGGAGAAGCACGAGAGGCACCCCCAAGAAAATTTTGGGGGGGGGCACACGGGTAGTTTGGCTAGGCGTAAGAAGAGCCGGAAGCCAGCTACTCGTGGTTATATGGAGGAGCGTATGGGGTGGAGAGCGCTATGTTTCGCTGAGGAGCGCACTATCTCACCCATACGCACGCACAGTCCGGTGCGCGTTATTCCAGCCCCTCGCAGGTGCCGTGCTAGAGCGGGCATCCAGCCTGGTAGGAGGATGCCTGCGCAGCGCATCTGGTCGCCGGTACGCCTCCGAGGACCAGGCTACCCAACTCCCGCTCTACGCACGGCTACCATCAGGCCCCTGCACAGCCCAGTCTGCCCTGTACGAGCACCCCGCTCGTACAGGGCTACTAGTTCCATCCAGCCAAGGCGGGTTGTGCAGGAGGTAAGATCTAGACCGGCTGTGCGCCTCCATAGCCCTGGGTTTCCAGCTCCTGTCTCTCGTGCGGACCCGGAAGTGCGTCAACCCAGTCCGACTCGTCCTGTTCCCGCTCCCCGCACTAGCCTGGAGGTGCGTGTACATAATCTGGTAATCCCAGTACCAGCACCACGCACCAGGCTACAAGTGCGTCAACCCTGCCTCGCCAGTCAACAGTCTTCATCAGAGCTGCCCGCCAGTCAACAGTCATCATCAGAGCTGCCCGCCAGTCAACAGTCATCATCAGAGCTGCCCGCCAGTCAACAGTCATCATCAGAGCTGCCCGTCAGTCAACAGTCATCGTCAGAGCTGCCCGCCAGTCAACAGTCATCATCAGAGCTGCCCGCCAGTCAACAGTCATCGTCAGAGCTGCCCGCCAGTCAACAGTCATCGTCAGAGCTGCCCGCCAGTCAACAGTCATCGTCAGAGCTGCCCGCCAGTCAACAGTCATCGTCAGAGCTGCCCGCCAGTCAACAGTCATCGTCAGAGCTGCCCGCCAGTCAACAGTCATCGTCAGAGCTGCCCGCCAGTCAACAGTCATCGTCAGAGCTGCCCGCCAGTCAACAGTCGTCAGAGCTGCCCGCCAGTCAACAGTCGTCAGAGCTGCCCGCCAGTCAACAGTCGCCAGAGAGGTCAGACTGCGCTGAACTGCCGGAGTGGCCAGACTGCGCTGAACTGCCGGAGTGGCCAGACTGCGCTGAACTGCCGGAGTGGCCAGACTGCGCTGAACTGCCGGAGTGGCCAGACTGCGCTGAACTGCCGGAGTGGCCAGACTGCGCTGAACTGCCGGAGTGGCCAGACTGCGCTGAACTGCCGGAGTGGCCAGACTGCGCTGAACTGCCGGAGTGGCCAGACTGCGCTGAACTGCCGGAGTGGCCAGACTGCGCTGAACTGCCGGAGTGGCCAGACTGCGCTGAACTGCCGGAGTGGCCAGACTGCGCTGAACTGCCGGAGTGGCCAGACTGCGCTGAACTGCCGGAGTGGCCAGACTGCCCTGAACTGCCGGAGTGGCCAGACTGCCCTGAACTGCCGGAGTGGCCAGACTGCCCTGAACTGCCGGAGTGGCCAGACTGCCCTGAACTGCCGGAGTGGCCAGACTGCCCTGAACTGCCGGAGTGGCCAGACTGCCCTGAACTGCCGGAGTGGCCAGACTGCCCAGACTGTCCCGAATTGCCAGACTGCCCAGACTGTCCCGAATTGCCAGACTGCCCAGACTGTCCCGAATTGCCAGACTGCCCAGACTGTCCCGAATTGCCAGACTGCCCAGACTGTCCCGAATTGCCAGACTGCCCAGACTGTCCCGAATTGCCAGACTGCCCAGACTCTCCCGAATTGCCAGACTGCCCCGACTGCCCCCCGGCGAAGCCAGAGTGGCCCGACAGCCTGGAACGGCCGGAGCCAGAGCCACCTCCAGAAATAGGTGGGTTGGGGAGGGGGGGTGTAGCACAGTGCCGTCGTTGACGGCAGCCACCCTCCCTTCCCTCCCTTTAGAAAAGGGGACTTTTTGTTGGTGTTGCTTGGGGTTATTTTTTGTTAAGGTGCTTCTGGGGTAGCACCTTTAAGGGGGGGGTACTGTCACGTCCTGGCCAGTATATAAGGTTAATTGTTTTGTAGTTTGGTCAGGGCGTGGCAGGGGGTATTTGTTTTCTGTGGTTCGGGGTGGTGTGTTTGTGTAAAGGGTGTTTAATTTAGTAATTCCGGGTTTTGGTTTATGTTTAGTAATTCTATGGTTAGTCTAGGTTGTGTGTTTCTATGTTTGGTTGATTGGGGTTGGGACTCTCAGTTGAAGGCAGGTGTTGTCTATCTGCCTTTGATTGAGAGTTCCATATATTAGGGTGTGTTTGTATGTGTGATTTGTGGGTGATTGTTCTGTGTTTCGCCTTGTGCCTTACCAGACTGTTTTTGTTGATCGTTCGTGTTTTTGTTATTTTGTATGTTCGTTTTGAAAGATAATTAAAAATCAAGATGAGCATTCACGTACCTGCTGCGTATTGGTCCTCATTCACCGACAACAGCCGTGACAGCAACATATGCACAGCAGATATATTTATATTGGACTGAACAAAAATATGCTCACAAAAAAACAGTCAACTGAAAAAGAAAATTGCAGAAAAAATTTGCAGAAAAAATGTATAGAAAAAAAGAGTCATGAAAAATAATTAGGCAGCATCTTGCCGCACAGCTGGGTCTGGCCACAACGCCTCGTCCACATCACAGGCAATATCTTCCCTTGCCAGACATCGAGGGAAGAAGCGCCTTAGTACATTATCCATCCCTGAATCGCACCCACATCAATCTCATCACATGCCTCTTCCATAGCCTGCACAAGAGGCATGCGCACAAAGGGCTGCCGGTCGTATACCTTCCACCGCCATGCCGAAAATAACTCTCGGCTATGGGGTTCAGAAATGGTGAGTATGGTGGGAGGTATTGCACGAGAAATGGTGGGTGGTCAGCACACCAGTTTTGGACTGGGGCTGCACGATGAAAGCTCACGTTGTCCTATACTACAACGTACCGGGTTCTTTGATGGTCTGCATCATTCATACGCTCTGGTGGTATGACAATATTGTGGAGTCTGTCCAGAAATGTGAGAATATGGGCTGTGTTGTATGGTCCAAGGTTGGCATGACGGTGGAGGACACCATGCGTATTGGAGATGGCAGCGCACATTGTGATGTTCCCACCACGTTGGCCAGGAACATCTATAATGGCTCTGTGGCCAATGACGTTTCTCCCCCTTCTTCTGGTCTTTGCTAGGTTGAACCCAGCCTCATCTATAAAGATGAACTCATGTGGGATTGCATGAGCATCCATTTCCAGTACTCCCTGAAAACAAAGAACAAAAGCAGTCAATATGGTGTTATCCAGTACACTGGGAAACAATGTTGCGTGTAGTGTACTGCAGTCAATATTGTACTTACATCCACATATGCTCGTCTGACCTCTTTGTTTCTTTGAGAGTTTCTCTCAAACGGCACCTAATAAAGTTGTTTCATTCTGATTTGGTTTCGCTTGAGAATGCGAGCCAATGTGGACAGACTGACTCGTTGAATGTTGTTGAATATGGTGTTGTCTTGGATGATGTGGCTTTGAATTTCTCGTAATCTGATTTCATTATTTTCCACAACCAAGTTTACAATGGCAGCTCCCTGTACCCCGGTGAACATTTTGCCGCTTCCTCCACCATGGCTGCGTCTCTCAGTCCTTTAGAAAAACCAAAAAACTAAAATATAGGGCTTGGACAATGCAGCCTAATAACATTTTAGTCATTTAGCAGACGCTCTTATCCAGAGCGACTTACAGTAGTGAATGCATACAGGTGGGGTTGGGTAGTAGCAGGTTCTGTTGTTTGGGGTTGGGTAGTAGCAGGTTCTGTTGTTTGGGGTTGGGTAGTAGCAGGTTCTGTTGTTTGGGGTTGGGTAGTAGCAGGTTCTGTTGTTTGGGGTTGGGTAGTAGCAGGTTCTGTTTGGTATTGGGTAGTAGCAGGTTCTGTTGTGTGGGGTTGGGTAGTAGCAGGTTCTGTTGTGTGGGGTAGGGTAGTAGCAGGTTCTGTTTGGAATTGGGTAGTAGCAGGTTCTGTTGTGTGGGGTTGGGCAGTAGCAGGTTCTGTTTGGCATTGGGTAGTAGCAGGTTCTATTGTGTGGGGTTGGGTAGTAGCAGGTTCTGTTGTGTGGGGTTGGGTAGTAGCAGGTTCTGTTGTTTGGTGTTGGGTAGTAGCAGGTTCTGTTGTTTGGTGTTGGGCAGTAACAGGTTCTGTTGTTTGGGGTTGGGTAGTAACAGGTTCTGTTGTTTGGGGTTGGGTAGAAGCAGGTTCTGTTTGGGGTTGGGTAGAAGCAGGTTCTGTTTGGTGTTGGGAAGAAGCAGGTTCTGTTGTTTGGGATTGGGTAGTAGCAGGTTCTGTTTGGTGTTGGGTAGAAGCAGGTTCTGTTGTTTGGGGTTGGGTAGTAGCAGGTTCTGTTGTTTGGAATTGGGTAGTAGCAGGTTCTGTTGTTTGGGGTTGGGTAGTAGCAGGTTCTGTTTGGTATTGGGTAGTAGCAGGTTCTGTTTGGTGTTGGGTAGAAGCAGGTTCTGTTGTTTGGGATTGGGTAGTAGCAGGTTCTGTTGTTTGGTGTTGGGTAGTAGCAGGTTCTGTTGTGTGGGGTTGGGTAGCAGCAGGTTCTGTTGTTTGGGGTTGGGTAGTAGCAGGTTCTGTTGTTTGGAATTGGGTAGTAGCAGGTTCTGTTGTTAGGGCTTTAGTAGTAGCAGGTTCTGTTGTTTGGGCTTGGGTAGTAGCAGGTTCTGTTGTTTGGAATTGGGTAGTAGCAGGTTCTGTTGTTTGGGGTTGGGTAATAGCAGGTTCTGTTGTGTGGAATTGGGTAGTAGCAGGTTCTGTTGTTTGGAATTGGGTAGTAGCAGGTTCTGTTGTGTGGGATTGGGTAGTAGCAGGTTCTGTTGTTTGGGATTGGGTAGTAGCAGGTTCTGTTGTTTGGAATTGGGTAGTAGCAGGTTCTGTTGTTTAGGGTTGGGTAATAGCAGGTTCTGTTGTTTGGAATTGGGTAGTAGCAGGTTCTGTTGTTTGGAATTGGGTAGTAGCAGGTTCTGTTGTGTGGGATTGGGTAGTAGCAGGTTCTGTTGTTTGGGATTGGGTAGTAGCAGGTTCTGTTGTTTGGAATTGGGTAGTAGCAGGTTCTGTTGTTTGGGGTTGGGTAATAGCAGGTTCTGTTGTTTGGAATTGGGTAGTAGCAGGTTCTGTTGTTTGGAATTGGGTAGTAGCAGGTTCTGTTGCTTGGAATTGGGTAGTAGCAGGTTCTGTTGTTTGGGCTTGGGCAGTAGCAGGTTATGTTGTTTGGGCTCGGGTAATAGCAGGTTCTGTTGTTTGGAATTGGGTAGTAGCAGGTTCTGTTGTTTGGTGTTGGGTAGTAGCAGGTTCTGTTGTTTGGTGTTGGGTAGTAGCAGGTTCTGTTGTTTGGGCTTTGGTAGTAGCAGGTTCTGTTGTTTGGTGTTGGGTAGTAGCAGGTTATGTTGTTTGGTGTTGGGTAGTAGCAGGTTATGTTGTTTGGAGTTGGGTAGTAGCAGGTTCTGTTGTTTGGGCTTGGGCAGTAGCAGGTTCTGTTGTTTGGTGTTGGGTAGTAGCAGGTTCTGTTGTTTGGGCTTTGGTAGTAGCAGGTTCTGTTGTTTGGTGTTGGGTAGTAGCAGGTTCTGTTGTGTGGGCTTGGGTAGTAGCAGGTTCTGTTGTTTGGAATTGGGTAGAAGCAGGTTCTGTTGTTTGGGCTTTGGTAGTAGCAGGTTCTGTTGTTTGGGCTTTGGTAGTAGCAGGTTCTGTTGTTTGGGCTTTGGTAGTAGCAGGTTCTGTTGTTTGGTGTTGGGTAGTAGCAGGTTCTGTTGTTTGGGTTTTGGTAGTAGCAGGTTCTGTTGTTTGGTGTTGGGTAGTAGCAGGTTCTGTTGTTTGGTGTTGGGTAGTAGCAGGTTCTGTTGTTTGGAATTGGGTAGTAGCAGGTTCTGTTGTTTGGGCTTGGGCAGTAGCAGGTTCTGTTGTTTGGTGTTGGGTAGTAGCAGGTTCTGTTGTTTGGGCTTTGGTAGCAGCAGGTTCTGTTGTTTGGTGTTGGGTAGTAGCAGGTTCTGTTGTGTGGGGTTGGGTAGTAGCAGGTTCTGTTGTTTGGAATTGGGTAGTAGCAGGTTCTGTTGTTTGGGCTTTGGTAGTAGCAGGTTCTGTTGTTTGGGCTTTGGTAGTAGCAGGTTCTGTTGTTTGGGCTTTGGTAGTAGCAGGTTCTGTTGTTTGGAATTGGGTAGTAGCAGGTTCTGTTGTTTGGGGTTGGGTAATAGCAGGTTCTGTTGTTTGGAATTGGGTAGTAGCAGGTTCTGTTGTTTGGAATTGGGTAGTAGCAGGTTCTGTTGTGTGGGATTGGGTAGTAGCAGGTTCTGTTGTTCGGGATTGGGTAGTAGCAGGTTCTGTTGTTTGGAATTGGGTAGTAGCAGGTTCTGTTGTGTGGGATTGGGTAGTAGCAGGTTCTGTTGTTCGGGATTGGGTAGTAGCAGGTTCTGTTGTTTGGAATTGGGTAGTAGCAGGTTCTGTTGTTCGGAATTGGGTAGTAGCAGGTTCTGTTGTTTGGGGTTGGGTAATAGCAGGTTCTGTTGTTTGGAATTGGGTAGTAGCAGGTTCTGTTGTTTGGAATTGGGTAGTAGCAGGTTCTGTTGTGTGGGATTGGGTAGTAGCAGGTTCTGTTGTTTGGGGTTGGGTAGTAGCAGGTTCTGTTGTTTGGGGTTGGGTAGTAGCAGGTTCTGTTGTTTGGGGTTGGGTAGTAGCAGGTTCTGTTGTTTGGGGTTGGGTAGTAGCAGGTTCTGTTTGGTATTGGGTAGTAGCAGGTTCTGTTGTGTGGGGTTGGGTAGTAGCAGGTTCTGTTGTGTGGGGTAGGGTAGTAGCAGGTTCTGTTTGGTATTGGGTAGTAGCAGGTTCTGTTGTGTGGGGTTGGGCAGTAGCAGGTTCTGTTTGGTATTGGGTAGTAGCAGGTTCTATTGTGTGGGGTTGGGTAGTAGCAGGTTCTGTTGTGTGGGGTTGGGTAGTAGCAGGTTCTGTTGTTTGGTGTTGGGTAGTAGCAGGTTCTGTTGTTTGGTGTTGGGGAGTAACAGGTTCTGTTGTTTGGGGTTGGGTAGTAACAGGTTCTGTTGTTTGGGGTTGGGTAGTAGCAGGTTCTGTTGTGTGGGATTGGGTAGTAGCAGGTTCTGTTGTTTGGGGTTGGGTAGTAGCAGGTTCTGTTGTTTGGGGTTGGGTAGTAGCAGGTTCTGTTGTTTGGGGTTGGGTAGTAGCAGGTTCTGTTGTTTGGGGTTGGGTAGTAGCAGGTTCTGTTTGGTATTGGGTAGTAGCAGGTTCTGTTGTGTGGGGTTGGGTAGTAGCAGGTTCTGTTGTGTGGGGTAGGGTAGTAGCAGGTTCTGTTTGGTATTGGGTAGTAGCAGGTTCTGTTGTGTGGGGTTGGGCAGTAGCAGGTTCTGTTTGGTATTGGGTAGTAGCAGGTTCTATTGTGTGGGGTTGGGTAGTAGCAGGTTCTGTTGTGTGGGGTTGGGTAGTAGCAGGTTCTGTTGTTTGGTGTTGGGTAGTAGCAGGTTCTGTTGTTTGGTGTTGGGGAGTAACAGGTTCTGTTGTTTGGGGTTGGGTAGTAACAGGTTCTGTTGTTTGGGGTTGGGTAGAAGCAGGTTCTGTTTGGGGTTGGGTAGAAGCAGGTTCTGTTTGGTGTTGGGAAGAAGCAGGTTCTGTTGTTTGGGATTGGGTAGTAGCAGGTTCTGTTTGGTGTTGGGTAGAAGCAGGTTCTGTTGTTTGGGGTTGGGTAGTAGCAGGTTCTGTTGTTTGGAATTGGGTAGTAGCAGGTTCTGTTGTTTGGTGTTGGGTAGTAGCAGGTTCTGTTGTGTGGGGTTGGGTAGCAGCAGGTTCTGTTGTTTGGGGTTGGGTAGTAGCAGGTTCTGTTGTTTGGAATTGGGTAGTAGCAGGTTCTGTTGTTTGGGCTTTAGTAGTAGCAGGTTCTGTTGTTTGGGCTTGGGTAGTAGCAGGTTCTGTTGTTTGGAATTGGGTAGTAGCAGGTTCTGTTGTTTGGGGTTGGGTAATAGCAGGTTCTGTTGTGTGGAATTGGGTAGTAGCAGGTTCTGTTGTTTGGAATTGGGTAGTAGCAGGTTCTGTTGTGTGGGATTGGGTAGTAGCAGGTTCTGTTGTTTGGGATTGGGTAGTAGCAGGTTCTGTTGTTTGGAATTGGGTAGTAGCAGGTTCTGTTGTTTAGGGTTGGGTAATAGCAGGTTCTGTTGTTTGGAATTGGGTAGTAGCAGGTTCTGTTGTTTGGAATTGGGTAGTAGCAGGTTCTGTTGTGTGGGATTGGGTAGTAGCAGGTTCTGTTGTTTGGGATTGGGTAGTAGCAGGTTCTGTTGTTTGGAATTGGGTAGTAGCAGGTTCTGTTGTTTGGGGTTGGGTAATAGCAGGTTCTGTTGTTTGGAATTGGGTAGTAGCAGGTTCTGTTGTTTGGAATTGGGTAGTAGCAGGTTCTGTTGCTTGGAATTGGGTAGTAGCAGGTTCTGTTGTTTGGGCTTGGGCAGTAGCAGGTTATGTTGTTTGGGCTCGGGTAATAGCAGGTTCTGTTGTTTGGAATTGGGTAGTAGCAGGTTCTGTTGTTTGGTGTTGGGTAGTAGCAGGTTCTGTTGTTTGGTGTTGGGTAGTAGCAGGTTCTGTTGTTTGGGCTTTGGTAGTAGCAGGTTCTGTTGTTTGGTGTTGGGTAGTAGCAGGTTATGTTGTTTGGTGTTGGGTAGTAGCAGGTTATGTTGTTTGGAGTTGGGTAGTAGCAGGTTCTGTTGTTTGGGCTTGGGCAGTAGCAGGTTCTGTTGTTTGGTGTTGGGTAGTAGCAGGTTCTGTTGTTTGGGCTTTGGTAGTAGCAGGTTCTGTTGTTTGGTGTTGGGTAGTAGCAGGTTCTGTTGTGTGGGCTTGGGTAGTAGCAGGTTCTGTTGTTTGGAATTGGGTAGAAGCAGGTTCTGTTGTTTGGGCTTTGGTAGTAGCAGGTTCTGTTGTTCGGGCTTTGGTAGTAGCAGGTTCTGTTGTTTGGGCTTTGGTAGTAGCAGGTTCTGTTGTTTGGTGTTGGGTAGTAGCAGGTTCTGTTGTTTGGGTTTTGGTAGTAGCAGGTTCTGTTGTTTGGTGTTGGGTAGTAGCAGGTTCTGTTGTTTGGTGTTGGGTAGTAGCAGGTTCTGTTGTTTGGAATTGGGTAGTAGCAGGTTCTGTTGTTTGGGCTTGGGCAGTAGCAGGTTCTGTTGTTTGGTGTTGGGTAGTAGCAGGTTCTGTTGTTTGGGCTTTGGTAGCAGCAGGTTCTGTTGTTTGGTGTTGGGTAGTAGCAGGTTCTGTTGTGTGGGGTTGGGTAGTAGCAGGTTCTGTTGTTTGGAATTGGGTAGTAGCAGGTTCTGTTGTTTGGGCTTTGGTAGTAGCAGGTTCTGTTGTTTGGGCTTTGGTAGTAGCAGTTTCTGTTGTTTGGGCTTTGGTAGTAGCAGGTTCTGTTGTTTGGAATTGGGTAGTAGCAGGTTCTGTTGTTTGGGGTTGGGTAATAGCAGGTTCTGTTGTTTGGAATTGGGCAGTAGCAGGTTCTGTTGTTTGGAATTGGGTAGTAGAAGGTTCTGTTGTGTGGGATTGGGTAGTAGCAGGTTCTGTTGTTCGGGATTGGGTAGTAGCAGGTTCTGTTGTTTGGAATTGGGTAGTAGCAGGTTCTGTTGTTCGGAATTGGGTAGTAGCAGGTTCTGTTGTTTGGGGTTGGGTAATAGCAGGTTCTATTGTTTGGAATTGGGTAGTAGCAGGTTCTGTTGTTTGGAATTGGGTAGTAGCAGGTTCTGTTGTGTGGGATTGGGTAGTAGCAGGTTCTATTGTTTGGGATTGGGTAGTAGCAGGTTCTGTTGTTTGGAATTGGGTAGTAGCAGGTTCTGTTGTTTGGGGTTGGGTAATAGCAGGTTCTGTTGTTTGGAATTGGGTAGTAGCAGGTTCTGTTGTTTGGAATTGGGTAGTAGCAGGTTCTGTTGTGTGGGATTGGGTAGTAGCAGGTTCTGTTGTTTGGGATTGGGTAGTAGCAGGTTCTGTTGTTTGGGATTGGGTAGTAGCAGGTTCTGTTGTTTGGGGTTGGGTAATAGCAGGTACTGTTGTTTGGTGTTGGGTAGTAGCAGGTTCTGTTGTTTGGGCTTTGGTAGCAGCAGGTTCTGTTGTTTGGTGTTGGGTAGTAGCAGGTTCTGTTGTGTGGGGTTGGGTAGTAGCAGGTTATGTTGTTTGGAATTGGGTAGTAGCAGGTTCTGTTGTTTGGGCTTTGGTAGTAGCAGGTTCTGTTGTTTGGGCTTTGGTAGTAGCAGGTTCTGTTGTTTGGGCTTTGGTAGTAGCAGGTTCTGTTGTTTGGAATTGGGTAGTAGCAGGTTCTGTTGTTTGGGGTTGGGTAATAGCAGGTTCTGTTGTTTGGAATTGGGTAGTAGCAGGTTCTGTTGTTTGGAATTGGGTAGTAGCAGGTTCTGTTGTGTGGGATTGGGTAGTAGCAGGTTCTGTTGTTCGGGATTGGTTAGTAGCAGGTTCTGTTGTTTGGAATTGGGTAGTAGCAGGTTCTGTTGTGTGGGATTGGGTAGTAGCAGGTTCTGTTGTTCGGGATTGGGTAGTAGCAGGTTCTGTTGTTTGGAATTGGGTAGTAGCAGGTTCTGTTGTTCGGAATTGGGTAGTAGCAGGTTCTGTTGTTTGGGGTTGGGTAATAGCAGGTTCTGTTGTTTGGAATTGGGTAGTAGCAGGTTCTGTTGTTTGGAATTGGGTAGTAGCAGGTTCTGTTGTGTGGGATTGGGTAGTAGCAGGTTCTGTTGTTTGGGATTGGGTAGTAGCAGGTTCTGTTGTTTGGAATTGGGTAGTAGCAGGTTCTGTTGTTTGGGGTTGGGTAATAGCAGGTTCTGTTGTTTGGAATTGGGTAGTAGCAGGTTCTGTTGTTTGGAATTGGGTAGTAGCAGGTTCTGTTGTGTGGGATTGGGTAGTAGCAGGTTCTGTTGTTTGGGATTGGGTAGTAGCAGGTTCTGTTGTTAGGGATTGGGTAGTAGCAGGTTCTGTTGTTTGGGGTTGGGTAATAGCAGGTACTGTTGTTTGGAATTGGGTAGTAGAAGGTTCTGTTGTTTGGAATTGGGTAGTAGCAGGTTCTGTTGCTTGGAATTGGGTAGTAGCAGGTTCTGTTGTTTGGGCTCGGGCAGTAGCAGGTTATGTTGTTTGGGCTTGGGTAATAGCAGGTTCTGTTGTTTGGAATTGGGTAGTAGCAGGTTCTGTTGTTTGGTGTTGGGTAGTAGCAGGTTCTGTTGTGTGGGATTGGGTAGTAGCAGGTTCTGTTGTGTCGGATTGGGTAGTAGCAGGTTCTGTTGTTTGGGATTGGGTAGTAGCAGGTTCTGTTGTTTGGAATTGGGTAGTAGCAGGTTCTGTTGTTTGGGGTTGGGTAATAGCAGGTTCTGTTGTTTGGAATTGGGTAGTAGCAGGTTCTGTTGTTTAGAATTGGGTAGTAGCAGGTTCTGTTGTGTGGGATTGGGTAGTAGCAGGTTCTGTTGTTTGGGATTGGGTAGTAGCAGGTTCTGTTGTTTGGGATTGGGTAGTAGCAGGTTCTGTTGTTTGGGGTTGGGTAATAGCAGGTACTGTTGTTTGGTGTTGGGTAGTAGCAGGTTCTGTTGTTTGGGCTTTGGTAGCAGCAGGTTCTGTTGTTTGGTGTTGGGTAGTAGCAGGTTCTGTTGTGTGGGGTTGGGTAGTAGCAGGTTATGTTGTTTGGAATTGGGTAGTAGCAGGTTCTGTTGTTTGGGCTTTGGTAGTAGCAGGTACTGTTGTTTGGGCTTTGGTAGTAGCAGGTTCTGTTGTTTGGGCTTTGGTAGTAGCAGGTTCTGTTGTTTGGAATTGGGTAGTAGCAGGTTCTGTTGTTTGGGGTTGGGTAATAGCAGGTTCTGTTGTTTGGAATTGGGTAGTAGCAGGTTCTGTTGTTTGGAATTGGGCAGTAGCAGGTTCTGTTGTGTGGGATTGGGTAGTAGCAGGTTCTGTTGTTCGGGATTGGTTAGTAGCAGGTTCTGTTGTTTGGAATTGGGTAGTAGCAGGTTCTGTTGTGTGGGATTGGGTAGTAGCAGGTTCTGTTGTTTGGGATTGGGTAGTAGCAGGTTCTGTTGTTTGGGATTGGGTAGTAGCAGGTTCTGTTGTTTGGGGTTGGGTAATAGCAGGTACTGTTGTTTGGAATTGGGTAGTAGAAGGTTCTGTTGTTTGGAATTGGGTAGTAGCAGGTTCTGTTGCTTGGAATTGGGTAGTAGCAGGTTCTGTTGTTTGGGCTCGGGCAGTAGCAGGTTATGTTGTTTGGGCTCGGGTAATAGCAGGTTCTGTTGTTTGGAATTGGGTAGTAGCAGGTTCTGTTGTTTGGTGTTGGGTAGTAGCAGGTTCTGTTGTGTGGGATTGGGTAGTAGCAGGTTCTGTTGTTTGGAATTGGGTAGTAGCAGGTTCTGTTGTTTGGGGTTGGGTAATAGCAGGTTCTGTTGTTTGGAATTGGGTAGTAGCAGGTTCTGTAGTTTGGAATTGGGTAGTAGCAGGTTCTGTTGCTTGGAATTGGGTAGTAGCAGGTTCTGTTGTTTGGGCTTGGGCAGTAGCAGGTTATGTTGTTTGGGCTCGGGTAGTAGCAGGTTCTGTTGTTTGGGCTTTGGTAGTAGCAGGTTCTGATGTTTGGTGTTGGGTAGTAGCAGGTTCTGTTGTTTGGGTTTTGGTAGTAGCAGGTTCTTTTTGGTGTTGGGTAGTAGCAGGTTCTGTTGTGTGGGGTTGGGTAGTAGCAGGTTCTGTTGTTTGGAATTGGGTAGAAGCAGGTTCTGTTGTTTGGGCTTTGGTAGTAGCAGGTTCTGTTGTTTGGGCTTTGGTAGTAGCAGGTTCTGTTGTTTGGGCTTTGGTAGTAGCAGGTTCTGTTGTTTGGTGTTGGGTAGTAGCAGGTTCTGTTGTTTGGGTTTTGGTAGTAGCAGGTTCTGTTGTTTGGTGTTGGGTAGTAGCAGGTTCTGTTGTTTGGTGTTGGGTAGTAGCAGGTTCTGTTGTTTGGAATTGGGTAGTAGCAGGTTCTGTTGTTTGGGCTTGGGCAGTAGCAGGTTCTGTTGTTTGGTGTTGGGTAGTAGCAGGTTCTGTTGTTTGGGCTTTGGTAGCAGCAGGTTCTGTTGTTTGGTGTTGGGTAGTAGCAGGTTCTGTTGTGTGGGGTTGGGTAGTAGCAGGTTCTGTTGTTTGGAATTGGGTAGTAGCAGGTTCTGTTGTTTGGGCTTTGGTAGTAGCAGGTTCTGTTGTTTGGGCTTTGGTAGTAGCAGGTTCTGTTGTTTGGGCTTTGGTAGTAGCAGGTTCTGTTGTTTGGAATTGGGTAGTAGCAGGTTCTGTTGTTTGGGGTTGGGTAATAGCAGGTTTTGTTGTTTGGAATTGGGTAGTAGCAGGTTCTGTTGTTTGGAATTGGGTAGTAGCAGGTTCTGTTGTGTGGGATTGGGTAGTAGCAGGTTCTGTTGTTCGGGATTGGGTAGTAGCAGGTTCTGTTGTTCGGAATTGGGTAGTAGCAGGTTCTGTTGTTTGGGGTTGGGTAATAGCAGGTTCTGTTGTTCGGGATTGGGTAGTAGCAGGTTCTGTTGTGTGGGATTGGGTAGTAGCAGGTTCTGTTGTTCGGGATTGGGTAGTAGCAGGTTCTGTTGTTCGGAATTGGGTAGTAGCAGGTTCTGTTGTTTGGGGTTGGGTAATAGCAGGTTCTGTTGTTTGGAATTGGGTAGTAGCAGGTTCTGTTGTTTGGAATTGGGTAGTAGCAGGTTCTGTTGTGTGGGATTGGGTAGTAGCAGGTTCTGTTGTTTGGGATTGGGTAGTAGCAGGTTCTGTTGTTTGGAATTGGGTAGTAGCAGGTTCTGTTGTTTGGGGTTGGGTAATAGCAGGTTCTGTTGTTTGGAATTGGGTAGTAGCAGGTTCTGTTGTTTGGAATTGGGTAGTAGCAGGTTCTGTTGTGTGGGATTGGGTAGTGGCAGGTTCTGTTGTTTGGGATTGGGTAGTAGCAGGTTCTGTTGTTTGGGATTGGGTAGTAGCAGGTTCTGTTGTTTGGGGTTGGGTAGTAGCAGGTTCTGTTGTTTGGAATTGGGTAGTAGCAGGTTCTGTTGTTTGGAATTGGGTAGTAGCAGGTTCTGTTGCTTGGAATTGGGTAGTAGCAGGTTCTGTTGTTTGGGCTCGGGCAGTAGCAGGTTATGTTGTTTGGGCTCGGGTAATAGCAGGTTCTGTTGTTTGGAATTGGGTAGTAGCAGGTTCTGTTGTTTGGTGTTGGGTAGTAGCAGGTTCTGTTGTTTGGTGTTGGGTAGTAGCAGGTTCTGTTGTTTGGAATTGGGTAGTAGCAGGTTCTGTTGTTTGGGATTGGGTAGTAGCAGGTTCTGTTGTTTGGGGTTGGGTAGTAGCAGGTTCTGTTGTTTGGAATTGGGTAGTAGCAGGTTCTGTTGTTTGGAATTGGGTAGTAGCAAGTTCTGTTGTTTGGAATTGGGTAGTAGCAGGTTCTGTTGTTTGGGTTTGGGTAGTAGCAGGTTCTGTTGTTTGGTGTTGGGTAGTAGCAGGTTCTGTTGTGTGGGATTGGGTAGTAGCAGGTTCTGTTGTTTGGGATTGGGTAGTAGCAGGTTCTGTTGTTTGGAATTGGGTAGTAGCAGGTTCTGTTGTTTAGGGTTGGGTAATAGCAGGTTCTGTTGTTTGGAATTGGGTAGTAGCAGGTTCTGTTGTTTGGAATTGGGTAGTAGCAGGTTCTGTTGTGTGGGATTGGGTAGTAGCAGGTTCTGTTGTTTGGGATTGGGTAGTAGCAGGTTCTGTTGTTTGGAATTGGGTAGTAGCAGGTTCTGTTGTTTGGGGTTGGGTAATAGCAGGTTCTGTTGTTTGGAATTGGGTAGTAGCAGGTTCTGTTGTTTGGAATTGGGTAGTAGCAGGTTCTGTTGCTTGGAATTGGGTAGTAGCAGGTTCTGTTGTTTGGGCTTGGGCAGTATCAGGTTATGTTGTTTGGGCTCGGGTAATAGCAGGTTCTGTTGTTTGGAATTGTGTAGTAGCAGGTTCTGTTGTTTGGTGTTGGGTAGTAGCAGGTTCTGTTGTTTGGTGTTAGGTAGTAGCAGGTTCTGTTGTTTGGGCTTTGGTAGTAGCAGGTTCTGTTGTTTGGTGTTGGGTAGTAGCAGGTTATGTTGTTTGGTGTTGGGTTGTTGGTGTTGGGTAGTAGCAGGTTCTGTTGTTTGGAATTGGGTAGAAGCAGGTTCTGTTGTTTGGGCTTTGGTAGTAGCAGGTTCTGTTGTTTGGGCTTTGGTAGTAGCAGGTTCTGTTGTTTGGGCTTTGGTAGTAGCAGGTTCTGTTGTTTGGTGTTGGGTAGTAGCAGGTTCTGTTGTTTGGGTTTTGGTAGTAGCAGGTTCTGTTGTTTGGTGTTGGGTAGTAGCAGGTTCTGTTGTTTGGTGTTGGGTAGTAGCAGGTTCTGTTGTTTGGAATTGGGTAGTAGCAGGTTCTGTTGTTTGGGCTTGGGCAGTAGCAGGTTCTGTTGTTTGGTGTTGGGTAGTAGCAGGTTCTGTTGTTTGGGCTTTGGTAGCAGCAGGTTCTGTTGTTTGGTGTTGGGTAGTAGCAGGTTCTGTTGTGTGGGGTTTGGTAGTAGCAGGTTCTGTTGTTTTGAATTGGGTAGTAGCAGGTTCTGTTGTTTGGGCTTTGGTAGTAGCAGGTTCTGTTGTTTGGGCTTTGGTAGTAGCAGGTTCTGTTGTTTGGGCTTTGGTAGTAGCAGGTTCTGTTGTTTGGAATTGGGTAGTAGCAGGTTCTGTTGTTTGGGGTTGGGTAATAGCAGGTTCTGTTGTTTGGAATTGGGTAGTAGCAGGTTCTGTTGTTTGGAATTGGGTAGTAGCAGGTTCTGTTGTGTGGATTGGGTAGTAGCAGGTTCTGTTGTTCGGGATTGGGTAGTAGCAGGTTCTGTTGTTCGGAATTGGTTAGTAGCAGGTTCTGTTGTTTGGGGTTGGGTAATAGCAGGTTCTGTTGTTCGGGATTGGGTAGTAGCAGGTTCTGTTGTGTGGGATTGGGTAGTAGCAGGTTCTGTTGTTCGGGATTGGGTAGTAGCAGGTTCTGTTGTTCGGAATTGGGTAGTAGCAGGTTCTGTTGTTTGGGGTTGGGTAATAGCAGGTTCTGTTGTTTGGAATTGGGTAGTAGCAGGTTCTGTTGTTTGGAATTGGGTAGTAGCAGGTTCTGTTGTGTGGGATTGGGTAGTAGCAGGTTCTGTTGTTTGGGATTGGGTAGTAGCAGGTTCTGTTGTTTGGAATTGGGTAGTAGCAGGTTCTGTTGTTTGGGGTTGGGTAATAGCAGGTTCTGTTGTTTGGGATTGGGTAGTAGCAGGTTCTGTTGTTTGGAATTGGGTAGTAGCAGGTTCTGTTGTGTGGGATTGGGTAGTAGCAGGTTCTGTTGTTTGGGATTGGGTAGTAGCAGGTTCTGTTGTTTGGAATTGGGTAGTAGCAGGTTCTGTTGTGTGGGATTGGGTAGTAGCAGGTTCTGTTGTTTGGGATTGGGTAGTAGCAGGTTCTGTTGTTTGGGATTGGGTAGTAGCAGGTTCTGTTGTTTGGGGTTGGGTAGTAGCAGGTTCTGTTGTTTGGAATTGGGTAGTAGCAGGTTCTGTTGTTTGGAATTGGGTAGTAGCAGGTTCTGTTGCTTGGAATTGGGTAGTAGCAGGTTCTGTTGTTTGGGCTCGGGCAGTAGCAGGTTATGTTGTTTGGGCTCAGGTAATAGCAGGTTCTGTTGTTTGGAATTGGGTAGTAGCAGGTTCTGTTGTTTGGTGTTGGGTAGTAGCAGGTTCTGTTGTTTGGTGTCGGGTAGTAGCAGGTTCTGTTGTTTGGAATTGGGTAGTAGCAGGTTCTGTTGTTTGGGCTTGGGCAGTAGCAGGTTCTGTTGTTTGGTGTTGGGTAGTAGCAGGTTCTGTTGTTTGGGCTTTGGTAGTAGCAGGTTCTGTTGTTTGGTGTTGGGTAGTAGCAGGTTCTGTTGTTTGGGCTTTGGTAGAAGCAGGTTCTGTTGTTTGGGCTTTGGTAGTAGCAGGTTCTGTTGTGTGGGATTGGGTAGTAGCAGGTTCTGTTGTTTGGGATTGGGTAGTAGCAGGTTCTGTTGTTTGGAATTGGGTAGTAGCAGGTTCTGTTGTTTGGGGTTGGGTAATAGCAGGTTCTGTTGTTTGGAATTGGGTAGTAGCAGGTTCTGTTGTTTGGAATTGGGTAGTAGCAGGTTCTGTTGCTTGGAATTGGGTAGTAGCAGGTTCTGTTGTTTGGGCTTGGGCAGTATCAGGTTATGTTGTTTGGGCTCGGGTAATAGCAGGTTCTGTTGTTTGGAATTGTGTAGTAGCAGGTTCTGTTGTTTGGTGTTGGGTAGTAGCAGGTTCTGTTGTTTGGTGTTGGGTAGTAGCAGGTTCTGTTGTTTGGGCTTTGGTAGTAGCAGGTTCTGTTGTTTGGTGTTGGGTAGTAGCAGGTTCTGTTGTTTGGGCTTTGGTAGTAGCAGGTTCTGTTGTTTGGTGTTGGGTAGTAGCAGGTTCTGTTGTTTGGGCTTTGGTAGAAGCAGGTTCTGTTGTTTGGGCTTTGGTAGTAGCAGGTTCTGTTGTGTGGGATTGGGTAGTAGCAGGTTCTGTTGTTTGGGATTGGGTAGTAGCAGGTTCTGTTGTTTGGAATTGGGTAGTAGCAGGTTCTGTTGTTTGGGGTTGGGTAATAGCAGGTTCTGTTGTTTGGAATTGGGTAGTAGCAGGTTCTGTTGTTTGGAATTGGGTAGTAGCAGGTTCTGTTGCTTGGAATTGGGTAGTAGCAGGTTCTGTTGTTTGGGCTTGGGCAGTATCAGGTTATGTTGTTTGGGCTCGGGTAATAGCAGGTTCTGTTGTTTGGAATTGTGTAGTAGCAGGTTCTGTTGTTTGGTGTTGGGTAGTAGCAGGTTCTGTTGTTTGGTGTTGGGTAGTAGCAGGTTCTGTTGTTTGGGCTTTGGTAGTAGCAGGTTCTGTTGTTTGGTGTTGGGTAGTAGCAGGTTATGTTGTTTGGTGTTGGGTAGTAGCAGGTTATGTTGTTTGGAGTTGGGTAGTAGCAGGTTCTGTTGTTTGGGCATGGGCAGTAGCAGGTTCTGTTGTTTGGTGTTGGGTAGTAGCAGGTTCTGTTGTTTGGGCTTTGGTATTAGCAGGTTATTTTTGGTGTTGGGTAGTAGCAGGTTCTGTTGTGTGGGGTTGGGTAGTAGCAGGTTCTGTTGTTTGGAATTGGGTAGAAGCAGGTTCTGTTGTTTGGGCTTTGGTAGTAGCAGGTTCTGTTGTTTGGGCTTTGGTAGTAGCAGGTTCTGTTGTTTGGTGTTGGGTAGTAGCAGGTTCTGTTGTGTGGGGTTGGGTAGTAGCAGGTTCTCTTGTTTGGAATTGGGTAGTAGCAGGTTCTGTTGTTTGGGCTTTGGTAGTAGCAGGTTCTGTTGTTTGGGCTTTGGTAGTAGCAGGTTCTGTTGTTTGGGCTTTGGTAGTAGAAGGTTCTGTTGTTTGGAATTGGGTAGTAGCAGGTTCTGTTGTTTGGGGTTGGGTAATAGCAGGTTCTGTTGTTTGGAATTGGGTAGTAGCAGGTTCTGTTGTTTGGAATTGGGTAGTAGCAGGTTCTGTTGTGTGGGATTGGGTAGTAGCAGGTTCTGTTGTTCGGGATTGGGTAGTAGCAGGTTCTGTTGTTCGGAATTGGTTAGTAGCAGGTTCTGTTGTTTGGGGTTGGGTAATAGCAGGTTCTGTTGTTCGGGATTGGGTAGTAGCAGGTTCTGTTGTGTGGGATTGGGTAGTAGCAGGTTCTGTTGTTCGGGATTGGGTAGTAGCAGGTTCTGTTGTTCGGAATTGGGTAGTAGCAGGTTCTGTTGTTTGGGGTTGGGTAATAGCAGGTTCTGTTGTTTGGAATTGGGTAGTAGCAGGTTCTGTTGTTTGGAATTGGGTAGTAGCAGGTTCTGTTGTGTGGGATTGGGTAGTAGCAGGTTCTGTTGTTTGGGATTGGGTAGTAGCAGGTTCTGTTGTTTGGAATTGGATAGTAGCAGGTTCTGTTGTTTGGGGTTGGGTAATAGCAGGTTCTGTTGTTTGGGATTGGGTAGTAGCAGGTTCTGTTGTTTGGAATTGGGTAGTAGCAGGTTCTGTTGTTTGGGGTTGGGTAATAGCAGGTTCTGTTGTTTGGGATTGGGTAGTAGCAGGTTCTGTTGTTTGGAATTGGGTAGTAGCAGGTTCTGTTGTGTGGGATTGGGTAGTAGCAGGTTCTGTTGTTTGGGATTGGGTAGTAGCAGGTTCTGTTGTTTGGAATTGGGTAGTAGCAGGTTCTGTTGTGTGGGATTGGGTAGTAGCAGGTTCTGTTGTTTGGGATTGGGTAGTAGCAGGTTCTGTTGTTTGGGATTGGGTAGTAGCAGGTTCTGTTGTTTGGGGTTGGGTAGTAGCAGGTTCTGTTGTTTGGAATTGGGTAGTAGCAGGTTCTGTTGTTTGGAATTGGGTAGTAGCAGGTTCTGTTGCTTGGAATTGGGTAGTAGCAGGTTCTGTTGTTTGGGCTCGGGCAGTAGCAGGTTATGTTGTTTGGGCTCAGGTAATAGCAGGTTCTGTTGTTTGGAATTGGGTAGTAGCAGGTTCTGTTGTTTGGTGTTGGGTAGTAGCAGGTTCTGTTGTTTGGTGTCGGGTAGTAGCAGGTTCTGTTGTTTGGAATTGGGTAGTAGCAGGTTCTGTTGTTTGGGCTTGGGCAGTAGCAGGTTCTGTTGTTTGGTGTTGGGTAGTAGCAGGTTCTGTTGTTTGGGCTTTGGTAGTAGCAGGTTCTGTTGTTTGGTGTTGGGTAGTAGCAGGTTCTGTTGTTTGGGCTTTGGTAGAAGCAGGTTCTGTTGTTTGGGCTTTGGTAGTAGCAGGTTCTGTTGTGTGGGATTGGGTAGTAGCAGGTTCTGTTGTTTGGGATTGGGTAGTAGCAGGTTCTGTTGTTTGGAATTGGGTAGTAGCAGGTTCTGTTGTTTGGGGTTGGGTAATAGCAGGTTCTGTTGTTTGGAATTGGGTAGTAGCAGGTTCTGTTGTTTGGAATTGGGTAGTAGCAGGTTCTGTTGCTTGGAATTGGGTAGTAGCAGGTTCTGTTGTTTGGGCTTGGGCAGTATCAGGTTATGTTGTTTGGGCTCGGGTAATAGCAGGTTCTGTTGTTTGGAATTGTGTAGTAGCAGGTTCTGTTGTTTGGTGTTGGGTAGTAGCAGGTTCTGTTGTTTGGTGTTGGGTAGTAGCAGGTTCTGTTGTTTGGGCTTTGGTAGTAGCAGGTTCTGTTGTTTGGTGTTGGGTAGTAGCAGGTTATGTTGTTTGGTGTTGGGTAGTAGCAGGTTATGTTGTTTGGAGTTGGGTAGTAGCAGGTTCTGTTGTTTGGGCATGGGCAGTAGCAGGTTCTGTTGTTTGGTGTTGGGTAGTAGCAGGTTCTGTTGTTTGGGCTTTGGTAGTAGCAGGTTCTTTTTGGTGTTGGGTAGTAGCAGGTTATGTTGTTTGGAATTGGGTAGTAGCAGGTTCTGTTGTTTGGGCTTTGGTAGTAGCAGGTTCTTTTTGGTGTTGGGTAGTAGCAGGTTATGTTGTGTGGGGTTGGGTAGTAGCAGGTTCTGTTGTTTGGAATTGGGTAGAAGCAGGTTCTGTTGTTTGGGCTTTGGTAGTAGCAGGTTCTGTTGTTTGGGCTTTGGTAGTAGCAGGTTCTTTTTGGTGTTGGGTAGTAGCAGGTTATGTTGTGTGGGGTTGGGTAGTAGCAGGTTCTGTTGTTTGGAATTGGGTAGTAGCAGGTTCTGTTGTTTGGGGTTGGGTAATAGCAGGTTCTGTTGTTTGGGATTGGGTAGTAGCAGGTTCTGTTGTTTGGAATTGGGTAGTAGCAGGTTCTGTTGTGTGGGATTGGGTAGTAGCAGGTTCTGTTGTTTGGGATTGGGTAGTAGCAGGTTCTGTTGTTTGGAATTGGGTAGTAGCAGGTTCTGTTGTGTGGGATTGGGTAGTAGCAGGTTCTGTTGTTTGGGATTGGGTAGTAGCAGGTTCTGTTGTTTGGGATTGGGTAGTAGCAGGTTCTGTTGTTTGGGGTTGGGTAGTAGCAGGTTCTGTTGTTTGGAATTGGGTAGTAGCAGGTTCTGTTGTTTGGAATTGGGTAGTAGCAGGTTCTGTTGCTTGGAATTGGGTAGTAGCAGGTTCTGTTGTTTGGGCTCGGGCAGTAGCAGGTTATGTTGTTTGGGCTCAGGTAATAGCAGGTTCTGTTGTTTGGAATTGGGTAGTAGCAGGTTCTGTTGTTTGGTGTTGGGTAGTAGCAGGTTCTGTTGTTTGGTGTCGGGTAGTAGCAGGTTCTGTTGTTTGGAATTGGGTAGTAGCAGGTTCTGTTGTTTGGGCTTGGGCAGTAGCAGGTTCTGTTGTTTGGTGTTGGGTAGTAGCAGGTTCTGTTGTTTGGGCTTTGGTAGTAGCAGGTTCTGTTGTTTGGTGTTGGGTAGTAGCAGGTTCTGTTGTTTGGGCTTTGGTAGAAGCAGGTTCTGTTGTTTGGGCTTTGGTAGTAGCAGGTTCTGTTGTGTGGGATTGGGTAGTAGCAGGTTCTGTTGTTTGGGATTGGGTAGTAGCAGGTTCTGTTGTTTGGAATTGGGTAGTAGCAGGTTCTGTTGTTTGGGGTTGGGTAATAGCAGGTTCTGTTGTTTGGAATTGGGTAGTAGCAGGTTCTGTTGTTTGGAATTGGGTAGTAGCAGGTTCTGTTGCTTGGAATTGGGTAGTAGCAGGTTCTGTTGTTTGGGCTTGGGCAGTATCAGGTTATGTTGTTTGGGCTCGGGTAATAGCAGGTTCTGTTGTTTGGAATTGTGTAGTAGCAGGTTCTGTTGTTTGGTGTTGGGTAGTAGCAGGTTCTGTTGTTTGGTGTTGGGTAGTAGCAGGTTCTGTTGTTTGGGCTTTGGTAGTAGCAGGTTCTGTTGTTTGGTGTTGGGTAGTAGCAGGTTATGTTGTTTGGTGTTGGGTAGTAGCAGGTTATGTTGTTTGGAGTTGGGTAGTAGCAGGTTCTGTTGTTTGGGCATGGGCAGTAGCAGGTTCTGTTGTTTGGTGTTGGGTAGTAGCAGGTTCTGTTGTTTGGGCTTTGGTAGTAGCAGGTTCTTTTTGGTGTTGGGTAGTAGCAGGTTATGTTGTTTGGAATTGGGTAGTAGCAGGTTCTGTTGTTTGGGCTCGGGCAGTAGCAGGTTATGTTGTTTGGGCTCAGGTAATAGCAGGTTCTGTTGTTTGGAATTGGGTAGTAGCAGGTTCTGTTGTTTGGTGTTGGGTAGTAGCAGGTTCTGTTGTTTGGTGTCGGGTAGTAGCAGGTTCTGTTGTTTGGAATTGGGTAGTAGCAGGTTCTGTTGTTTGGGCTTGGGCAGTAGCAGGTTCTGTTGTTTGGTGTTGGGTAGTAGCAGGTTCTGTTGTTTGGGCTTTGGTAGTAGCAGGTTCTGTTGTTTGGTGTTGGGTAGTAGCAGGTTCTGTTGTTTGGGCTTTGGTAGAAGCAGGTTCTGTTGTTTGGGCTTTGGTAGTAGCAGGTTCTGTTGTGTGGGATTGGGTAGTAGCAGGTTCTGTTGTTTGGGATTGGGTAGTAGCAGGTTCTGTTGTTTGGAATTGGGTAGTAGCAGGTTCTGTTGTTTGGGGTTGGGTAATAGCAGGTTCTGTTGTTTGGAATTGGGTAGTAGCAGGTTCTGTTGTTTGGAATTGGGTAGTAGCAGGTTCTGTTGCTTGGAATTGGGTAGTAGCAGGTTCTGTTGTTTGGGCTTGGGCAGTATCAGGTTATGTTGTTTGGGCTCGGGTAATAGCAGGTTCTGTTGTTTGGAATTGTGTAGTAGCAGGTTCTGTTGTTTGGTGTTGGGTAGTAGCAGGTTCTGTTGTTTGGTGTTGGGTAGTAGCAGGTTCTGTTGTTTGGGCTTTGGTAGTAGCAGGTTCTGTTGTTTGGTGTTGGGTAGTAGCAGGTTATGTTGTTTGGTGTTGGGTAGTAGCAGGTTATGTTGTTTGGAGTTGGGTAGTAGCAGGTTCTGTTGTTTGGGCATGGGCAGTAGCAGGTTCTGTTGTTTGGTGTTGGGTAGTAGCAGGTTCTGTTGTTTGGGCTTTGGTAGTAGCAGGTTCTTTTTGGTGTTGGGTAGTAGCAGGTTATGTTGTTTGGAATTGGGTAGTAGCAGGTTCTGTTGTTTGGGCTTTGGTAGTAGCAGGTTCTTTTTGGTGTTGGGTAGTAGCAGGTTATGTTGTGTGGGGTTGGGTAGTAGCAGGTTCTGTTGTTTGGAATTGGGTAGAAGCAGGTTCTGTTGTTTGGGCTTTGGTAGTAGCAGGTTCTGTTGTTTGGGCTTTGGTAGTAGCAGGTTCTTTTTGGTGTTGGGTAGTAGCAGGTTATGTTGTGTGGGGTTGGGTAGTAGCAGGTTCTGTTGTTTGGAATTGGGTAGAAGCAGGTTCTGTTGTTTGGGCTTTGGTAGTAGCAGGTTCTGTTGTTTGGGCTTTGGTAGTAGCAGGTTCTGTTGTTTGGGCTTTGGTAGTAGCAGGTTCTGTTGTTTGGTGTTGGGTAGTAGCAGGTTCTGTTGTTTGGGTTTTGGTAGTAGCAGGTTCTGTTGTTTGGTTTTGGGTAGTAGCAGGTTCTGTTGTTTGGTGTTGGGTAGTAGCAGGTTCTGTTGTTTGGAGTTGGGTAGTAGCAGGTTCTGTTGTTTGGGCTTGGGCAGTAGCAGGTTCTGTTGTTTGGTGTTGGGTAGTAGCAGGTTCTGTTGTTTGGGCTTTGGTAGCAGCAGGTTCTGTTGTTTGGTGTTGGGTAGTAGCAGGTTCTGTTGTGTGGGGTTGGGTAGTAGCAGGTTCTGTTGTTTTGAATTGGGTAGTAGCAGGTTCTGTTGTTTGGGCATTGGTAGTAGCAGGTTCTGTTGTTTGGGCTTTGGTAGTTGCAGGTTCTGTTGTTTGGGCTTTGGTAGTAGCAGGTTCTGTTGTTTGGAATTGGGTAGTAGCAGGTTCTGTTGTTTGGGGTTGGGTAATAGCAGGTTCTGTTGTTTGGAATTGGGTAGTAGCAGGTTCTGTTGTTTGGAATTGGGTAGTAGCAGGTTCTGTTGTGTGGATTGGGTAGTAGCAGGTTCTGTTGTTCGGGATTGGGTAGTAGCAGGTTCTGTTGTTCGGAATTGGTTAGTAGCAGGTTCTGTTGTTTGGGGTTGGGTAATAGCAGGTTCTGTTGTTCGGGATTGGGTAGTAGCAGGTTCTGTTGTGTGGGATTGGGTAGTAGCAGGTTCTGTTGTTCGGGATTGGGTAGTAGCAGGTTCTGTTGTTCGGAATTGTGTAGTAGCAGGTTCTGTTGTTTGGGGTTGGGTAATAGCAGGTTCTGTTGTTTGGAATTGGGTAGTAGCAGGTTCTGTTGTTTGGAATTGGGTAGTGGCAGGTTCTGTTGTGTGGGATTGGGTAGTAGCAGGTTCTGTTGTTTGGGATTGGGTAGTAGCAGGTTCTGTTGTTTGGAATTGGGTAGTAGCAGGTTCTGTTGTTTGGGGTTGGGTAATAGCAGGTTCTGTTGTTTGGAATTGGGTAGTAGCAGGTTCTGTTGTTTGGAATTGGGTAGTAGCAGGTTCTGTTGTGTGGGATTAGGTAGTAGCAGGTTCTGTTGTTTGGGATTGGGTAGTAGCAGGTTCTGTTGTTTGGGATTGGGTAGTAGCAGGTTCTGTTGTTTGGGGTTGGGTAGTAGCAGGTTCTGTTGTTTGGAATTGGGTAGTAGCAGGTTCTGTTGTTTGGAATTGGGTAGTAGCAGGTTCTGTTGCTTGGAATTGGGTAGTAGCAGGTTCTGTTGTTTGGGCTCGGGCAGTAGCAGGTTATGTTGTTTGGGCTCAGGTAATAGCAGGTTCTGTTGTTTGGAATTGGGTAGTAGCAGGTTCTGTTGTTTGGGCTTTGGTAGTAGCAGGTTCTTTTTGGTGTTGGGTAGTAGCAGGTTATGTTGTGTGGGGTTGGGTAGTAGCAGGTTCTGTTGTTTGGAATTGGGTAGAAGCAGGTTCTGTTGTTTGGGCTTTGGTAGTAGCAGGTTCTGTTGTTTGGGCTTTGGTAGTAGCAGGTTCTTTTTGGTGTTGGGTAGTAGCAGGTTATGTTGTGTGGGGTTGGGTAGTAGCAGGTTCTGTTGTTTGGAATTGGGTAGTAGCAGGTTCTGTTGTTTGGGGTTGGGTAATAGCAGGTTCTGTTGTTTGGGATTGGGTAGTAGCAGGTTCTGTTGTTTGGAATTGGGTAGTAGCAGGTTCTGTTGTGTGGGATTGGGTAGTAGCAGGTTCTGTTGTTTGGGATTGGGTAGTAGCAGGTTCTGTTGTTTGGAATTGGGTAGTAGCAGGTTCTGTTGTGTGGGATTGGGTAGTAGCAGGTTCTGTTGTTTGGGATTGGGTAGTAGCAGGTTCTGTTGTTTGGGATTGGGTAGTAGCAGGTTCTGTTGTTTGGGGTTGGGTAGTAGCAGGTTCTGTTGTTTGGAATTGGGTAGTAGCAGGTTCTGTTGTTTGGAATTGGGTAGTAGCAGGTTCTGTTGCTTGGAATTGGGTAGTAGCAGGTTCTGTTGTTTGGGCTCGGGCAGTAGCAGGTTATGTTGTTTGGGCTCAGGTAATAGCAGGTTCTGTTGTTTGGAATTGGGTAGTAGCAGGTTCTGTTGTTTGGTGTTGGGTAGTAGCAGGTTCTGTTGTTTGGTGTCGGGTAGTAGCAGGTTCTGTTGTTTGGAATTGGGTAGTAGCAGGTTCTGTTGTTTGGGCTTGGGCAGTAGCAGGTTCTGTTGTTTGGTGTTGGGTAGTAGCAGGTTCTGTTGTTTGGGCTTTGGTAGTAGCAGGTTCTGTTGTTTGGTGTTGGGTAGTAGCAGGTTCTGTTGTTTGGGCTTTGGTAGAAGCAGGTTCTGTTGTTTGGGCTTTGGTAGTAGCAGGTTCTGTTGTGTGGGATTGGGTAGTAGCAGGTTCTGTTGTTTGGGATTGGGTAGTAGCAGGTTCTGTTGTTTGGAATTGGGTAGTAGCAGGTTCTGTTGTTTGGGGTTGGGTAATAGCAGGTTCTGTTGTTTGGAATTGGGTAGTAGCAGGTTCTGTTGTTTGGAATTGGGTAGTAGCAGGTTCTGTTGCTTGGAATTGGGTAGTAGCAGGTTCTGTTGTTTGGGCTTGGGCAGTATCAGGTTATGTTGTTTGGGCTCGGGTAATAGCAGGTTCTGTTGTTTGGAATTGTGTAGTAGCAGGTTCTGTTGTTTGGTGTTGGGTAGTAGCAGGTTCTGTTGTTTGGTGTTGGGTAGTAGCAGGTTCTGTTGTTTGGGCTTTGGTAGTAGCAGGTTCTGTTGTTTGGTGTTGGGTAGTAGCAGGTTATGTTGTTTGGTGTTGGGTAGTAGCAGGTTATGTTGTTTGGAGTTGGGTAGTAGCAGGTTCTGTTGTTTGGGCATGGGCAGTAGCAGGTTCTGTTGTTTGGTGTTGGGTAGTAGCAGGTTCTGTTGTTTGGGCTTTGGTAGTAGCAGGTTCTTTTTGGTGTTGGGTAGTAGCAGGTTATGTTGTTTGGAATTGGGTAGTAGCAGGTTCTGTTGTTTGGGCTCGGGCAGTAGCAGGTTATGTTGTTTGGGCTCAGGTAATAGCAGGTTCTGTTGTTTGGAATTGGGTAGTAGCAGGTTCTGTTGTTTGGTGTTGGGTAGTAGCAGGTTCTGTTGTTTGGTGTCGGGTAGTAGCAGGTTCTGTTGTTTGGAATTGGGTAGTAGCAGGTTCTGTTGTTTGGGCTTGGGCAGTAGCAGGTTCTGTTGTTTGGTGTTGGGTAGTAGCAGGTTCTGTTGTTTGGGCTTTGGTAGTAGCAGGTTCTGTTGTTTGGTGTTGGGTAGTAGCAGGTTCTGTTGTTTGGGCTTTGGTAGAAGCAGGTTCTGTTGTTTGGGCTTTGGTAGTAGCAGGTTCTGTTGTGTGGGATTGGGTAGTAGCAGGTTCTGTTGTTTGGGATTGGGTAGTAGCAGGTTCTGTTGTTTGGAATTGGGTAGTAGCAGGTTCTGTTGTTTGGGGTTGGGTAATAGCAGGTTCTGTTGTTTGGAATTGGGTAGTAGCAGGTTCTGTTGTTTGGAATTGGGTAGTAGCAGGTTCTGTTGCTTGGAATTGGGTAGTAGCAGGTTCTGTTGTTTGGGCTTGGGCAGTATCAGGTTATGTTGTTTGGGCTCGGGTAATAGCAGGTTCTGTTGTTTGGAATTGTGTAGTAGCAGGTTCTGTTGTTTGGTGTTGGGTAGTAGCAGGTTCTGTTGTTTGGTGTTGGGTAGTAGCAGGTTCTGTTGTTTGGGCTTTGGTAGTAGCAGGTTCTGTTGTTTGGTGTTGGGTAGTAGCAGGTTATGTTGTTTGGTGTTGGGTAGTAGCAGGTTATGTTGTTTGGAGTTGGGTAGTAGCAGGTTCTGTTGTTTGGGCATGGGCAGTAGCAGGTTCTGTTGTTTGGTGTTGGGTAGTAGCAGGTTCTGTTGTTTGGGCTTTGGTAGTAGCAGGTTCTTTTTGGTGTTGGGTAGTAGCAGGTTATGTTGTTTGGAATTGGGTAGTAGCAGGTTCTGTTGTTTGGGCTTTGGTAGTAGCAGGTTCTTTTTGGTGTTGGGTAGTAGCAGGTTATGTTGTGTGGGGTTGGGTAGTAGCAGGTTCTGTTGTTTGGAATTGGGTAGAAGCAGGTTCTGTTGTTTGGGCTTTGGTAGTAGCAGGTTCTGTTGTTTGGGCTTTGGTAGTAGCAGGTTCTTTTTGGTGTTGGGTAGTAGCAGGTTATGTTGTGTGGGGTTGGGTAGTAGCAGGTTCTGTTGTTTGGAATTGGGTAGAAGCAGGTTCTGTTGTTTGGGCTTTGGTAGTAGCAGGTTCTGTTGTTTGGGCTTTGGTAGTAGCAGGTTCTGTTGTTTGGGCTTTGGTAGTAGCAGGTTCTGTTGTTTGGTGTTGGGTAGTAGCAGGTTCTGTTGTTTGGGTTTTGGTAGTAGCAGGTTCTGTTGTTTGGTTTTGGGTAGTAGCAGGTTCTGTTGTTTGGTGTTGGGTAGTAGCAGGTTCTGTTGTTTGGAGTTGGGTAGTAGCAGGTTCTGTTGTTTGGGCTTGGGCAGTAGCAGGTTCTGTTGTTTGGTGTTGGGTAGTAGCAGGTTCTGTTGTTTGGGCTTTGGTAGCAGCAGGTTCTGTTGTTTGGTGTTGGGTAGTAGCAGGTTCTGTTGTGTGGGGTTGGGTAGTAGCAGGTTCTGTTGTTTTGAATTGGGTAGTAGCAGGTTCTGTTGTTTGGGCATTGGTAGTAGCAGGTTCTGTTGTTTGGGCTTTGGTAGTTGCAGGTTCTGTTGTTTGGGCTTTGGTAGTAGCAGGTTCTGTTGTTTGGAATTGGGTAGTAGCAGGTTCTGTTGTTTGGGGTTGGGTAATAGCAGGTTCTGTTGTTTGGAATTGGGTAGTAGCAGGTTCTGTTGTTTGGAATTGGGTAGTAGCAGGTTCTGTTGTGTGGATTGGGTAGTAGCAGGTTCTGTTGTTCGGGATTGGGTAGTAGCAGGTTCTGTTGTTCGGAATTGGTTAGTAGCAGGTTCTGTTGTTTGGGGTTGGGTAATAGCAGGTTCTGTTGTTCGGGATTGGGTAGTAGCAGGTTCTGTTGTGTGGGATTGGGTAGTAGCAGGTTCTGTTGTTCGGGATTGGGTAGTAGCAGGTTCTGTTGTTCGGAATTGTGTAGTAGCAGGTTCTGTTGTTTGGGGTTGGGTAATAGCAGGTTCTGTTGTTTGGAATTGGGTAGTAGCAGGTTCTGTTGTTTGGAATTGGGTAGTGGCAGGTTCTGTTGTGTGGGATTGGGTAGTAGCAGGTTCTGTTGTTTGGGATTGGGTAGTAGCAGGTTCTGTTGTTTGGAATTGGGTAGTAGCAGGTTCTGTTGTTTGGGGTTGGGTAATAGCAGGTTCTGTTGTTTGGAATTGGGTAGTAGCAGGTTCTGTTGTTTGGAATTGGGTAGTAGCAGGTTCTGTTGTGTGGGATTAGGTAGTAGCAGGTTCTGTTGTTTGGGATTGGGTAGTAGCAGGTTCTGTTGTTTGGGATTGGGTAGTAGCAGGTTCTGTTGTTTGGGGTTGGGTAGTAGCAGGTTCTGTTGTTTGGAATTGGGTAGTAGCAGGTTCTGTTGTTTGGAATTGGGTAGTAGCAGGTTCTGTTGCTTGGAATTGGGTAGTAGCAGGTTCTGTTGTTTGGGCTCGGGCAGTAGCAGGTTATGTTGTTTGGGCTCAGGTAATAGCAGGTTCTGTTGTTTGGAATTGGGTAGTAGCAGGTTCTGTTGTTTGGTGTTGGGTAGTAGCAGGTTCTGTTGTTTGGTGTCGGGTAGTAGCAGGTTCTGTTGTTTGGAATTGGGTAGTAGCAGGTTCTGTTGTTTGGGCTTGGGCAGTAGCAGGTTCTGTTGTTTGGTGTTGGGTAGTAGCAGGTTCTGTTGTTTGGGCTTTGGTGGTAGCAGGTTCTGTTGTTTGGTGTTGGGTAGTAGCAGGTTCTGTTGTTTGGGCTTTGGTAGAAGCAGGTTCTGTTGTTTGGGCTTTGGTAGTAGCAGGTTCTGTTGTGTGGGATTGGGTAGTAGCAGGTTCTGTTGTTTGGGATTGGGTAGTAGCAGGTTCTGTTGTTTGGAATTGGGTAGTAGCAGGTTCTGTTGTTTGGGGTTGGGTAATAGCAGGTTCTGTTGTTTGGAATTGGGTAGTAGCAGGTTCTGTTGTTTGGAATTGGGTAGTAGCAGGTTCTGTTGCTTGGAATTGGGTAGTAGCAGGTTCTGTTGTTTGGGCTTGGGCAGTATCAGGTTATGTTGTTTGGGCTCGGGTAATAGCAGGTTCTGTTGTTTGGAATTGTGTAGTAGCAGGTTCTGTTGTTTGGTGTTGGGTAGTAGCAGGTTCTGTTGTTTGGTGTTGGGTAGTAGCAGGTTCTGTTGTTTGGGCTTTGGTAGTAGCAGGTTCTGTTGTTTGGTGTTGGGTAGTAGCAGGTTATGTTGTTTGGTGTTGGGTAGTAGCAGGTTATGTTGTTTGGAGTTGGGTAGTAGCAGGTTCTGTTGTTTGGGCATGGGCAGTAGCAGGTTCTGTTGTTTGGTGTTGGGTAGTAGCAGGTTCTGTTGTTTGGGCTTTGGTAGTAGCAGGTTCTTTTTGGTGTTGGGTAGTAGCAGGTTATGTTGTGTGGGGTTGGGTAGTAGCAGGTTCTGTTGTTTGGAATTGGGTAGAAGCAGGTTCTGTTGTTTGGGCTTTGGTAGTAGCAGGTTCTGTTGTTTGGGCTTTGGTAGTAGCAGGTTCTGTTGTTTGGGCTTTGGTAGTAGCAGGTTCTGTTGTTTGGTGTTGGGTAGTAGCAGGTTCTGTTGTTTGGGTTTTGGTAGTAGCAGGTTCTGTTGTTTGGTGTTGGGTAGTAGCAGGTTCTGTTGTTTGGTGTTGGGTAGTAGCAGGTTCTGTTGTTTGGAATTGGGTAGTAGCAGGTTCTGTTGTTTGGGCTTGGGCAGTAGCAGGTTCTGTTGTTTGGTGTTGGGTAGTAGCAGGTTCTGTTGTTTGGGCTTTGGTAGCAGCAGGTTCTGTAGTTTGGTGTTGGGTAGTAGCAGGTTCTGTTGTGTGGGGTTGGGTAGTAGCAGGTTCTGTTGTTTGGAATTGGGTAGTAGCAGGTTCTGTTGTTTGGGCTTTGGTAGTAGCAGGTTCTGTTGTTTGGGCTTTGGTAGTAGCAGGTTCTGTTGTTTGGGCTTTGGTAGTAGCAGGTTCTGTTGTTTGGAATTGGGTAGTAGCAGGTTCTGTTGTTTGGGGTTGGGTAATAGCAGGTTCTGTTGTTTGGAATTGGGTAGTAGCAGGTTCTGTTGTTTGGAATTGGGTAGTAGCAGGTTCTGTTGTGTGGGATTGGGTAGTAGCAGGTTCTGTTGTTCGGGATTGGGTAGTAGCAGGTTCTGTTGTTCGGAATTGGTTAGTAGCAGGTTCTGTTGTTTGGGGTTGGGTAATAGCAGGTTATGTTGTTCGGGATTGGGTAGTAGCAGGTTCTGTTGTGTGGGATTGGGTAGTAGCAGGTTCTGTTGTTCGGGATTGGGTAGTAGCAGGTTCTGTTGTTCGGAATTGGGTAGTAGCAGGTTCTGTTGTTTGGGGTTGGGTAATAGCAGGTTCTGTTGTTTGGAATTGGGTAGTAGCAGGTTCTGTTGTTTGGAATTGGGTAGTAGCAGGTTCTGTTGTGTGGGATTGGGTAGTAGCAGGTTCTGTTGTTTGGGATTGGGTAGTAGCAGGTTCTGTTGTTTGGAATTGGGTAGTAGCAGGTTCTGTTGTTTGGGGTTGGGTAATAGCAGGTTCTGTTGTTTGGAATTGGGTAGTAGCAGGTTCTGTTGTTTGGAATTGGGTAGTAGCAGGTTCTGTTGTGTGGGATTGGGTAGTAGCAGGTTCTGTTGTTTGGGATTGGGTAGTAGCAGGTTCTGTTGTTTGGGATTGGGTAGTAGCAGGTTCTGTTGTTTGGGGTTGGGTAGTAGCAGGTTCTGTTGTTTGGAATTGGGTAGTAGCAGGTTCTGTTGTTTGGAATTGGGTAGTAGCAGGTTCTGTTGCTTGGAATTGGGTAGTAGCAGGTTCTGTTGTTTGGGCTCGGGCAGTAGCAGGTTATGTTGTTTGGGCTCAGGTAATAGCAGGTTCTGTTGTTTGGAATTGGGTAGTAGCAGGTTCTGTTGTTTGGTGTTGGGTAGTAGCAGGTTCTGTTGTTTGGTGTCGGGTAGTAGCAGGTTCTGTTGTTTGGAATTGGGTAGTAGCAGGTTCTGTTGTTTGGGCTTGGGCAGTAGCAGGTTCTGTTGTTTGGTGTTGGGTAGTAGCAGGTTCTGTTGTTTGGGCTTTGGTAGTAGCAGGTTCTGTTGTTTGGTGTTGGGTAGTAGCAGGTTCTGTTGTTTGGGCTTTGGTAGAAGCAGGTTCTGTTGTTTGGGCTTTGGTAGTAGCAGGTTCTGTTGTGTGGGATTGGGTAGTAGCAGGTTCTGTTGTTTGGGATTGGGTAGTAGCAGGTTCTGTTGTTTGTGGTTGGGTAATAGCAGGTTCTGTTGTTTGGAATTGGGTAGTAGCAGGTTCTGTTGTTGGAATTGGGTAGTAGCAGGTTCTGTTGCTTGGAATTGGGTAGTAGCAGGTTCTGTTGTTTGGGCTTGGGCAGTATCAGGTTATGTTGTTTGGGCTCGGGTAATAGCAGGTTCTGTTGTTTGGAATTGTGTAGTAGCAGGTTCTGTTGTTTGGTGTTGGGTAGTAGCAGGTTCTGTTGTTTGGTGTTGGGTAGTAGCAGGTTCTGTTGTTTGGAATTGGGTAGTAGCAGGTTCTGTTGTTTGGGGTTGGGTAATAGCAGGTTCTGTTGTTTGGAATTGGGTAGTAGCAGGTTCTGTTGTTTGGAATTGGGTAGTAGCAGGTTCTGTTGTGTGGGATTGGGTAGTAGCAGGTTCTGTTGTTTGGGATTGGGTAGTAGCAGGTTCTGTTGTTTGGGATTGGGTAGTAGCAGGTTCTGTTGTTTGGGGTTGGGTAGTAGCAGGTTCTGTTGTTTGGAATTGGGTAGTAGCAGGTTCTGTTGTTTGGAATTGGGTAGTAGCAGGTTCTGTTGCTTGGAATTGGGTAGTAGCAGGTTCTGTTGTTTGGGCTCGGGCAGTAGCAGGTTATGTTGTTTGGGCTCAGGTAATAGCAGGTTCTGTTGTTTGGAATTGGGTAGTAGCAGGTTCTGTTGTTTGGTGTTGGGTAGTAGCAGGTTCTGTTGTTTGGTGTCGGGTAGTAGCAGGTTCTGTTGTTTGGAATTGGGTAGTAGCAGGTTCTGTTGTTTGGGCTTGGGCAGTAGCAGGTTCTGTTGTTTGGTGTTGGGTAGTAGCAGGTTCTGTTGTTTGGGCTTTGGTAGTAGCAGGTTCTGTTGTTTGGTGTTGGGTAGTAGCAGGTTCTGTTGTTTGGGCTTTGGTAGAAGCAGGTTCTGTTGTTTGGGCTTTGGTAGTAGCAGGTTCTGTTGTGTGGGATTGGGTAGTAGCAGGTTCTGTTGTTTGGGATTGGGTAGTAGCAGGTTCTGTTGTTTGTGGTTGGGTAATAGCAGGTTCTGTTGTTTGGAATTGGGTAGTAGCAGGTTCTGTTGATGGAATTGGGTAGTAGCAGGTTCTGTTGCTTGGAATTGTTAGTAGCAGGTTCTGTTGTTTGGGCTTGGGCAGTATCAGGTTATGTTGTTTGGGCTCGGGTAATAGCAGGTTCTGTTGTTTGGAATTGTGTAGTAGCAGGTTCTGTTGTTTGGTGTTGGGTAGTAGCAGGTTCTGTTGTTTGGTGTTGGGTAGTAGCAGGTTCTGTTGTTTGGGCTTTGGTAGTAGCAGGTTCTGTTGTTTGGTGTTGGGTAGTAGCAGGTTATGTTGTTTGGTGTTGGGTAGTAGCAGGTTATGTTGTTTGGAGTTGGGTAGTAGCAGGTTCTGTTGTTTGGGCTTGGGCAGTAGCAGGTTCTGTTGTTTGGTGTTGGGTAGTAGCAGGTTGTGTTGTTTGGGCTTTGGTAGCAGCAGGTTCTGTAGTTTGGTGTTGGGTAGTAGCAGGTTCTGTTGTGTGGGGTTGGGTAGTAGCAGGTTCTGTTGTTTGGGCATTGGTAGTAGCAGGTTCTGTTGTTTGGGCTTTGGTAGTAGCAGGTTCTGTTGTTTGGGCTTTGGTAGTAGCAGGTTCTGTTGTTTGGAATTGGGTAGTAGCAGGTTCTGTTGTTTGGGGTTGGGTAATAGCAGGTTCTGTTGTTTGGAATTGGGTAGTAGCAGGTTCTGTTGTTTGGAATTGGGTAGTAGCAGGTTCTGTTGTGTGGGATTGGGTAGTAGCAGGTTCTGTTGTTCGGGATTGGGTAGTAGCAGGTTCTGTTGTTCGGAATTGGTTAGTAGCAGGTTCTGTTGTTTGGGGTTGGGTAATAGCAGGTTCTGTTGTTCGGGATTGGGTAGTAGCAGGTTCTGTTGTGTGGGATTGGGTAGTAGCAGGTTCTGTTGTTCGGGATTGGGTAGTAGCAGGTTCTGTTGTTCGGAATTGGGTAGTAGCAGGTTCTGTTGTTTGGGGTTGGGTAATAGCAGGTTCTGTTGTTTGGAATTGGGTAGTAGCAGGTTCTGTTGTTTGGAATTGGGTAGTAGCAGGTTCTGTTGTGTGGGATTGGGTAGTAGCAGGTTCTGTTGTTTGGGATTGGGTAGTAGCAGGTTCTGTTGTTTGGAATTGGGTAGTAGCAGGTTCTGTTGTTTGGGGTTGGGTAATAGCAGGTTCTGTTGTTTGGAATTGGGTAGTAGCAGGTTCTGTTGTTTGGAATTGGGTAGTAGCAGGTTCTGTTGTGTGGGATTGGGTAGTAGCAGGTTCTGTTGTTTGGGATTGGGTAGTAGCAGGTTCTGTTGTTTGGGATTGGGTAGTAGCAGGTTCTGTTGTTTGGGGTTGGGTAGTAGCAGGTTCTGTTGTTTGGAATTGGGTAGTAGCAGGTTCTGTTGTTTGGAATTGGGTAGTAGCAGGTTCTGTTGCTTGGAATTGGGTAGTAGCAGGTTCTGTTGTTTGGGCTCGGGCAGTAGCAGGTTATGTTGTTTGGGCTCAGGTAATAGCAGGTTCTGTTGTTTGGAATTGGGTAGTAGCAGGTTCTGTTGTTTGGTGTTGGGTAGTAGCAGGTTCTGTTGTTTGGTGTCGGGTAGTAGCAGGTTCTGTTGTTTGGAATTGGGTAGTAGCAGGTTCTGTTGTTTGGGCTTGGGCAGTAGCAGGTTCTGTTGTTTGGTGTTGGGTAGTAGCAGGTTCTGTTGTTTGGGCTTTGGTAGTAGCAGGTTCTGTTGTTTGGTGTTGGGTAGTAGCAGGTTCTGTTGTTTGGGCTTTGGTAGAAGCAGGTTCTGTTGTTTGGGCTTTGGTAGTAGCAGGTTCTGTTGTGTGGGATTGGGTAGTAGCAGGTTCTGTTGTTTGGGATTGGGTAGTAGCAGGTTCTGTTGTTTGGAATTGGGTAGTAGCAGGTTCTGTTGTTTGGGGTTGGGTAATAGCAGGTTCTGTTGTTTGGAATTGGGTAGTAGCAGGTTCTGTTGTTTGGAATTGGGTAGTAGCAGGTTCTGTTGCTTGGAATTGGGTAGTAGCAGGTTCTGTTGTTTGGGCTTGGGCAGTATCAGGTTATGTTGTTTGGGCTCGGGTAATAGCAGGTTCTGTTGTTTGGAATTGTGTAGTAGCAGGTTCTGTTGTTTGGTGTTGGGTAGTAGCAGGTTCTGTTGTTTGGTGTTGGGTAGTAGCAGGTTCTGTTGTTTGGGCTTTGGTAGTAGCAGGTTCTGTTGTTTGGTGTTGGGTAGTAGCAGGTTATGTTGTTTGGTGTTGGGTAGTAGCAGGTTATGTTGTTTGGAGTTGGGTAGTAGCAGGTTCTGTTGTTTGGGCATGGGCAGTAGCAGGTTCTGTTGTTTGGTGTTGGGTAGTAGCAGGTTCTGTTGTTTGGGCTTTGGTAGTAGCAGGTTCTTTTTGGTGTTGGGTAGTAGCAGGTTCTGTTGTGTGGGGTTGGGTAGTAGCAGGTTCTGTTGTGTTGGGAGCAGGCGTGTTGGGCTAGGAGTAGCAGGTTCTGTTGTTTGGGCTTTGGTAGTAGCAGGTTCTGTTGTTTGGGCTTTGGTAGTAGCAGGTTCTGTTGTTTGGTGTTGGGTAGTAGCAGGTTCTGTTGTTTGGGTTTTGGTAGTAGCAGGTTCTGTTGTTTGGTGTTGGGTAGTAGCAGGTTCTGTTGTTTGGTGTTGGGTAGTAGCAGGTTCTGTTGTTTGGAATTGGGTAGTAGCAGGTTCTGTTGTTTGGGCTTGGGCAGTAGCAGGTTCTGTTGTTTGGTGTTGGGTAGTAGCAGGTTCTGTTGTTTGGGCTTTGGTAGCAGCAGGTTCTGTTGTTTGGTGTTGGGTAGTAGCAGGTTCTGTTGTGTGGGGTTGGGTAGTAGCAGGTTCTGTTGTTTGGAATTGGGTAGTAGCAGGTTCTGTTGTTTGGGCTTTGGTAGTAGCAGGTTCTGTTGTTTGGGCTTTGGTAGTAGCAGGTTCTGTTGTTTGGGCTTTGGTAGTAGCAGGTTCTGTTGTTTGGAATTGGGTAGTAGCAGGTTCTGTTGTTTGGGGTTGGGTAATAGCAGGTTCTGTTGTTTGGAATTGGGTAGTAGCAGGTTCTGTTGTTTGGAATTGGGTAGTAGCAGGTTCTGTTGTGTGGGATTGGGTAGTAGCAGGTTCTGTTGTTCGGGATTGGGTAGTAGCAGGTTCTGTTGTTCGGAATTGGTTAGTAGCAGGTTCTGTTGTTTGGGGTTGGGTAATAGCAGGTTCTGTTGTTCGGGATTGGGTAGTAGCAGGTTCTGTTGTGTGGGATTGGGTAGTAGCAGGTTCTGTTGTTCGGGATTGGGTAGTAGCAGGTTCTGTTGTTCGGAATTGGGTAGTAGCAGGTTCTGTTGTTTGGGGTTGGGTAATAGCAGGTTCTGTTGTTTGGAATTGGGTAGTAGCAGGTTCTGTTGTTTGGAATTGGGTAGTAGCAGGTTCTGTTGTGTGGGATTGGGTAGTAGCAGGTTCTGTTGTTTGGGATTGGGTAGTAGCAGGTTCTGTTGTTTGGAATTGGGTAGTAGCAGGTTCTGTTGTTTGGGGTTGGGTAATAGCAGGTTCTGTTGTTTGGAATTGGGTAGTAGCAGGTTCTGTTGTTTGGAATTGGGTAGTAGCAGGTTCTGTTGTGTGGGATTGGGTAGTAGCAGGTTCTGTTGTTTGGGATTGGGTAGTAGCAGGTTCTGTTGTTTGGGATTGGGTAGTAGCAGGTTCTGTTGTTTGGGGTTGGGTAGTAGCAGGTTCTGTTGTTTGGAATTGGGTAGTAGCAGGTTCTGTTGTTTGGAATTGGGTAGTAGCAGGTTCTGTTGCTTGGAATTGGGTAGTAGCAGGTTCTGTTGTTTGGGCTCGGGCAGTAGCAGGTTATGTTGTTTGGGCTCAGGTAATAGCAGGTTCTGTTGTTTGGAATTGGGTAGTAGCAGGTTCTGTTGTTTGGTGTTGGGTAGTAGCAGGTTCTGTTGTTTGGTGTCGGGTAGTAGCAGGTTCTGTTGTTTGGAATTGGGTAGTAGCAGGTTCTGTTGTTTGGGCTTGGGCAGTAGCAGGTTCTGTTGTTTGGTGTTGGGTAGTAGCAGGTTCTGTTGTTTGGGCTTTGGTAGTAGCAGGTTCTGTTGTTTGGTGTTGGGTAGTAGCAGGTTCTGTTGTTTGGGCTTTGGTAGAAGCAGGTTCTGTTGTTTGGGCTTTGGTAGTAGCAGGTTCTGTTGATTGGAATTGGGTAGTAGCAGGTTCTGTTGTTTGGAATTGGGTAGTAGCAGGTTCTGTTGTGTGGGATTGGGTAGTCGCAGGTTCTGTTGTTTGGGATTGGGTAGTAGCAGGTTCTGTTTGGAATTGGGTAGTAGCAGGTTCTGTTGTTTGAGGTTGGGTAATAGCAGGTTCTGTTGTTTGGAATTGGGTAGTAGCAGGTTCTGTTGTTTGGAATTGGGTAGTAGCAGGTTCTGTTGCTTGGAATTGGGTAGTAGCAGGTTCTGTTGTTTGGGCTCGGGTGGATAGCAGGTTCTGTTGTTTGGGTTGGGGGTAGTAGCAGGTTCTGTTGTTTGGTGTTGGGTAGTAGCAGGTTCTGTTGTTTGGAATTGGGTAGTAGCAGGTTCTGTTGTTTGGAATTGGGTAGTAGCAGGTTCTGTTGTGTGGGATTGGGTAGTAGCAGGTTCTGTTGTTTGGGATTGGGTAGTAGCAGGTTCTGTTGTTTGGGATTGGGTAGTAGCAGGTTCTGTTGTTTGGGGTTGGGTAATAGCAGGTTCTGTTGTTTGGAATTGGGTAGTAGCAGGTTCTGTTGTTTGGAATTGGGTAGTAGCAGGTTCTGTTGCTTGGAATTGGGTAGTAGCAGGTTCTGTTGTTTGGGCTTGGGCAGTAGCAGGTTATGTTGTTTGGGCTCAGGTAATAGCAGGTTCTGTTGTTTGGAATTGGGTAGTAGCAGGTTCTGTTGTTTGGTGTTGGGTAGTAGCAGGTTCTGTTGTTTCGTGTTGGGTAGTAGCAGGTTCTGTTGTTTGGGCTTGGGTAGTAGCAGGTTCTGTTGTTTGGTGCTTGGGCAGTAGCAGGTTCTGTTGTTTGGTGTTGGGTAGTAGCAGGTTCTGTTGTTTGGAGCTTGGGTAGTAGCAGGTTCTGTTGTTTGGGCATGGGCAGTAGCAGGTGCTGTTGTTTGGGCTTTGGTAGTAGCAGGTTCTGTTGTTTGGTGTTGGGTAGTAGCAGGTTCTGTTGTGTGGGGTTGGGTAGTAGCAGGTTCTGTTGTTTGGAATTGGGTAGTAGCAGGTTCTGTTGTTTGGGCTTTAGTAGCAGGTTCTGTTGTTTGGAATTGGGTAGTAGCAGGTTCTGTTGTTTGGGCATGGGCAGTAGCAGGTTCTGTTGTTTGGTGTTGGGTAGTAGCAGGTTCTGTTGTTTGGGCTTTGGTAGTAGCAGGTTCTGTTGTTTGGTGTTGGGTAGTAGCAGGTTCTGTTGTGTGGGGTTGGGTAGTAGCAGGTTCTGTTGTTTGGAATTGGGTAGAAGCAGGTTCTGTTGTTTGGGCTTTGGTAGTAGCAGGTTCTGTTGTTTGGGCTTTGGTAGTAGCAGGTTCTGTTGTTTGGGCTTTGGTAGTAGCAGGTTCTGTTGTTTGGTGTTGGGTAGTAGCAGGTTCTGTTGTTTGGGTTTTGGTAGTAGCAGGTTCTGTTGTTTGGTGTTGGGTAGTAGCAGGTTCTGTTGTTTGGTGTTGGGTAGTAGCAGGTTCTGTTGTTTGGAATTGGGTAGTAGCAGGTTCTGTTGTTTGGGCTTGGGCAGTAGCAGGTTCTGTTGTTTGGTGTTGGGTAGTAGCAGGTTCTGTTGTTTGGGCTTTGGTAGCAGCAGGTTCTGTTGTTTGGTGCTTGGGCAGTAGCAGGTTCTGTTGTTTGGTGTTGGGTAGTAGCAGGTTCTGTTGTTTGGGCTTTGGTAGCAGCAGGTTCTGTTGTTTGGTGTTGGGTAGTAGCAGGTTCTGTTGTGTGGGGTTGGGTAGTAGCAGGTTCTGTTGTTTGGGATTGGGTAGTAGCAGGTTCTGTTGTTTGGGCTTTGGTAGTAGCAGGTTCTGTTGTTTGGGCTTTGGTAGTAGCAGGTTCTGTTGTTTGGAATTGGGTAGTAGCAGGTTCTGTTGTTTGGGGTTGGGTAATAGCAGGTTCTGTTGTTTGGAATTGGGTAGTAGCAGGTTCTGTTGTTTGGAATTGGGTAGTAGCAGGTTCTGTTGTGTGGGATTGGGTAGTAGCAGGTTCTGTTGTTCGGGATTGGGTAGTAGCAGGTTCTGTTGTTCGGAATTGGTTAGTAGCAGGTTCTGTTGTTTGGGGTTGGGTAATAGCAGGTTCTGTTGTTCGGGATTGGGTAGTAGCAGGTTCTGTTGTGTGGGATTGGGTAGTAGCAGGTTCTGTTGTTCGGGATTGGGTAGTAGCAGGTTCTGTTGTTCGCAATTGGGTAGTAGCAGGTTCTGTTGTTTGGGGTTGGGTAATAGCAGGTTCTGTTGTTTGGAATTGGGTAGTAGCAGGTTCTGTTGTTTGGAATTGGGTAGTAGCAGGTTCTGTTGTGTGGGATTGGGTAGTAGCAGGTTCTGTTGTTTGGGATTGGGTAGTAGCAGGTTCTGTTGTTTGGAATTGGGTAGTAGCAGGTTCTGTTGTTTGGGGTTGGGTAATAGCAGGTTCTGTTGTTTGGAATTGGGTAGTAGCAGGTTCTGTTGTTTGGAATTGGGTAGTAGCAGGTTCTGTTGTGTGGGATTGGGTAGTAGCAGGTTCTGTTGTTTGGGATTGGGTAGTAGCAGGTTCTGTTGTTTGGGATTGGGTAGTAGCAGGTTCTGTTGTTTGGGGTTGGGTAGTAGCAGGTTCTGTTGTTTGGAATTGGGTAGTAGCAGGTTCTGTTGTTTGGAATTGGGTAGTAGCAGGTTCTGTTGCTTGGAATTGGGTAGTAGCAGGTTCTGTTGTTTGGGCTCGGGCAGTAGCAGGTTATGTTGTTTGGGCTCAGGTAATAGCAGGTTCTGTTGTTTGGAATTGGGTAGTAGCAGGTTCTGTTGTTTGGTGTTGGGTAGTAGCAGGTTCTGTTGTTTGGTGTCGGGTAGTAGCAGGTTCTGTTGTTTGGAATTGGGTAGTAGCAGGTTCTGTTGTTTGGGCTTGGGCAGTAGCAGGTTCTGTTGTTTGGTGTTGGGTAGTAGCAGGTTCTGTTGTTTGGGCTTTGGTAGTAGCAGGTTCTGTTGTTTGGTGTTGGGTAGTAGCAGGTTCTGTTGTTTGGGCTTTGGTAGAAGCAGGTTCTGTTGTTTGGGCTTTGGTAGTAGCAGGTTCTGTTGTTTGGGCTTTGGTAGTAGCAGGTTCTGTTGTTTGGTGTTGGGTAGTAGCAGGTTCTGTTGTTTGGTGTTGGGTAGTAGCAGGTTCTGTTGTTTGGAATTGGGTAGTAGCAGGTTCTGTTGTTTGGGCTTTGGTAGTAGCAGGTTCTGTTGTGTGGGATTGGGAAGTAGCAGGTTATGTTGTTTGGAATTGGGTAGTAGCAGGTTCTGTTGTTTGGGGTTGGGTAATAGCAGGTTCTGTTGATTGGAATTGGGTAGTAGCAGGTTCTGTTGTTTGGAATTGGGTAGTAGCAGGTTCTGTTGTGTGGGATTGGGTAGTCGCAGGTTCTGTTGTTTGGGATTGGGTAGTAGCAGGTTCTGTTTGGAATTGGGTAGTAGCAGGTTCTGTTGTTTGGGGTTGGGTAATAGCAGGTTCTGTTGTTTGGAATTGGGTAGTAGCAGGTTCTGTTGTTTGGAATTGGGTAGTAGCAGGTTCTGTTGCTTGGAATTGGGTAGTAGCAGGTTCTGTTGTTTGGAATTGGGTAGTAGCAGGTTCTGTTGTTTGGGCTTGGGCAGTAGCAGGTTCTGTTGTTTGGTGTTGGGTAGTAGCAGGTTCTGTTGTTTGGGCTTGGGTAGTAGCAGGTTCTGTTGTTTGGGCTTTGGTAGTAGCAGGTTCTGTTGTTTGGTGTTGGGTAGTAGCAGGTTCTGTTGTGTGGGGTTGGGTAGTAGCAGGTTCTGTTGTTTGGAATTGGGTAGTAGCAGGTTCTGTTGTTTGGGCTTTGGTAGTAGCAGGTTCTGTTGTTTGGGCTTTGGTAGTAGCAGGTTCTGTTGTTTGGGCTTTGGTAGTAGCAGGTTCTGTTGTTTGGTGTTGGGTAGTAGCAGGTTCTGTTGTTTGGGCTTTGGTAGTAGCAGGTTCTGTTGTTTGGTGTTGGGTAGTAGCAGGTTCTGTTGTTTGGTGTTGGGTAGTAGCAGGTTCTGTTGTTTGGAATTGGGTAGTAGCAGGACCTGTTGTTTGGGCTTGGGCAGTAGCAGGTTCTGTTGTTTGGTGTTGGGTAGTAGCAGGTTCTGTTGTTTGGGCTTTGGTAGTAGCAGGTTCTGTTGTTTGGTGTTGGGTAGTAGCAGGTTCTGTTGTGTGGGGTTGGGTAGTAGCAGGTTCTGTTGTTTGGAATTGGGTAGTAGCAGGTTCTGTTGTTTGGGCTTTGGTAGTAGCAGGTTCTGTTGTTTGGGCTTTGGTAGTAGCAGGTTCTGTTGTTTGGTGTTGGGCAGTAGCAGGTTCTGTTGTTTGGTGTTGGGCAGTAGCAGGTTCTGTTGTTTGGTGTTGGGTAGTAGCAGGTTCTGTTGTTTGGGGTTGGGTAGTAGCAGGTTCTGTTGTGTGGGGTTGGGTAGTAGCAGGTTCTGTTGTTTGGGGTTGGGTAGTAGCAGGTTCTGTTGTTTGGGGTTGGGTAGTAGCAGGTTCTGTTGTGTGGGGTTGGGCAGTAGCAGGTTCTGTTTGGTATTGGGTAGTAGCAGGTTCTGTTGTGTGGGGTTGGGTAGTAGCAGGTTCTGTTGTGTGGGGTTGGGTAGTAGCAGGTTCTGTTGTTTGGGGTTGGGTAGTAGCAGGTTCTGTTGCTTGGAATTGGGTAGTAGCAGGTTCTGTTGTTTGGGCTTGGGCAGTAGCAGGTTCTGTTGTTTGGTGTTGGGTAGTAGCAGGTTCTGTTGTTTGGGCTTTGGTAGTAGCAGGTTCTGTTGTTTGGTGTTGGGTAGTAGCAGGTTCTGTTGTTTGGGCTTTGGTAGAAGCAGGTTCTGTTGTTTGGGCTTTGGTAGTAGCAGGTTCTGTTGTTTGGGCTTTGGTAGTAGCAGGTTCTGTTGTTTGGTGTTGGGTAGTAGCAGGTTCTGTTGTTTGGTGTTGGGTAGTAGCAGGTTCTGTTGTTTGGAATTGGGTAGTAGCAGGTTCTGTTGTTTGGGCTTTGGCAGTAGCAGGTTCTGTTGTTTGGGATTGGGTAGTAGCAGGTTCTGTTGTTTGGAATTGGGTAGTAGCAGGTTCTGTTGTTTGGGGTTGGGTAATAGCAGGTTCTGTTGATTGGAATTGGGTAGTAGCAGGTTCTGTTGTTTGGAATTGGGTAGTAGCAGGTTCTGTTGTGTGGGATTGGGTAGTCGCAGGTTCTGTTGTTTGGGATTGGGTAGTAGCAGGTTCTGTTTGGAATTGGGTAGTAGCAGGTTCTGTTGTTTGGGGTTGGGTAATAGCAGGTTCTGTTGTTTGGAATTGGGTAGTAGCAGGTTCTGTTGTTTGGAATTGGGTAGTAGCAGGTTCTGTTGCTTGGAATTGGGTAGTAGCAGGTTCTGTTGCTTGGAATTGGGTAGTAGCAGGTTCTGTTGTTTGGAATTGGGTAGTAGCAGGTTCTGTTGTTTGGGCTTGGGCAGTAGCAGGTTCTGTTGTTTGGTGTTGGGTAGTAGCAGGTTCTGTTGTTTGGGCTTTGGTAGTAGCAGGTTCTGTTGTTTGGTGTTGGGTAGTAGCAGGTTCTGTTGTGTGGGGTTGGGTAGTAGCAGGTTCTGTTGTTTGGAATTGGGTAGTAGCAGGTTCTGTTGTTTGGGCTTTGGTAGTAGCAGGTTCTGTTGTTTGGGCTTTGGTAGTAGCAGGTTCTGTTGTTTGGGCTTTGGTAGTAGCAGGTTCTGTTGTTTGGTGTTGGGTAGTAGCAGGTTCTGTTGTTTGGGCTTTGGTAGTAGCAGGTTTTGTTGTTTGGTGTTGGGTAGTAGCAGGTTCTGTTGTTTGGTGTTGGGTAGTAGCAGGTTCTGTTGTTTGGAATTGGGTAGTAGCAGGACCTGTTGTTTGGGCTTGGGCAGTAGCAGGTTCTGTTGTTTGGTGTTGGGTAGTAGCAGGTTCTGTTGTTTGGGCTTTGGTAGTAGCAGGTTCTGTTGTTTGGTGTTGGGTAGTAGCAGGTTCTGTTGTGTGGGGTTGGGTTGGGTAGTAGCAGGTTCTGTTGTTTGGAATTGGGTAGTAGCAGGTTCTGTTGTTTGGGCTTTGGTAGTAGCAGGTTCTGTTGTTTGGGCTTTGGTAGTAGCAGGTTCTGTTGTTTGGTGTTGGGCAGTAGCAGGTTCTGTTGTTTGGTGTTGGGCAGTAGCAGGTTCTGTTGTTTGGTGTTGGGTAGTAGCAGGTTCTGTTGTTTGGGGTTGGGTAGTGGCAGGTTCTGTTGTGTGGGGTTGGGTAGTAGCAGGTTCTGTTGTTTGGGGTTGGGTAGTAGCAGGTTCTGTTGTTTGGGGTTGGGTAGTAGCAGGTTCTGTTGTGTGGGGTTGGGCAGTAGCAGGTTCTGTTTGGTATTGGGTAGTAGCAGGTTCTGTTGTGTGGGGTTGGGTAGTAGCAGGTTCTGTTGTGTGGGGTTGGGTAGTAGCAGGTTCTGTTGTTTGGGGTTGGGTAGTAGCAGGTTCTGTTGTTTGGGGTTGGGGAGTAGCAGGTTCTGTTGTTTGGGATTGGGTAGTAGCAGGTTCTGTTTGGGGTTGGGTAGAAGCAGGTTCTGTTTGGTGTTGGGTAGAAGCAGGTTCTGTTGTTTGGGATTGGGTAGTAGCAGGTTCTGTTTGGTGTTGGGTAGAAGCAGGTTCTGTTGTTTGGGGTTGGGTAGTAGCAGGTTCTGTTGTTTGGAATTGGGTAGTAGCAGGTTCTGTTGTTTGGCGTTGGGTAGTAGCAGTTTCTCTTTGCTATTGGGTAGTAGCAGGTTCTGTTTTTTGGGGTTGGGTAGTAGCAGGTTCTGTTGTTTGGAATTGGGTAGTAGCAGGTTCTGTTGTTTGGGGTTGGGTAGTAGCAGGTTCTGTTTGGTATTGGGTTGTAGCAGGTTCTGTTTGGTGTTGGGTAGAAGCAGGTTCTGTTTGGTGTTGGGTAGAAGCAGGTTCTGTTGTTTGGTGTTGGGTAGTAGCAGGTTCTGTTGTGTGGGGTTGGGTAGCAGCAGGTTCTGTTGTTTGGGGTTGGGTAGTAGCAGGTTCTGTTGTTTGGAATTGGGTAGTAGCAGGTTCTGTTGTTTGGGCTTGGGTAGTAGCAGGTTCTGTTGTTTGGAATTGGGTAGTAGCAGGTTCTGTTGTTTGGGGTTGGGTAGTAGCAGGTTCTGTTGTTTGGAATTGGGTAGTAGCAGGTTCTGTTGTTTGGAATTGGGTAGTAGCAGGTTCTGTTGTGTGGGATTGGGTAGTAGCAGGTTCTGTTGTTTGGAATTGGGTAGTAGCAGGTTCTGTTGTGTGGGGTTGGGTAGTAGCAGTTTCTGTTGTTTGGAATTGGGTAGTAGCAGGTTCTGTTGTTTGGGGTTGGGTAATAGCAGGTTCTGTTGTTTGGAATTGGGTAGTAGCAGGTTCTGTTGTTTGGAATTGGGTAGTAGCAGGTTCTGTTGCTTGGAATTGGGTAGTAGCAGGTTCTGTTGTTTGGGCTTGGGCAGTAGCAGGTTATGTTGTTTGGGCTCGGGTAGTAGCAGGTTCTGTTGTTTGGAATTGGGTAGTAGCAGGTTCTGTTGTTTGGTGTTGGGTAGTAGCAGGTTCTGTTGTTTGGGCTTTGGTAGTAGCAGGTTCTGTTGTTTGGGCTTTGGTAGTAGCAGGTTCTGTTGTTTGGTGTTGGGTAGTAGCAGGTTCTGTTGTTTGGTGTTGGGTAGTAGCAGGTTCTGTTGTTTGGAATTGGGTAGTAGCAGGTTCTGTTGTTTGGGCTTTGGTAGTAGCAGGTTCTGTTGTTTGGGCTTTGGTAGTAGCAGGTTCTGTTGTTTGGTGTTGGGTAGTAGCAGGTTCTGTTGTTTGGTGTTGGGTAGTAGCAGGTTCTGTTGTTTGTAATTGGGTAGTATCAGGTTCTGTTGTGTGGGATTGGGTAGTAGCAGGTTCTGTTGTTTGGGCTTGGGCAGTAGCAGGTTCTGTTGTTTGGTGTTGGGTAGTAGCAGGTTCTGTTGTTTGGGCTTTGGTAGTAGCAGGTTCTGTTGTTTGGTGTTGGGTAGTAGCAGGTTCTGTTGTGTGGGGTTGGGTAGTAGCAGGTTCTGTTGTTTGGAATTGGGTAGTAGCAGGTTCTGTTGTTTGGGGTTGGGCAGTAGCAGGTTCTGTTTGGTATTGGGTAGTAGCAGGTTCTGTTGTGTGGGGTTGGGTAGTAGCAGGTTCTGTTGTGTGGGGTTGGGTAGTAGCAGGTTCTGTTGTGTGGGGTTGGGTAGTAGCAGGTTCTGTTGTTTGGGATTGGGTAGTAGCAGGTTCTGTTGTTTGGTGTTGGGTAGTAGCAGGTTCTGTTGTTTGGAATTGGGTAGTAGCAGGACCTGTTGTTTGGGCTTGGGCAGTAGCAGGTTCTGTTGTTTGGTGTTGGGTAGTAGCAGGTTCTGTTGTTTGGGCTTTGGTAGTAGCAGGTTCTGTTGTTTGGTGTTGGGTAGTAGCAGGTTCTGTTGTGTGGGGTTGGGTAGTAGCAGGTTCTGTTGTTTGGAATTGGGTAGTAGCAGGTTCTGTTGTTTGGGCTTTGGTAGTAGCAGGTTCTGTTGTTTGGGCTTTGGTAGTAGCAGGTTCTGTTGTTTGGTGTTGGGCAGTAGCAGGTTCTGTTGTTTGGTGTTGGGCAGTAGCAGGTTCTGTTGTTTGGTGTTGGGTAGTAGCAGGTTCTGTTGTTTGGGGTTGGGTAGTAGCAGGTTCTGTTGTGTGGGGTTGGGTAGTAGCAGGTTCTGTTGTTTGGGGTTGGGTAGTAGCAGGTTCTGTTGTTTGGGGTTGGGTAGTAGCAGGTTCTGTTGTGTGGGGTTGGGCAGTAGCAGGTTCTGTTTGGTATTGGGTAGTAGCAGGTTCTGTTGTGTGGGGTTGGGTAGTAGCAGGTTCTGTTGTGTGGGGTTGGGTAGTAGCAGGTTCTGTTGTTTGGGGTTGGGTAGTAGCAGGTTCTGTTGCTTGGAATTGGGTAGTAGCAGGTTCTGTTGTTTGGGCTTGGGCAGTAGCAGGTTCTGTTGTTTGGTGTTGGGTAGTAGCAGGTTCTGTTGTTTGGGCTTTGGTAGTAGCAGGTTCTGTTGTTTGGTGTTGGGTAGTAGCAGGTTCTGTTGTTTGGGCTTTGGTAGAAGCAGGTTCTGTTGTTTGGGCTTTGGTAGTAGCAGGTTCTGTTGTTTGGGCTTTGGTAGTAGCAGGTTCTGTTGTTTGGTGTTGGGTAGTAGCAGGTTCTGTTGTTTGGTGTTGGGTAGTAGCAGGTTCTGTTGTTTGGAATTGGGTAGTAGCAGGTTCTGTTGTTTGGGCTTTGGCAGTAGCAGGTTCTGTTGTTTGGGATTGGGTAGTAGCAGGTTCTGTTGTTTGGAATTGGGTAGTAGCAGGTTCTGTTGTTTGGGGTTGGGTAATAGCAGGTTCTGTTGATTGGAATTGGGTAGTAGCAGGTTCTGTTGTTTGGAATTGGGTAGTAGCAGGTTCTGTTGTGTGGGATTGGGTAGTCGCAGGTTCTGTTGTTTGGGATTGGGTAGTAGCAGGTTCTGTTTGGAATTGGGTAGTAGCAGGTTCTGTTGTTTGGAGTTGGGTAATAGCAGGTTCTGTTGTTTGGAATTGGGTAGTAGCAGGTTCTGTTGTTTGGAATTGGGTAGTAGCAGGTTCTGTTGCTTGGAATTGGGTAGTAGCAGGTTCTGTTGCTTGGAATTGGGTAGTAGCAGGTTCTGTTGTTTGGAATTGGGTAGTAGCAGGTTCTGTTGTTTGGGCTTGGGCAGTAGCAGGTTCTGTTGTTTGGTGTTGGGTAGTAGCAGGTTCTGTTGTTTGGGCTTTGGTAGTAGCAGGTTCTGTTGTTTGGTGTTGGGTAGTAGCAGGTTCTGTTGTGTGGGGTTGGGTAGTAGCAGGTTCTGTTGTTTGGAATTGGGTAGTAGCAGGTTCTGTTGTTTGGGCTTTGGTAGTAGCAGGTTCTGTTGTTTGGGCTTTGGTAGTAGCAGGTTCTGTTGTTTGGGCTTTGGTAGTAGCAGGTTCTGTTGTTTGGTGTTGGGTAGTAGCAGGTTCTGTTGTTTGGGCTTTGGTAGTAGCAGGTTCTGTTGTTTGGTGTTGGGTAGTAGCAGGTTCTGTTGTTTGGTGTTGGGTAGTAGCAGGTTCTGTTGTTTGGAATTGGGTAGTAGCAGGACCTGTTGTTTGGGCTTGGGCAGTAGCAGGTTCTGTTGTTTGGTGTTGGGTAGTAGCAGGTTCTGTTGTTTGGGCTTTGGTAGTAGCAGGTTCTGTTGTTTGGTGTTGGGTAGTAGCAGGTTCTGTTGTGTGGGGTTGGGTAGTAGCAGGTTCTGTTGTTTGGAATTGGGTAGTAGCAGGTTCTGTTGTTTGGGCTTTGGTAGTAGCAGGTTCTGTTGTTTGGGCTTTGGTAGTAGCAGGTTCTGTTGTTTGGTGTTGGGCAGTAGCAGGTTCTGTTGTTTGGTGTTGGGCAGTAGCAGGTTCTGTTGTTTGGTGTTGGGTAGTAGCAGGTTCTGTTGTTTGGGGTTGGGTAGTAGCAGGTTCTGTTGTGTGGGGTTGGGTAGTAGCAGGTTCTGTTGTTTGGGGTTGGGTAGTAGCAGGTTCTGTTGTTTGGGGTTGGGTAGTAGCAGGTTCTGTTGTGTGGGGTTGGGCAGTAGCAGGTATCTGTTTGGTATTGGGTAGTAGCAGGTTCTGTTGTGTGGGGTTGGGTAGTAGCAGGTTCTGTTGTGTGGGGTTGGGTAGTAGCAGGTTCTGTTGTTTGGGGTTGGGTAGTAGCAGGTTCTGTTGTTTGGGGTTGGGGAGTAGCAGGTTCTGTTGTTTGGGATTGGGTAGTAGCAGGTTCTGTTTGGGGTTGGGTAGAAGCAGGTTCTGTTTGGTGTTGGGTAGAAGCAGGTTCTGTTGTTTGGGATTGGGTAGTAGCAGGTTCTGTTTGGTGTTGGGTAGAAGCAGGTTCTGTTGTTTGGGGTTGGGTAGTAGCAGGTTCTGTTGTTTGGAATTGGGTAGTAGCAGGTTCTGTTGTTTGGCGTTGGGTAGTAGCAGTTTCTGTTTGGTATTGGGTAGTAGCAGGTTCTGTTTTTTGGGGTTGGGTAGTAGCAGGTTCTGTTGTTTGGAATTGGGTAGTAGCAGGTTCTGTTGTTTGGGGTTGGGTAGTAGCAGGTTCTGTTTGGTATTGGGTAGTAGCAGGTTCTGTTTGGTGTTGGGTAGAAGCAGGTTCTGTTTGGTGTTGGGTAGAAGCAGGTTCTGTTGTTTGGTGTTGGGTAGTAGCAGGTTCTGTTGTGTGGGGTTGGGTAGCAGCAGGTTCTGTTGTTTGGGGTTGGGTAGTAGCAGGTTCTGTTGTTTGGAATTGGGTAGTAGCAGGTTCTGTTGTTTGGGCTTGGGTAGTAGCAAGTTCTGTTGTTTGGAATTGGGTAGTAGCAGGTTCTGTTGTTTGGGGTTGGGTAGTAGCAGGTTCTTTTGTGTGGGATTGGGTAGTAGCAAGTTCTGTTGTTTGGAATTGGGTAGTAGCAGGTTCTGTTGTTTGGGGTTGGGTAGTAGCAGGTTCTGCTGTTTGGAATTGGGTAGTAGCAGGTTCTGTTGTTTGGAATTGGGTAGTAGCAGGTTCTGTTGTGTGGGATTGGGTAGTAGCAGGTTCTGTTGTTTGGAATTGGGTATTAGCAGGTTCTGTTGTGTGGGGTTGGGTAGTAGCAGGTTCTGTTGTTTGGAATTGGGTAGTAGCAGGTTCTGTTGTTTGGGGTTGGGTAATAGCAGGTTCTGTTGTTTGGAATTGGGTAGTAGCAGGTTCTGTTGTTTGGAATTGGGTAGTAGCAGGTTCTGTTGCTTGGAATTGGGTAGTAGCAGGTTCTGTTGTTTGGGCTTGGGCAGTAGCAGGTTATGTTGTTTGGGCTCGGGTAATAGCAGGTTCTGTTTTTTGGAATTGGGTAGTAGCAGGTTCTGTTGTTTGGTGTTGGGTAGTAGCAGGTTCTGTTGTTTGGGCTTTGGTAGTAGCAGGTTCTGTTGTTTGGGCTTTGGTAGTAGCAGGTTCTGTTGTTTGGTGTTGGGTAGTAGCAGGTTCTGTTGTTTGGTGTTGGGTAGTAGCAGGTTCTGTTGTTTGGAATTGGGTAGTAGCAGGTTCTGTTGTTTGGGCTTTGGTAGTAGCAGGTTCTGTTGTTTGGGCTTTGGTAATAGCAGGTTCTGTTGTTTGGTGTTGGGTAGTAGCAGGTTCTGTTGTTTGGTGTTGGGTAGTAGCAGGTTCTGTTGTTTGGAATTGGGTAGTAGCAGGTTCTGTTGTGTGGGATTGGGTAGTAGCAGGTTCTGTTGTTTGGGCTTGGGCAGTAGCAGGTTCTGTTGTTTGGTGTTGGGTAGTAGCAGGTTCTGTTGTTTGGGCTTTGGTAGTAGCAGGTTCTGTTGTTTGGTGTTGGGTAGTAGCAGGTTCTGTTGTGTGGGGTTGGGTAGTAGCAGGTTCTGTTGTTTGGAATTGGGTAGTAGCAGGTTCTGTTGTTTGGGGTTGGGCAGTAGCAGGTTCTGTTTGGTATTGGGTAGTAGCAGGTTCTGTTGTGTGGGGTTGGGTAGTAGCAGGTTCTGTTGTGTGGGGTTGGGTAGTAGCAGGTTCTGTTGTGTGGGGTTGGGTAGTAGCAGGTTCTGTTGTTTGGGATTGGGTAGTAGCAGGTTCTGTTTGGGCTTAGGTAGAAGCAGGTTCTGTTTGGTGTTGGGTAGAAGCAGGTTCTGTTGTTTGGGATTGGGTAGTAGCAGGTTCTGTTTGGTGTTGGGTAGAAGCAGGTTCTATTGTTTGGGGTTGGGTAGTAGCAGGTTCTGTTGTTTGGAATTGGGTAGTAGCAGGTTCTGTTGTTTGGGGTTGGGTAGTAGCAGGTTCTTTTTGGTATTGGGTAGTAGCAGGTTCTGTTGTTTGGTGTTGGGTAGTAGCAGGTTCTGTTGTTTGGAATTGGGTAGTAGCAGGTTCTGTTGTTTGGTGTTGGGTAGTAGCAGGTTCTGTTGTTTGGGCTTTGGTAGTAGCAGGTTCTGTTGTTTGGGCTTTGGTAGTAGCAGGTTCTTTTGTTTGGGCTTTGGTAGTAGCAGGTTCTGTTGTTTGGTGTTGGGTAGTAGCAGGTTCTGTTGTTTGGTGTTGGGTAGTAGCAGGTTCTGTTGTTTGGTGTTGGGTAGTAGCAGGTTCTGTTGTTTGGAATTGGGTAGTAGCAGGTTCTGTTGTTCGGGCTTTGGTAGTAGCAGGTTCTGTTGTTTGGTGTTGGGTAGTATCAGGTTCTGTTGTTTGCTGTTGGGTAGTAGCAGGTTCTGTTGTTTGGTGTTGGGTAGTAGCAGGTTCTGTTGTTTGGTGTTGGGTAGTAGCAGGTTCTGTTGTTTGGTGTTGGGTAGTAGCAGGTTCTGTTGTTTGGGCTTTGGTAGTAGCAGGTTCTGTTGTTTGGTGTTGGGTAGTAGCAGGTTCTGTTGTGTTGGGTTGGGTAGTAGCAGGTTCTGTTGTTTGGAATTGGGTAGTAGCAGGTTCTGTTGTTTGGGGTTGGGCAGTAGCAGGTTCTGTTTGGTATTGGGTAGTAGCAGGTTCTGTTGTGTATGGTTGGGTAGTAGCAGGTTCTGTTGTGTGGGGTTGGGTAGTAGCAGGTTCTGTTGTTTGGGGTTGGGTAGTAGCAGGTTCTGTTGTTTGGGGTTGGGTAGTAGCAGGTTCTGTTGTTTGGGGTTGGGTAGTAGCAGGTTCTGTTGTTTGGGATTGGGTAGTAGCAGGTTCTGTTTGGGCTTAGGCAGAAGCAGGTTCTGTTTGGTGTTGGGTAGAAGCAGGTTCTGTTGTTTGGGATTGGGTAGTAGCAGGTTCTGTTTGGTGTTGGGTAGAAGCAGGTTCTGTTGTTTGGGGTTGGGTAGTAGCAGGTTCTGTTGTTTGGAATTGGGTAGTAGCAGGTTCTGTTGTTTGGGGTTGGGTAGTAGCAGGTTCTGTTTGGTATTGGGTAGTATCAGGTTCTGTTGTTTGGGGTTGGGTAGTAGCAGGTTCTGTTGTTTGGAATTGGGTAGTAGCAGGTTCTGTTGTTTGGGGTTGGGTAGTAGCAGGTTCTGTTTGGTATTGGGTAGTAGCAGGTTCTGTTTGGTGTTGGGTAGAAGCAGGTTCTGTTGTTTGGGATTGGGTAGCAGCAGGTTCTGTTGTTTGGGGTTGGGTAGTAGCAGGTTCTGTTGTTTGGAATTGGGTAGTAGCAGGTTCTGTTGTTTGGGCTTGGGTAGTAGCAAGTTATGTTGTTTGGAATTGGGTAGTAGCAGGTTCTGTTGTTTGGGATTGGGTAGTAGCAGGTTCTGTTGTGTGGGGTTGGGTAGCATCAGGTTCTGTTGTTTGGTGTTGGGTAGTAGCAGGTTCTGTTGTGTGGGGTTGGGTAGCAGCAGGTTCTGTTGTTTGGGGTTGGGTAGTAGCAGGTTCTGTTGTTTGGAATTGGGTAGTAGCAGGTTCTGTTGTTTGGGCTTGGGTAGTAGCAAGTTCTGTTGTTTGGGCTTTGGTAGTAGCAGGTTCTGTTGTTTGGGCTTTGGTAGTAGCAGGTTCTGTTGTTTGGTGTTGGGTAGTAGCAGGTTCTGTTGTTTGGTGTTGGGTAGTAGCAGGTTCTGTTGTTTGGAATTGGGTAGTAGCAGGTTCTGTTGTTTGGGCTTGGACAGTAGCAGGTTCTGTTGTTTGGGCTTTGGTAGTAGCAGGTTCTGTTGTTTGGGCTTTGGTAGTAGCAGGTTCTGTTGTTTGGTGTTGGGCAGTAGCAGGTTCTGTTGTTTGGTGTTGGGTAGTAGCAGGTTCTGTTGTTTGGGGTTGAGTAGTAGCAGGTTCTGTTGTGTGGTGGGTTGGGTAGTAGCAGGTTATGTTGTTTGGGGTTGGGTAGTAGCAGGTTCTGTTGTGTGGGGTTGGGTAGTAGCAGGTTCTGTTGTGTGGGGTTGGGTAGTAGCAGGTTCTGTTGTTTGGAATTGGGTAGTAGCAGGTTCTGTTGTTTGGAGTTAGGTATCAAGTCACTACTGTAGCAGAAGACATTTCAACTCACTACTGTAGCAGAACACATATCAACTCACTACTGCAGCAGAACACATATCAACTCACTACTGTAGCAGGACACATTTCAACTCACTACTGTAGCAGGACACATTTCAACTCACTACTGTAGCAGGACACATTTCAACTCACTACTGTAGCAGGACACATTTCAACTCACTACTGTAGCAGAACACATTTCAACTCACTACTGTAGCAGAACTACTATCAATTCACCACTATAGCAGAAGAAAGGGAGAGTCATGGCACAGTACTCATCTGTCCATCTGCCTGAATCTCCAAACCAAGCCGCAATGCAACAATCATTATTAATGATTAATCATTATCATTATTGGGTTAATTTCTGCTCCAGAACATGAAGGTGGAGTTGCTTCCGTCTGACCAGGTCGTGGCTCTGTACAGGGCGATCCAAGCGACCCTTTGAGATCCTTTTAAAATCAGTAATGATGTAAGACATGGGGAATAGTTTGTAAACGTCAGCAACATATTCCATTTGTTTTGTGTTAGCCGCAAACATTCGCTAATGTTAGCTAACAGTCTGAGATGTTGGTGTGTGCTGAACGCACTGTAAGTGTCTGTTTCAGGTCTAAATTGCCACCACAAATGATCATGTGACCATGTAAGTTTTCTATTACATGTAGTAGGAATAGCAGAGTCATTTGCAGTTTGATAGTTGCCGCTAAAATGCCCTAATCATTTAAAAAAAAACAGCTGCCGCAAACGGAAGCCTTGTTGAACTTACCTCTGGCAAAGCAAAGTCACGTAATAATAGTTATCAGCAAAACTGTATTTTCACAAAGCGACTTGTATATGAAGTGTTTGAATGTCTGAACATCTCTCTAACCCTACTAACAGATGATGACATCAGAGACATAGTCTTACAGCAGGTCAGCTCTGTCAGATCAGACATGTTCCCACTCAGACAACAGCAGGTTCTGCTTAGCACTCCATGATAATCACGTCTACCGTTGTGTCTGTGTGGTGTTTCCAGCTCCGTGAGGAACTGAAGAGACGATGGGTGCCAACAGACTTCACCATACTCCTGAAAGCCACTCAAGGGATCAGCCCCTGAGGGAGGGAGAAAAAATAGAAGATAACAGATCCATCCGTCCATTCATCCATCCAGCCATCATCCATCCATCCATCCATCCATCCATCCATCCATCATCCATCCTCCCTCCATCATTCATTCATCCATCCATCCACCCACCCATCCATCCATCTATCTATCATCATCCAGGCTATGCAGCAGCGTAGCCTAGTGGTTAATCCTATTGCAGCTGGTTGCCTTGCAATTGTATGTTGAATCAACATTTAAAAAAATGTACAGTAGCATTGGTTTCTTATTCCACTTGATTACAGTTGAATTACAAAGGATTTATATAAGTAGGCTAATAATTAACAACATGGTGATACAACAAATTCACCAGAGTTAGGACTGTGTTACTACACAGGTAGTAACTTCATGTAAAGTTTGATTATACAAAGGAAACGGTGGGCCTTGTCTTGTATTGTTTCCTAGGATTATAGTTGACTACTTTGGTCAAGTAGGAAATATGAAGGACTTTAAAATGAAGCTTTACACTTCAGATGAAGTTGCTGTTATGTGTTATAATGTGTAGTGATGCTGTAGTGACTGCATTAAGTACGTTGTTATTACAGAGAATATAGATTGTTCACGTTCTGCTGTCTAAATCTGTCTTAATATGATGCCATTCCAACAAATATATCCATTACCTGATTTAATTTACATAATCAACTTCTATCGTAGATCATTGTGTGAAACCATAATTAATGAAACACGTATATTTTACAATATTTACTTGAATTAGTTACTGGAAACTGTTTCACTAATCTCTTATTTTCAAATAATTGTTGAATATTTGTGTGAAGAGTCTTTATTGTAACATTACATATATAATTAATTAATTATTAACCTGTGCTTTCCTAATGCCTAACAATGTCTATGACAAGGCCATCTGGACAGTACATCTTCTTAGCTACTGCGTGTGGAGCTCTGTTCCAGAATGATCTATATCATGTGTAACCTCTGGACTATGAGATATTAGGGTGATTTAATAAAACTCATTTACGCACTTCCTTGTCAGAAATACATGTCTGGTTAAAAACATTTACATCCACGTGATGCACAGAAGGACATTAACAACAAACCACTGGTCTGTATAAAAAAACATTGTTTATTTGACACAACGCTGGTCACCATAATGACTGTGTTTACACAGGTAGACCAATTCTGATCTTTTTCCACTCATTTGTCATTTGACCAGTCAGATTTTTTCACATCAGATCTTTTTCAGAGCTGATCTGATTAAGAAAATGAGCAATTACTTAAAAAAAGATCAGAATTGGGGTGCCTGTGTAAACCCAGCCTATGAGACCTTCACATCATTGACAAGTAGCTCTGTACCGATTACAGTGTGTGTGTTTGTGTGTGCGTGTGTGTGCACATGGTGTGTGCATGTGAGCATGGATGCATGCATTTTGGCATGTTTGTGCGTGCGTTTGGTGTGTGTGTGTGTATGAGAGAAAGACAGACAGACAGACAGACAGACAGACAGACAGACAGACAGACAGACAGACAGACAGACAGACAGACAGACAGACAGACAGACAGACAGACAGACAGACAGACAGACAGACAGACAGACAGACAGACAGACAGAGAGTGAGAGAGAGTGAGAGAGAGAGAGACAGGAGACTTAGAAGAGAAAGTGAAGACTAAAGGGAAACACACTTTACTTTAAGAAGTCATAAAGTATTTCTATGACCCAGTGATCATGCACTATTTTATACAGTGCGATAAGAGACATTAAAATCCAATCATATTAAACATTACAGTAATGTCAATTGTTTATTGTAATGTGTTTGGGCCAACACTGGGTGGTGCAACAGGTCTTAAAATCACAGTGAGAGAGAGACACACAAAATCAGAATAGTAGCTTTGTAGTGCCACCCTGTGCTAACAGACGTGCTCCGAGGTGTCCCTTAGGTACAGACCTAGGATCATACAAAACTGACCCAAGATCAGCGTCTGAAAGCAACTTTACCCTGCTCTAATATACATAAGCCAATGCCTCTCACAGTATTACATACAGTATGTAGGGGCTCACCTCTATGAAGACATATACTGCAAGCCCTCTATCTGTGAGCTTTATCATGTACTTCTTCTGTACAAGAAGAAGGCTGAGCCACTCATGAGGAAAGGGCTTCAGGGTGGATAAGACCCTGATGACCATGTTTTATAGAGCGTTCATTGAATCCATTTTAACATTCAGTAGTGGTCTGTTGTTTTGGTAATCTAAACTTAAAGTGTAAGAACAGGCTGGGTAACACTGTTAAACTAAGTAGCAGGTGGCTTAGTGGTTGGAGCGTTGGGCCAGTAACCGAAAGGTTGCTGAATCGAATCCCCGAGCTGACAAGGTAAAAATATGTCGTTCTTCCCCTGAGCAAGGTAGTTAACCCACTGTTCCCCGGGCGCTGTGGATGTCGATTAAGACAGCCCCCCACACCTCTCTGATCCAGAGGGGTTTGGTTACATGCAGAAGACACATTTCAGTTGAATGCATTCATTTGAACAACTGACTAGATATCCCCCTTTCCCCTTAGCAGGATCATTGTTTACAAATGGACCTTTGTCACCTGTATCAGACGGGAGTCCTACGTAAGGTGCAATCCATTCTGAAGGACTCCCAGCATGCATCCCTTGTTTGATGAGTTAATCTTGTTTTCCTCAGAGTGCAGTTGCGGCTCCCCAAGTTCAAAAGGAATAGGTTGAAACTCTCCTTCATGCCAGCTGCTATCAGCTTTCTCTATCAGCTCCAGTAGTGCTGCTAGTTGTGTACATGTTGCTGTATTTATTGTTGTTTATACAACGGGTGGGTCTAATCGTGAATGCTGATTGGTTAAAACCGCAATCCAGCCGGAGTCTATTCCACAATTTACCAACGGCTAAATCTATGAAGCTAAAATACCTATTTACTAATGTGTTTTTACTACGTGCTGCAAAATGAATCTCCCCCCGGGATAATAAAGACTCTGCTCTACTCTATGTTTGCAGCAGTGCAGAAAGTTTTACAGTGTCACATTACTTGGCTGGAGTTGGTTACCATGGTTACTCCGACAGAGCAGGTGGAACACGGTCAGTTCCTTTAGGCGTTCTCCCAGTTCTCTAGGACTGCTTCTCCACCTGTGGGACATCTGTCTTTCAGGGGGCCGGATCTGACTTTTTTCCCCTCCTTTCTTGTTTTCAGAGAGTAGGAGATAGTACAGCAGCCATGTACGAGGTGGAACAGAACAGTTTGGCAGTTTGGAAGCTGTCATCAGAGCTCTCACTGCTCAACCATTTCTAACGCAGGAGAGGAGATACAGTGATCAGCCACACAGCCTGTCAGTGAGACTGAGGAACACTCCAGTCCTTCTCTTTATCTGGCTCATTGACATTGAATCTTAGTGCCGCTTTTGATACCATCGATCACCACATTCTTTTGGAGAGATTGGAAACCCAAATTGGTCTACATGGACAAGATCTGGCCTGGTTTAGATCTTATCTGTCGGAAAGATATCAGTTTGTCTCTGTGAATGGTTTGTCCTCTGACAAATCAATTGTAAATTTCGGTGTTCCTCAAGGTTCCGTTTTAGGACCACTATTGTTTTCACTATATATTTTACCTCTTGTGGATGTCATTCGAAAACAAAATGTTAAATTTCACTGCTATGCGGACGACACACAGCTGTACATTTCAATGAAACATGGTGAAGCCCCAAAATTGCCCTCGCTAGAAGCCTGTGTTTCAGACATAAAGAAGTGGATGGCTGCAAACTTTCTACTTTTAAACTCGGACAAAACAGAGATGCTTGTTCTAGGTCCCAAGAAACAAAGAAATCTTCTGTTGAATCTGACAATTAATCTGGATGGTTGTACAGTCGTCTCAAATAAAACTGTGAAGGACCTCGGCGTTACTCTGGACCCTGATCTCTCTTTTGAAGAACATATCAAGACTGTTTCAAGGACAGCTTTTTTCCATCTACGTAACATTGCAAAAATCAGAAACTTTCTGTCCAAAAATGACGCAGAAAAATTCATCCATGCTTTTGTTACTTCTAGGCTGGACTACTGCAATGCTCTACTTTCCGGCTACCCGGATAAAGCACTAAACAAACTTCAGTGAGTGCTAAATACGGCTGCTAGAATTCTGACTAGAACCAAAAAATTTGATCATATTACTCCAGTGCTAGCCTCCCTACACTGGCTTCCTGTTAAGGCAAGGGCTGATTTCAAGGTTTTACTGCTAACCTACAAAGCATTACATGGGCTTGCTCCTACCTATCTTTCCGATTTGGAGTGTGAAGGTGCCATGGCGGAGATCGTTGTGGGCTATACTCGGCCTTGTCTTCAGACGGTAAGTTGGTGGTTGGAGACATCCCTCTAGTGGTGTGGGGGCTGTGCTTTGGCAAAGTGGGTGGGGTTATATCCTGCATGTTTGGCCCTGTCCGGGGGTATCATCGGATGGGGCCACAGTGTCTTCTGATCCCTCCTGTCTCAGCCTCCAGTTTTTATGCTGCAGTAGTTTATGTGTCGGGGGGCTAGGGTCAGTCTGTTACATCTGGAGTATTTCTCTTGTCTTATCCGGTGTCCTGTGTGAATTTAAATATGCTCTCTCTAATTTCTCTTTCTCTCTTTCTGTCTTTCTCTCAGAGGACCTGAGCCCTAGGACCATGCCTCAGGAATACCTGGTATGATGACTCCTTGCTGTCCCCAGTCCACCTGGCCGTGCTGCTGCTCCAGTTTCAACTGTTCTGCCTGCGGCTATGGAACCCTGACCTGTTCACCGGACGTGCTTGTTGCACCCTCGACAACTACTATGATTATTATTATTTGACCATGCTGGTCATTTATGAACATTTTAACATCTTGACCATGTTCTGTTATAATATCCACCCTGCATAGCCAGAAGAGGACTGGCCACCCCTCATAGCCTGGTTCCTCTCTAGGTTTCTTCCTAGGTTTTTGGCCTTTCTAGGGAGTTTTTCCTAGGGAGTTTTTCCTAGCCAACGTGCTTCTTTCACATGCATTGCTTGCTGTTTGGGGTTTTAGGCTGGGTTTCTGTACAGCACTTTGAGATATCAGCTGATGTACGAAGGGCTATATAATTAATTTGATTTGATTTGATTTGATGAAACTTGTCCCTTATTTGAATAATGTCAGGGTTGGTAGGGAATGATATGCTTTCATGTTGGAGGTACAGTGTGGGAAAAAAGTATTTGATCCCCTGCTGATTTTGTACGTTTGCCCACTGACAAAGAAATGATCAGTCTATAATTTTAATGGTAGGTTTATTTGAACAGTGAGAGACAGAATAACAACAAAAAATCCAGAAAAACACATGTCAAAAATGTTATAAATTGATTTGCATTTTAATGAGGGAAATAGGTATTTGACCCCTCTGCAAAACATGACTTAGTACTTGGTGGCAAAACCCTTGTTGGCAATTACAGAGGTCAGACGGTTCTTGTAGTTGGCCGCCAGGTTTGCACACATCTCAGGAGGGATTTTGTCCCACTCCTCTTTGCAGATCTTCTCCAAGTCATTAAGGTTTCGAGGCTGACGTTTGGCAACTCGAACCTTCAGCTCCCTCCACAGATTTTCTATGCGATTAAGATCTGGAGACTGGCTAGGCCACTCCAGGACCTTAATGTGCTTCTTCTTGAGCCACTCCTTTGTTGCCTTGGCCGTGTGTTTTGGGTCATTGGCATGCTGGAATACCCATCCACGACCCATTTTCAATGCCCTGGCTGAAGGAAGGAGGTTCTCACCCAAGATTTGATGGTACATGGCCCCGTCCATCGTCCCTTTGATGCGGTGAAGTTGTCCTGTCCCCTTAGCAGAAAAACACCCCCAAAGCATAATGTTTCCACCTCCATGTTTGACGGTGGGGATGGTGTTCTTGGAGTCATAGGCAGCATTCCTCCTCCTCCAAACACGGCGAGTTGAGTTGATGCCAAAGAGCTCCATTTTGGTCTCATCTGACCACAACACTTTCACCCAGTTGTCCTCTGAATCATTCAGATGTTCATTGTCAAACTTCAGACGGGCATGTATATGTGCTTTCTTGAGCAGGGGGACCTTGCAGGATTTCAGTCCTTCACGGCGTAGTATGTTACCAATTGTTTTCTTGGTAACTATGGTCCCAGCTGCCTTGAGATCATTGACAAGATCCTCCCGTGTAGTTCTGGGCTGATTCCTTGTCGTTCTCATGATCATTGCAACTCCACGAGGTGAAATCTTGCATGGAGCCCCAGGCCGAGGGAGATTGACAGTTGTTTTGTGTTTCTTCCATTTGCGAATAATCACACCAACTGTTGTCACCTTCTCACCAAGCTGCTTGGCGATAGTCTTGTAGCCCATTCCAGCCTTGTGTAGGTCTACAATCTTGTCCCTGACATACTTGGAGAGCTCTTTGGTCTTGGCCATGGTGGAGAGTTTGTTATCTGATTGATTGATTGCTTCTGTGGACAGGTGTCTTTTATACAGGTAACAAGCTGAGATTAGGAGCACTCCCTTTAAGAGTGTGCTCCTAATCTCAGCTCGTTACCTGTGTAAAAGACACCTGGGAGCCAGAAATCTTTCTGATTGAGAGTGGGTCAAATACTTATTTTCCTCATTAAAATGCAAATCATTTTATAACATTTTTTACATGCGTTTTTCAGGATTTTTTTGTTGTTATTCTGTCTCTTACTGTTCAAATAAACCTACCATTAAAATTATAGACTGATCATTTCTTTGTCAGTGGGCAAACGTACAAAATCAGCAGGGGATCAAATGATTTTTTCCCTCACTGTAAGTAGAGTGTGAGAGGCAATGGCAGCAGTAAATCATTGAGGCAGTGGATATCTAAAGGGTGGTGTGTGTGAGTGTGCATGTGTGTGTGAAAGAGAGAGAGAGAGAAGAGAGCGTTCTGAAATAGTTCACAAAATGAGGGGCAATGGGAGTTGTTATGACACATGTAGGTTGAGGTGTGTATGTGTGTTTCTGTAGATGCTTGTGTGCCTGTGCCTGTGCCTGTGTGTGTGTGTGTGTGTGTGTGTGTGTGTGTGTGTGTGTGTGTGTGTGTGTGTGTGTGTGTGTGTGTGTGTGTGTGTGTGTGTGTGTGTGTGTGTGTGTGTGTGTGTGTGTGTGTGTGTGTGTGTGTGTGTGTGTGTGTGTGTGTGTGTGTGTGTGTAATAAAGAGTTGAGTGTTGGAAGGGGGAGAGGGAGGGAGGCTATGGGGTTGGAATCGTGACATGGTGGTGTTATGGGGTTAGGGTTAAGGTTAGTTGTGTTGTGGGTGGGTGGGGGTTCAGCTGTTGTTATGGACCCAGGAGGACCTTGGTGACCAAACAGCTGCAGGACCAGGAAAGTAAAAGTGATTATGGTGCTGACCAGTTGTGTCGTGGATAGCTAGCCTTGGGGTGCAATACTCTGTGAAACTGAGCTCCATGTTGTTTTACTACAAATATGTACAGTGGCCCTTAGGGGCAAACCACGTTTGTGTCCGTGCTGTCACTTCTTAAAAGCTGGTTTGCCCCTTAGGGCCACTGTAACTATGACAGAGGATCATACCAATCCCTCTAGTAGTAGACGCCATTTAAATATCTAATGATGGAAATATAACACCTCAACAAGTCACTGATATGTCTTTTCAAATCAAATAAAAACATAATGACAATTTGTATTGATCAACTGAATTTGACGTTGAGTCAACTGAATTGGATATTGGGGATGAAATTGAGTTTTACATGCATGTGATGTTATTAGAACTATGAATGTGAGTTGTGTGTTTTGACTGGGGCGCCAGAGACTATGACCACAAGGCCAGGGAAACCCCCTAAAGCTTCTCCCTGCCAGTACACCGCCTATTTTGTTTTTCATTTCAAATAGGGAGAGGGGGAGAGAGAGGAGGGACAGAGAGACAGTGAGGGTAGAGAGGGAGAGAGAGATAGAGAGAGTGAAAGAGAGAGAGGGGAGGGGGGAGAGAGGGAGAAAGAGAGAGAGAGAGAGAGAGAGAGAGAGAGAGAGAGAGAGAGAGAGAGAGAGAGAGAGAGAGAGGGAAGGGTAGATAAAGGCCATAGTGACCATAGTGACATGGGTACCCTGAATTATATCTCAGTCAAATTCAAAACTGTGCCAGCCTGCCATGATGAGCAGACACAGGAGTGAGATAGGGAAAGTCCCATCCATAATATATAGCCTATATTGGACACTCACTGCAAGATACAGTATGTAAATAAATATGTATCAAATGATGATTTGTATGATTTCTCAGATTCATTCTAATGTAGTTGGTCTTGTGAGAGGCGTCTCCTGACTTTTTGTAAATTGTTTCAAATTGTATAATTTTTTCTTTTCTTTCTATCGCGGCTGTGGGGGAACGTCCTTGCTAGCTCCAGTTGGGCAGAGAGCAGCTCCAGGATGCAAAGGAAGCCCAGAATTATGGGAGATTAAAAGCTTTTCTGGACCTGGTTCAAGAAGTGCTGACGAGGCAAGACTAAACATGGTAGGCTGCAGCTGAAAGAAGCTGAGACATCTGCAGCATGTGGTGCCCTCACTCCATCTACTATAGGATTAGTCCTATCCTGAGGGGAAACACTCTGTTTTCACACACAGGGTGGAGGGAGGAATGAGGGAAGGAAGGAGAAGGACTGAGTGGAGGGAGGAATGAGGGAAGGAAGGAGAAGGACTGAGTGGAGGGAGGAATGAGGGAAGGAAGGAGAAGGACTGAGTGGAGGGAGGAATGAGGGAAGGAAGGAGAAAGACTGAGTGGAGGGAGGAATGAGGGAAGAAAGGAGAAGGACTGAGTGGATGGAGGAATGAGGGAAGGAAGGAGAAGGACTGAGTGGATGGAGGAATGAGGGAAGGAAGGAGAAAGGGGAAGGGACTAGGAAAGAAAATGTCCCGCTCTCTCTCTCTCTCCTGGAATTTTGACAAGGTTGAAATGCGAACACTGGTCTCAGATAATCCCTTAAATCTCTAACAGAACGAGCAAAGCAGCGGTCAAACCAACGGTCAATAATCCATCAAATTGATTTTCTTATTCTGGTCCGTTTGGACCACATTGTAAACCACATTCTTTCACAGTGACCATGACCGTGTTCTAAACAGCCCCAAGCCCTTCCTCTCGCTCACCAGGCTGTCTCCGCACCACGCTGCAGACATAATAGGTGGTCCGTTGGTTGACTTTCTCCCAGTTGCGTCAGTGATATTTTGGCATGTGAGTTGCACCACAAATATCCTGCCTGTAGGGTCTGTCTGGGGCTGGTCCTCGCCCACTGCAGGTGCCAACGAATCCGATTCTCCAAACGGGCAGGCGTGCAGGTTTCCTCCTTCCCCCCAAGGTCCTGTCTCAAAACCCAGACCTGGGACATGTTCACAAGCCACCTAATGGAAGAAAATGGACCGAAACAGGGAGGGACTACCTGGACTTCTTTTTCCATTGCAAAACATGTCTAAATATTTTCCAGTGTTTGCCCTAATGAACCCCATCCTAAATCAGAGGCATGCAGAAGTTCCCCATTTGACCTGACTGTCATTCAGATACAAACTGTCCTGTATTTCTATATCTTGAACCTGTGCCATAGGTACAGTCACCCAGTCATTGTGATTTCATGGTGACGTAGGTTGTGATCATTAGAGATTCCCTTCATTATTTTGGATTCATTTTGGATTCTTAACCTCCAATAACCTTCAACTTGTGACCTACAGCACTATGTTGGTTACCCAGGCCTGTACTCCACCCTGAACAGTGTGTCGCCCTTCCCTGCAGGAATGAAAGCAGGTCTTCTCAGGGATATCACACACACACACACACGCACACACACACACACACACACACACACACACACACACACACACACACACACACACACACACACACACGCACGCACGCACACACACACACACACACGCACACACACACACACACACACACGCACACACACACACACACACACACACACACACACACACACACACACACACAGTGAGCAGTGAAAGGCTTGTTTTATTAGAAAGCCACCCACTCCAGAGCAGATCACTTTTCACATTCAATCATAATCTCCTCATCGTCCCGCCCGACACTGTGACTGCCAGGGATTGAAATGCTACCTGGGCCAGTGGTGTTGTGTGTGTGTGTGTGTGTGTGTGTGTGTGTGTGTGTGTGTGTGTGTGTGTGTGTGTGTGTGTGTGTGTGTGTGTGTGTGTGTGTGTGTGTGTGTGTGTGTGTGTGTGTGTGTGTGTGTGTGTGTGCACGAGATTGTATGTGCTTGTGTACGTGCGTGTTCATGTGTGTGTCCATGCATTGCCATCCGCAGGTCAAGTAAGTAGATGGGGAAAATGATAGCTCTTCCACTCTTATAAGTCAATTAAAAGTTTTCCTAATGAATTCCGGAGAAAGCTAAACAATGACGTTTGCCCAAAGATCTCTAACTCGAGAAAAGCATAATTTGTATAAAACATTTCATTTTGACATGTATGTTTTTTGTGAAGGTTATTCCAAAAGTGTGATCTATGGAACGAGCGGTGAGCGCAAACTCATTTTCCCTTAGTCTTGCAGAGAATAACATGGCTCCATCCAGTAAAATAATGATCTGTCTCTTCTGTGCTGTCTCTCAATCCCTTTAATGTTTATCTTCTTCCTCAACGTCCTCCCCTCATGACAGTCCCTCAACATCCAGTCACATCTCTCTATCTCACTCTCTATGTTATCTATCCCTCTGTTTCTCTCTCTATCCCTCTCTGTCTCTCACTCTATCCCTCTCTGTTTCTCTCTCTATCCCTCTCTGTCTCTCACTCTATCCCTCTCTGTTTCTCTCTCTATCCCTCAACATCCAGTCACATCTCTCTATCTCACTCTCTATGTTGTCTATCCCTCTGTTTCTATCTCTATCTCACTCTCTATGTTGTCTATCCCTCTGTTTCTCTCTCTATCCCTCTCTGTCTCTCACTCTATCCCTCTCTGTTTCTCTCTCTATCTCACTCTCTATGTTATCTATCCCTCTCTGTTTCTCTCTCTATCTCACTCTCTATGTTATCTATCCCTCTCTGTTTCTCTCTCTATCTCACTCTCTATGTTATCTATCCCTCTCTGTTTCTCTCTCCATCTCACTCTCTATGTCATATATCCCTACTCCGTTTCTCTCTCTATCTGACTCTGTGCAATCTATCCCTCTCTGTTTCTCTCTCTTTCTCACACTCTATGTTATCTATCCCTCTCTGTTTCTCTCTCTATCCCTCTCTGTTTCTCTCTCTATCCCTCTCTGTTTCTCTCTCTATCCCTCTCTGTTTCTCTCTCTATCCCTCTCTGTTTCTCTCACTCTATCTCTCTCTGTTTCTCTCACTCTATCCCTCTCTGTTGCTCTCTCTATCCCTCTCTGTTTCTCTCTATCCCTCTCTGTTTCTCTTTCTACCCCTCTCTGTTTCTCTCTCCCTATCCCTCTGTTTCTCTCTCTATCCCTCTCTGTTTCTCTCTATCCCTCTCTGTTTCTCTTTCTACCCCTCTCTGTTTCTCTCTCCCTATCCCTCTGTTTCTCTATCTATCCCTCTCTGTTTCTCTCTCTCTATCCCTCTGTTTCTCTCTCTATCCCTCTCTGTTTCTCTCTCAATCCCTCTCTGTTTGTCTCACTCCATCCCTCTCTGTTTCTCTCACTCTATCCCTCTCTGTTTCTCTCACTCTACCCCTCTCTGTTTCTCTCTCTATCCCTCTCTGTTTCTCTTTCTACCCCTCTCTGATTTCTCTCTCTATCCCTCTCTGTTTCTCTCTCTATATCCCTCTCTGTTTCTCTCTCTATCTCACTCTCTATGTTATCTATCTCTCTCTGTTTCTCTCTCTATCTGACTCTCTATGTTATCTATCCCTCTCTGTTTCTCTCTCTATCTCACACTCTGTGCTATCTATCCCTCTGTTTCTCTCTCTATCTCATTCTCTATGTTATCTATCCCTCTCTGTTTCTCTCTCAATCTCACTCTGTTTCTCACTCTATCCCTCTAAGTTTCTCTCTCTATCCGTCTCTGTTTCTCTATCTATTCCTCTCTGTTTCTCACACTATCCCTCTCTGTTTCTCTATCTATCCCTCTCTGTTTCTCTCTCTATATCCCTCTCTGTTTCTCACTCTATCCCTCTCTGTTTCTCTCTCTGTCCCTCTGTTTCTCTCTCTATCTCACTCTATGTTATCTATCCCTCTCTGTTTCTCTCTCTATCCCTCTCTGTTTCTCTCTCTATATCCCTCTCTGTTTCTCACTCTATCCCTCTCTGTTTCTCTCTCTATCTCACTCTCTATGTTATCTATCCCTCTCTGTTTCTCTCTCTATCCCTCTCTGTTTCTCTCTCTATCCCTCTCTGTTTTTCTCTCTATCCCTCTCTGTTTCTCTATCTATCCCTCACTGATTCTCTCACTATATCCCTCTCTGTTTCTCACTCTATCCCTCTCTGTTTCTCTCTCTGTCCCTCTAAGTTTCTCTCTATCCCTCTCTGTGTCTCTCTCTATCCCTCTCTGTTTCTCTCTCTCTATCACTCTGTTTCTCTCTCTATCCTTTCTGTTTCTCTCTCTATCCCTATCTGTTTCTCTCTCTCTATCCCTCTCTGTTTCTCTATCTATCCCTCTCTGTTTCTCACTCTATTCCTTTCTGTTTCTCTCTCTATCCCAATCTGTTTCTCTCTATATCCCTCTCTGTTTCTCTCTCTATCCCTCTCTGTTTCTCTCTCTATCCCTCTCTGTTTCTCTCTCTATCCCTCTCTGTTTCTCTCTCTATCCCTCTCTGTTTCTCTCTCTATCCCTCTCTGTTTCTCTCTCTACCCCTCTCTGTTTCTCTCACTCTATCCCTCTCTGTTTCTCTCTCTATATCCCTCTCTCTTTCTCTCTCTATCCCTCTCTGTTTCTCTCTCTATCCCTCTCTGTTTCTCTCTCTATCTCTCTCTGTTTCTCTCTCTCTATCCTTCTCTGTTTCTCACTCTATCCCTCTCTGTTTCTCTCTCTATCCCTCTCTGTTTCTCTCTCTCTATCCTTCTCTGTTTCTCACTCTATCCCTCTCTGTTTCTCTCTCTATCCTCTCTGTTTCTCTCTCTATCCCTATCTGTTTCTCTCTCTCTATCCCTCTCTGTTTCTCTATCTATCCCTCTTTTCTCTCTCTATCTCACTCTCTATGTTATCTATCCCTTTATGTTTCTCTCTCTATCTCACTCTATGTTATATATCCCTCTCTGTTTCTCTCTCTATCCTCTCTGTTTCTCTCACTCTATTCCTTTCTGTTTCTCTCTCTATCCCTATCTGTTTCTCTCTCTATCCCTCTCTGTTTCTCTATCTATTCCTCTCTGTTTCTCTCTCTATCCCTCTCTGTTTCTCTCTCTATCCCTCTCTGTTTCTCTCACTCTATCCCTCTCTGTTTCTCTCTCTATATCCCTCTCTCTTTCTCTCTTTATCCCTCTCTGTTTCTCTCTCTATGCCTCTCTGTTTCTCTCTCTATCCCTCTCTGTTTCTCTCTCTATCCCAATCTGTTTCTCTCTCTCTATCCTTCTCTGTTTCTCACTCTATCCCTTTCTGTTTCTCTATCTATCCCTCTCTGTTTCTCTCACTATATCCCTCTCTGTTTCTCTCACTCTATCCCTCTCTGTTTCTCTCTCTATCCCTCTCTGTTTCTCTCTCTATCCCAATCTGTTTCTCTCTCTCTATCCTTCTCTGTTTCTCACTCTATCCCTTTCTGTTTCTCTATCTATCCCTCTCTGTTTCTCTCACTATATCCCTCTCTGTTTCTCTCACTCTATCCCTCTCTGTTTCTCACTCTATCCCTCTCTGTTTCTCTCACTCTATCCCTCTGTTTCTCACTCTATCCCTCTCTGTTTCTCACTCTATCCCTCTCTGTTTCTCTCTCTATCCCTCTCTGTTTCTCTCACTCTACCCCTCTCTGCTTCTCTCACTATATCCCTCTTATCTATCCCTCTTTGTTCCTCTTTACTCACTCCCCTTGAAGCTCCCCATTCCTCTTTCATAATATGTCAAATACATTACCATCAGGCAGTACCAGCAGCAGCCCGACACCCAGCCAGGCCCCCTGCCCAGGAAGAAGGTCAACCTCATTAGCAGTCAGAGTGAGTGGTCGTCACTGGCTGATGCTGCTGGAACAGGGACAGAACCACCACGTCATCCTCTGCTGCCAGAGTCTGCCCTGTCCACTCTTTCACACCAGTCAGAGGCCTTTAAAACACGCTATTGGAATGACAACATACAGTATTGTGTACCCTATTACATCAGCATGGCTCATTAAGTATTTTTTGTTTTTTGACTCCTATTGTTCCAGTCAGTGATTGGTTGTTGGGTGTCACATGATTCAAAGTTGGAGGGAACTGGTGCCACGGCCACTCTCTCTCTCTGTGT